>NC_133666.1:611043773-611372384 GCF_037893015.1 Macrotis lagotis | reverse complement strand
ACCTATTTCATTTATCTAATCCTTTAACTTCTTCATGACCCAGTCTTTCTCCTTTCCAAATTTTCCAAAACACTGTTCGGTTTACTGTCTACTGAAAGCATCATAAAAACTCCCCAGCATCATAATCATCCATAGTTCTCCATTGCCTGCTGAATAAAACACTGATTTCAATGCCTTTTCTGAGATAGTTCCAGTCTATCTTTGTAGCCTCAATGCATAATTCTCTCTAGAATCCACTTTGTATCCTGAACAGCCTTTGTTGCTGGGATTTCTTCATTCATTCATTCATTCATTTATTTGCAAGGCAAATGGGGTTTAATGACTTGCCCAAGGCCACACAGCTAGGTAATTATTAAGTGTTTGAGGCTGGATTTGAACTCAGGTACTCCTGACCCCAGGGCTGGTGCTCTTTCCACTGCTCCACCTAGCTGCCTGGGATTTCTTATTTAAATCCCTATAATCATTAAGTTATATGTTGTTTCAGCCATTTGTAAGACTTAACCATTGTATAGAATGCTTATTGAGGAGGTTCTCTCCAGCAATGCAAATGGACAGCATTTTTGTATCTTTTAGTTTTGAATAGTTGCCTCAGGTTAAGTAAAGTCCTGTTCACTATCCCATGCTGTCTCTTCAATCTAGCTTAGAGGTCAGCTCTCTATTAACTGAACCAACCATACTGCTTTTTCTTGACAGCATAGGGAATTAAAAATTGTCATATGAAGATATCCACTCAGGAACTGAGCACTTAATAAATTAGTCTTGTTCAAACACGTGTCCCTAGTTAATACTAGCTTCTTTCCCAATCTGTTCTTTGTGAGTGTCTCTTGCTAGTTATTAAAAGGTATTTCAAGAGGGAGACCTTTAGAAAATTATTGAAACCCTAAAATATTTTTGCAATAATAACCCTTTTATTATCATGTTATATAAGCCAAATATGAATGGAAGGATGTTTTTTGTTGCATTAACATATACTTTTGTTTAAGGTTTTTAAAACATTTTTTAAAATTTATTTAAGGCAATGGGGTTAAATGACTTGCCCAAGTTACACAGGCTATTATTAAGTGTCTGTGGTCATATTTGAACTCAGGTTCTCCTGAGCTTCCGCTGCTCCTCCTAGCTTCCCCATTACCATATGATTTTGTAATAAAATTGCAATCCCCAAATCAAACAACACTTGATGTATTTTTATAAAAGTTAAACTTTGTTTTGAGAATTAGACAATAAGACTTCTGGCTAGGATGGAGGAGAGACCACAGGCACAGTGCTAATCTCCTGATCTTCCCTTATAAATAACATGAAACAAACTTCTTAACAGAAATCCAATCTACAAAACCCAGAAAGAAAAGCCAGGAGAATAACATCCACCTCAGGATCTGTCTTCTAAGATAGTGGGTGAGTCCTGGTGCAGGGGGTGGAATCTGCCAGGGAGTATGACCCAAGAGAACTTGGGAGCCTGGATCAACCTTGGATTAACCTGATTAGTTGAGGGGCTGAAGCCAGGGAGAACCCTACCAGTTTGATCAGTTGTGGGGCCAGAGCCTGATCATCTACTGGGGCTTGGGTCAACTAGGGAGCAGAGACATTGGTGCTGGCAGTGACCCTCAGGAGCTTGCCAGCAGGGCTAGAGGGAGAGTTCCTATGCAGGAGAGCTGTGGACATCCATCCCTGGCCTCCTCTGGTCAGGAGGAACTCAGAGTTCACATCTCCATTTCAGCTGAAGCCTCTTCCTGAAACACACACAGTTACAGACTACCTCTGCCTCAGGTTTCGGCCAAGCAGCAGAACCACCTTAGCTGACTATAGGGAGAGTGATCACCTCATCCCAGGGTATAGCCCACCATTGATTGAAGACAAAAGTATTTAACAACTTCAGCCACTCCCTCTAGGCCAAGGGAAGAGGGCCTCAATCAAGGTCACAGACACTCCAGAGAAAGCAACCAGCACCCCCTACTGTCCAGCTGGAGATATTACATTCAGAGAGCAAAAACCCTAGCGCCCCTACTGGCCATCTGGAGATATTTCACCCAGTAAGTAAAGCCTCCAGGGATCCCAACACCAAACCCCCTGTGAACAGCCCCTGCCCAACACAAGGTTTTAGGATAATGAAGAAAGGCCAGCTCAAAGGAGGGTCTATAGAAAAATTCTTGGAAGGAAAAGGAAAAGGAAAACTCAGACCTAGAACCTCTGAGGTGAATATGACCTGCTCTCCAGCACAGAAAGACTTCCTTGAAGAAATAAGGAAGGAGTTTAAAAATCAATTGGAAAATTTGGGAGAGAAAATTAACACCTTGCAACAAGAAAACAAACAACTGGAAAATACAATTGGACAAATACAAAATGTGAATAATTCTCAGATTCTCAATTGGGCAAATTCAAAAAAGAAAATAAATTCTCTCAAAACCTCAACTGGTCAGATGGAAAGCTCTTTCAAAAATAGAGTTGACCAATTGGAAAAGGAGTTGCAAAAGGTAAATGAAGAAAATTCTTCTCTTAAAAAAATGGAGTTTGTGGAAACTAATGACTTCATGAGACAGCATGTGTCTGTTAAACAAAACCAAAAATAGAAGAAAATGTAAAATACCTCATCAGCAAAACCACTGACCTTGAGAATAGATTGAGAAGGGACAACCTCAGAACTATTGGTCTTCCTGAAAACATTGAGAAAAAAAGGCTAGACTTAATATTACAAAATTTAGTGATGGAAAATTACCCTGATAATCATGGAACCAGAGGGTAAAATAGTTATTGAAAGAATACATTGATCCCCTCCAGAAAGAGATCCTAAAATGAAAACACCAAGGAATGTTGTGGCCAAATTCCAGAACTATCAGATAAAAGAGAAAATCCTGCAAGCAGCCAGAAAGAAACAATTTAAATACCAAGGAATCACAGTAAGGATTACACAGGACCTGGCTGTATCAACATTAAGGGATCAAAGGGCCTCTAATGAGTTATTATGAAGAACAAAGGAGCTTGGAATGCAGCCCAGAATCCACTATCCGGCAAAGCTGAGCCTTCTCTTTCAGGGTAAGAGATGAACATTTAATGAAATGGAAGACTTCCAACAATTCCTGATGAAAAAACTGGAGCTAAATAGAAAATTTGGACATCAAACAGGAGATTCAAGAGACACATAAAAAGGTAAAAATAAAGGGGTAAAGAAAAAAACTGATATCCAATAAGATGAAACTGGCTATATCCCAGCATGGGAAAAAGATACTTATAACTCATAACAATCAGAGAGAATATACTTAACAAGAAGTGATGTACACTCGTGACTTAACCATGACTTCTACCTAATGGGATGAAACTGGCTATATCCCTGCCTGGGAGAAAGATTGTAATAACTCTCGAGAACTGTAACTCTATTAGAGAGAATATACTTTAGTTAGAAGTGATGGATAATCAGGATTTTCTATGACTTGGATAGAATGATTCAAAAACACTTCCTCCTTAAAAGGGAGACAGGAAGGAGATGGCAGATGGGAGGAGGGAGTGGATTGAATGGGGTAAATCTCATTACATTAAGAGGTACAAAAGACCTATGGTAATCAAGGGGAAGAAGGGAGATAAGGAACACCTGAATCTTCTTCTCTTCAGACTTGGCTTAAAGTTAATTTACACATGCACACTCAATTAACTTAAAAAACATCCTACCTTTCAAGTTTTAAAAGGGGAAAAGAAGGGGCAGGGGAGGGAGACAGGGAGGGGGAGAAAAAAGGGACCTAACAGAAGGAAGGGAAGGAAAAAGGGAAAGGGGAAAGAAAGGGGAGGGGGTGGATATAGGAGGGCAAATCCACTGAAGGTAGTGGTATTTAGAATCAAAATACTGGGGAATTATGGATAAAGGGGAAAAAAGCAGCTGCAAAATTAGATAGTGTTAAAAGAGATAAGGAAGGAAACTATATCCTCCTAAAAGCTATACCATAGACAATAAAGTAATTTCAATATTAAATATGTATGCACAACATCCAAACTCTTAGAGGAGAAGTTGAAAGAGCTACAGGAAGACAAAGACAGCAAAACTCTACTAGTAGGAGACCTCAAACTCCTGCTCTCAGATTTAGATAAATCTAATCATAAAATAAACAAGAAAGAAGTTAAGGAGGTAAAAATATTGTTAGAAAACCTAGATATGATAGACTTATGGAGGAAATTAAATGGGGTTAGAAAGGAATATACTTTTTTTTTCCTGTAGTACATGGCACTTACACAAAAATCGATCATGTACTAGGGCATAAAAACCTAATAATCAATTGCAGAAAGGAAGAAATAGTGAATACATCTTTCTCAGATCGCAATGAAATAAAAATTATATGCAATATTGAGCCAGGGACATACAGACCCAGAACTAATTCAAAACTGAATAACCTCATTTTAAAGAATGAGTGGGGGCGGCTAGGTGGCACAGTGGATGTAGCACCGGCTCTGGAGTCAGGTGTACCTGGGTTCAAATCCTGTCAGACACTTAATAATTACCTAGCTGTGTGGCCTTGGGCAAGTACTTAACTCCATTTGCCTTGCAAAAACCTAAAAAAAAAAATAAAGAATGAATGGATCAAACAAAAAATTAGAGAAAGAATTAAATATTTTATCCTAGATAATGACAATAATGAACCAACATACTAAACCTATGGGATTCACTCAAAGAGGCTGTCAGGGGATATACTATCTCTTTAAATGCTTACATGAATAAATTAGAGAAAGAGGAAATCAATGAACTAAATATGCAACTAAAAAAATTAGAGAAAGAACAAATTAAAAACTCCCAATTAAATACCAAATTAGAAATCCTAAAAATTAAAGTAGAAATTAATAAAATCAAAAGCAAGAAAACTATTGAACTTATAAATAAAACCAAGAGCTGGTTTTATGGAAAAAACCAATAAAAATGATAAACTTCTGGTCAATTTGATTAAAAAGAAAGAAGAAAACCAAATTGCTTATATCATAAATGAAAAAGGTGAACTCACCACCAATGAGAAGATTAAAATAATTTGGAATTATTTTGCCCAACTCTATGCCATTAAATTTGACAATCTAAGTAAATATTTACAAAAATATGTTTCCCAGGTTAAATGAAGAGGAGATTAAATACCCAAACAACCCTATCTCAGAAAAAGAAATTCAACAAGCCATCATTGAACTCCCTAAGGAAAAATCTCCAGGGCTAGATGGATTCACAAGTGAATTTTACCAAACATTTAAGGAACAATTGGTTCTAATTCTATAGAAACTCTTTGGAAAAATAGGGGAAGACAGAACTCTGCCTAGCTCATTCTATGACTACAGTATGGTGCTGGTACCTAAACCAGGAAGAGTGAAAACAGAAAGAAAATTATAGATCCATCTCCCTGATGAACGTAGATCCAAAAATCTTAAATAAAATCTTAGCAAAACGATTACAAGTTATCACTAGAATAATACATTATGACCAAGTAGGATTTATTCCAGGAATGCAGATTTGGTTCAATATTAGGAAAACTATTAGGTTTGTTGTTGATATAATTTATTATACTATCAGAAATTATATGATTATATCAATAGAAGCTGAAAAATCTTTTGACAAAGTACAGCACCCAATTCTACTAAAAACGCTAGAGTGTATAGGAATGAATGGACTGTTCCTTAGAATAATACAGTAGTATTTCTCTGAAACCATCAACAAGCATTATATTCAATGGGGAGAGGCTAGAGGCATTCCCAATAAGATCAGGAGTGAAACAAGGATGCCCATTATCACCACTGCTATTCAATATTGTATTAGAAATGTTAGCTTTAGCGAAAAGAGAAGAAAAAAAATGGAAGGAATTAGAATTGGCAAGGAAGAGAGAAAAACTCTCACTCTTTGCAGATGACATGATGGTATACCTAGAGAATCCCAAGAAATCATTCAACAACTTTAGCAAAGTCACAGAATATAAAATAAACCCTCATAAATCCTCTTTTCTAAAATTGACTAGCAAGATACAGCAGGAAGAGTAGAGAAATCCTATTCAAAGTAACCTCAGACAATATAAAATACCTGGGAGTCTATTTGTCAAAAGACTCAGAAACTTTTTCAAAACAATTACAAAATGCTTCTCACACAAATTAAATCAGATTAAATAACTGGGCAAACAACCACTACTAATGGATAGGTCCAGCTAATATAATAAAAATGACACTTCTACCAAAACTAAACTACCTATTTAGTGCCCTACCAATCAAAATTCTAAAAAATTACTTTAATGAATTAGAAAAAATGGTAAGTAAAGTCACATGGAGAAATAAAAAGTCAAGAATTTCTAGGGATTCAATGAAAAATAGTACAATAGAAAGTGGATTAGCCCTACCAAATCTAAAAATATAAAGCATCAGTCATCAACAACTATCTGGTATTGACTAAGAAATAGAGTGGATGGACCAATGGAATAAACTAGGTGCAATAGCAGGAAATAATTATAGTAATCTGCTGTTTGATACCCAAAGAGTCCAGCTGTCAGGATAAAAACTCTATTTGATAAAAATTGCTGGGAAAATTGGAAGTTACTATGGAAGAAACTTGAATTAGACCCAACACCTCACACCCTATACCGAGATAAGATCAAAATGGATACAGGATTTACACATAAAAAGCAATATTATAAGCAAACTAGAAGATCAGGGACTAGTTTACTTGTCAGATCTATGGAAAGGGAAGCAGTTTATGACTAAGGAAGAGATGGAGAACATCACTAAAAACAAACTAGATGATTTTGATTACATTAAGTTAAAAAGTTTTTGCACAGATAAAACCACTGTAGCCAAGATCAAAAGAAATGTAGTAAACTGGGCAACAATCTTTACAATTGGTATTTCTGACAAAGGACTCATTTCTAAAATATACAAAGAATCAGATTAAAAAAATCAGATAAAAAAAAAAGCCATTCCCCAATTGACAAATGGTCAAAGGATATGCAAAGGGAATTTATGGATGAGGAGATCAAAGCAATCCATAGTCATATGAAAAATTGCTCTAAATCATTACTTATTAGAGAAATGCAAATTTAAGCATCTCTGAGGTACCACCTCACACTTCTCAGACTGGCCAATATGACCAGATAGGTTAATGATCATTGTTGGAAGGGTTGTGGGAAATCTGGGGCACTAATACTTTGTTGGTAGAGCTGTGAACTCATCCAACCTTTCTGGAGAGCAGTCTGGAACTATGCCCAAAGTGCAACAAAAATGTGAATACCCTTTTGATCCAGCAATACCTCTACTGGGTCTATACCCTGAAGAGATTATGGAAAAGGCTAAAAACATCACTTGTACAAAACTATTCATAGCAGTCCTGTTTGTGGTGGCAAAGAATTGTAAATCAAGTAAATATCCTTCAATTGGGGAATTCCTTAGCAAAATGTGGTATATGTATGTCATGTAACAGTATCGTTCTATTAGAAACCCAGGAGGGTTGGGAATTCAGGGAAGCCTGGAGGATTTTGCATAAACTCATGCTGAGCAAGATGAAGTAGAACCAGAAAAACATTGTATACCCTGACAGCAACAATGAGGTGCTGATCAACCTTAATGGATTGCTCATTCCATCACTTCAACAATCAGGGACAATTTGGGGCTGTCTGTGATGGAGAATACCATCTGTATCCAGAGAAAGAACTGTGGCATTTGAACAAAGACCAAGGACTATTACCTTTAATTCAGGAAAAAAAAAACCTGATATCTTGTTGTCTGATCTTGCTATCTCTTTTACTTTATGTTTCTTCCCTTAATAATATGATTTCTCTCTGATCACATTCTATTTGGATCAATGTATACCATGGAGACAATGTAAAGACTGGCAAATTGCCTTCTGTGGGGGTGGGGTGGGGGGAGGGAAGTAAGATTAGGTGAATATTGTAAAATTCAATAAATAAAATATTTAAAAAAAGAATTAGAAGATAAAATTATCTATATTTTGTTAAGATGAATTTATTTAATTTTAGATTTTATTTCCAAGTCATATTCATTATTCACTATTAGCAACAAAATGTACCCTTATTTAAGTTTGTTCAATTTTATGTGTTTCTTTTTCCTCTATTCATTGTGCTTGGGTGATGAAGATCTCCTGTGTTTTCTTTTTTAATCCTGATCTTTTTTTGTCCTTTTGCCATTAGCCATTTGTGTTTTCCTTTTTTAAATCTATCCTTTCATTCTTTCAAAGTATATCTCAGGGCATTATCTCATTCATGAAGCTTCTCCTGCTAACTCTTCTTTCAAGTGACCTTAGTCAACCTCAGTCCTTTGCTTTATGTCTCCTGGAGTGCTTGAAATTCTTCTTAATAACTTTCATATTCTCATGTGAATTTTTCTATTTATTTGGAGTTTTACTGCCTTTTTTTTTCTAGCATCTTAGCATTATAAGGTTTTAGAACAAAGGGGGAAAACATGATAACTGTAGTCAGTATTTTGAGGGACTGTTAGATAGAAAAGTGAAATTGTTTCCTTATCACAGTATGTTTCCTATCATGCTGGATGATGACATGTCCTGAGGTGTTATAGAGATGATTCCTGTTCAGTTATGAGATGTTCTAGAGATGTCCTTCAATCTCTTGATTCTGTGATTTCAACAGAATATTATTTACTGTATGTGTCTAACATTGTTCCTATGGAATTAATCTCCTCTAATGTTTTATTAACAACATATTTTCTAAACATTAATGAATGCTATTATTTATGTTGTACTTCTAATAGTTATCTTTTAGAATATGTAATTTATAAATATACCAAATAATGTAGATCTTATTAGTCAAGGTTTAGAAGATGTCTTCGAACAGTTTTTAGAATTTGACATTAGGCCAAAATCTGTGTTATATTTCAATTCATTACTAATGTAATTTAACAAAGATCTTATTTCTTGTGATATTTCACATGTCTTTTATCCTTAAAGGAAAATAGCATTTTATGTATGCTCTATGCATCATTAATGGAAAACTTATACAACTTTTGTTTCTATTTTTAAGCTTTCAGAAGAAGAGAAAATCCAGCGTTACAGCATTCTTTCTGAACTTTATGAACTAATTGGTTTCCATCGTAAATCTGCATTTTTCAAGCGGGTAGCTGCAATGCAATGTGTGGCCCCCAGTATTGCTGAGCCTGGATGGAGGGCTTGCTACAAATTGCTCTTGGAGACTCTTCCTGGCTATAGTTTGTCACTGGATCCTAAGGACTTCAACAAAGGTAAGTTCCAATCTGGTTGGAGGAAAAGATATTTATTAATTCAGTAATTGGGTAGAATGAGGTCTTTTTTTTTTTGTCCAAATCCAGCTTATATGAAACCTGATTGCTAACTATTATGGCTATATGACTTTTTTTTGTTGTTGTTTCAATAACAAATCAGCAAGCTTTTATTTATTATGTACTTTGTGTGTACTCTGCTAAGTTCTGGGGATACAAAGAAGGACAAACAACAGTGCTAGCTCACAGCTGAATAGGGGAGACCACTGGCAAACAACTGCAACATGTAAGAGATATGCAGGGTAAAGTGGATGTGGTATCAGAGAGGAAGCTAGCAGTGAGAGGATAGCTAGTGTGTGTGCGTGTGTGTGTGTGTGTGTGTGTGTGTGTGTGTGTGTGTGTGTGTTACTTTGTCCTTCTTGAGAAAGATAACTTTATGAATATGATCCCTTTTTTTCAGGGACAGTCTGTATCACTATCTCTATCTATCTACAGGGTATGGTGAAGACCTTAGTAAAGTTTTAAGCTGTTAAAACTGTGGACAAAGGCAATTAATATTAAACTTTAACATTGCATTAAGACTTTGCAATACTCTGTATAATAAACTTTTGTATGTACTTTCGTACATTCCCTTAGATGTATATGTAAATGCATATAACTGCGACTACTTTAGTGGTTTTTGATTTGTTTAGGGAATACTCAGGTAAGGAGACTCTTTCTCCTAATGTAGCCAGGCACCTTCTTTCAAACTTAAAGTCTTAGAGAGTTGCCTAAGGCACTGAGAGATGAAAGGATTTGCCTAGGATCACATGGCCAGTTTGTATCAGAAGTGGGATTAAATTCAGGTCTTTTGTTCATATTGCCCAACACTATGCTATGCATGTGATAGAAACTACTAAGGCATATATGTACACACGTACATTTTTATATATGTATGTATACACACATATACATATATATGACAGAAACAACTAAGATATATATGTATAAGTATATACATATACGTATATATACACACATATGACTCTGGGAGAGAGAAAGATAAGATATGGTCCTTCCCTCACAGATTTAATAGCTTTTTTTTTTAAAGTTTTTTTTTTCTTTTTTTGCAAGGCAATGGGGTTAAGTGGCTTGCCCAAGGCTACACAGCTAGGTAATTATTGTCTGAGGCCGGATTTGAACTCACCTACTCTTGACTCCAGAGCCAGTGCTCTATCCACTAGCCACCCCAGGTTTAATAGCTTTTACAAGACTTTTCTACCCAGATTGTTTCTTGGTTCTTTGATTTAAGTTTTTAGTGACATGGAAATACCAATGCAGTTTGGAAACTAAATTTTCTAATCAAACACTTTTCATTGTTTAAAATGAGACTGAAAACAGTTTTTGATTACTAATTTTGTTTAGGCACCTTGGTAGTACCATGGATTGAACAATGGATTTAGCTAAGTTCATATTCTACCTCAGACTCTTGTTTTTTTTTTTTTTTTGGTGGGTAATGGAGTTAAGTGATTTATCTAAGGTCACACAGCTATTAAGTGTCAAGTGTCTGAAGCTGAATTTGAACTCAGGACCTCCTGACTCCAAGGTGATGGTCTGTTCACTGTACCACCTAGCTGCCCCTCTATCTTAGACTCTTATTAGTGTCACTGGGAGGGTCACTTAACCCTATCTCTGTTTCAGTTTGCTAATCTATAAAATTTGGATACTCATACCTTACAGGGTTGTTGTGAAGATCAAATGAGGTAATATATGTAAAATATTTAGTAAACTTTCAAGCACTCTAGAAATGTTAATTGTTATAAAAAGTGGGGAAAAAGGAATCATAACTTCAAAATACTTGATATAGATTGGTGATAATAATTATGAGTAAAATTTGTATCATTTAATATTTTATAAATTATTTTTATATCCATGATCTCTTTTGGACTTCTCAGTTACCTTTCTGTAGAAGTTAGGCAGGAATTATTATTCATTTTTCAAAGTGATTAAATAATTTCATAGAGATGATTAAAGAAATTAAATCATCAACTTTAAAGTAAAATTAAAATTTTTGATGTTCTTACGTTGCTTTGCACAGCTTAGATATTAAGTAAATGTTTAATAATATTTATACTGATATAAACATTTATATTTTCTAAAGTCAAAGCATGGTACAATGTTTTCCTTAACTATAGTAGGTGCTCCAAAATTGTTTATTGAATTGAATTGGATTGAGCCTTTTCTTAAATAAGAATGTGGGAACTGGGGGGGGGGGCGGTGGCTATGTGGTGCAGTGGATAAAGCACCGGCCCTGGAGTCAGGAGTACCTGGGTTCAAATCCGGTCTCAGACACTTAATAATTACCTAGCCGTGTGGCTTTGGGCAAGCCACTTAACCCCATTTGCCTTGCAAAAACCTAAAAAAAAAATGTGGGAACTGAAAGGGATTGTAGGGCTAGTTCCAAGCTGAAATCTAAGCTTTTGTTCCATGGTCCTAGTTTTGCCTTTGGCCCTGCTTTAACTTGTAGTCTTTGCTCAGTCTTTTCTTTTCAGCCTTAGCTCAGAGGATGACCCCCAAAATAGAGGAGATATTTTTTTTAACCCTTATAGTAAGGAAAAGCTTTATCCTGAAGTATGAAAATGATTGATCATTTTGATACAGAAGAAGAAATTAGTCAGACTGCTTATTTAGCATCACATAGTTGGAAAAAGCCAGGTTATGTATATTTCTGTTGAACTAGATGCTATTGGAGTTGTAGAGATATAGCATAATAATAATACTCCCAATAATGCTCCCAATAATATTTCCGATTTATATAATGTTGAATGATTTATAAAATGCTTCATTGCAACAACCAGTAAAACTTGGTAGAATGAGTATTAGTCTTTCTATTTTACTGATGAAAAAAAAAGTATCATAGAAAAGTGAGGTGACCAGTCCTTCATTATGAGGAGAGTAGTACTTGAAACTTACTCCTGCTCCAAGTTCAATTTTTTTTACCACCCTATACTTTCTCTGCTGTCTGAACTATTTACAATTTATTGGATGAATGTCTTATTTTTTCTCACCCTTCTTAATTCTTTTATTTTTTCTTTCTTTTTTTTTTTTTAGGGTTTTTTTGCAAGGCAAATGGGGTTAAGTGGCTTGCCCAAGGCCACACGGCTAGGTAATTATTAAGTGTCTGAGACCGGATTTGAACCCAGGTACTCCTGACTCCAGGGCCGGTGCTTTATCCACTACTCCACGTAGCCGCCCCTCTTAATTCTTTTTTTTTTAAAATTAATATATTTTTCCAGCTACATGCAGAGATCATTTTCAACAATTATCTTTCTGTAAGGTTTTTTTGTGTTTCACATTTTTTCTCCCTCTGTCCCTTGACTACCCCCCTCCTCTTGACAAAGAGCTATTTATAATCTTTGTTATAAATGTATAACTATGTTTAACTTATTTCCATATTAATCATGTTGTGCAAGAAGAATCAGAACAAAAAAAGAAAAAAATGAGAGGGAAAAACACCATAAAACATTAAATAGATTTAAAACATTGAAGTACTAAACTTTTGTGTGCATTCAGATTCAGTAGTTTCTTTGGATGTGGATGGTATTTTCTATCATAAGTCCTTTAGAATTGTCTGATTATTGTATTGTTAAGATTAACAAGTTTATCATAGTTGATCATCACACAGTGTTGCTGTTAATGTGTACAGTGTTGTTCTGGTTCTGTTCTCTTTACTCAGCATCAGTTCATGTGAGTCTTTTCAGATTTTTATGAAGTGCTCCTACTCAGCTTTCTCCTGTGCTTCAACTATAAAAGCTCCCTCTACCTGCTCTATAAGCTGAGAAGGTTCATATGAGTATTATCAGTGTCATTTTACTATGCAGGAATACATGCAGTTTATCATCATTAAATCTCTCATATTTTCCCCCTCTCCTCCAATCTCGATGCTTCACATGAGTCCTGTATCTGAAGATCAAACCTTCTGTTCAGCTCTGACCATTCCAAAAGGAACATTTGAAATTCCCCTGGTTCATTGAAAGTCCATCTTTTTCCCTGGAAGAGGACGTTCACCCTTGCTGGGTAGTTCATTCTTGGCTGCATTCTAAGCTCTTTTGCCTTCCAGTATATTATATTCCACGTCCTACGAGCTTCCAATGTAGTTGCTGCTAAGTCCTGTGTGATCCTCACTGCAGCTCCATGATATTTGAACTGTGTCCTTCTGGCTGCTTGTAATATTTTTCTCTTTGACTTGGGAGTTCTGGAACTTGGCTATAATATTCCTAGGGGTTGGTTTTTTGGGATCTCTTTCTCTGGGGAATCGATGGGTTCTTTCCATTTCTATTTTGCCCTCTGCTTCTAGAATATCAGGGCAATTTTCCTGTAGTAATTCTTTGAAAATGATGTCAAGGCTCTTTTCCTGATCATGACTTTCAGGTATTCCAGTAATTTTTAAATTATCTTTCCTAAGTCTGTTTTCCATATCAGTTGTTTTTTTCAGTGAGATATTTCACATTTTCTTCTAATTTTTCATTTTTTTGGTTTTGAAGTATTGATTCCTGATTTCTGTTAAATTCACCAATCTCCCTGAATGCTATTCTTTGTCTGAAGGATTTGTTCTCCTCAGAGAGTTTTCTTATCTCTTTTTCCATCTGGCCAATTTTGCTTTTTATTTTTACTTTTTTTAAATTTATTTTTTTATTCCCATTTTGCACAAATTCTTCTTCTACATTAATAAAATACTCCTGTTCACAAGCAAACAAAACACCCCTCCTCATCCCCCATGAACATAGATAGACTTGTTTGGGCGAAAAAAGTAAAGGGGAGAGGAAAAAAACCAAAATAAAAAAAATAACAATAGCAATAATTGTAGGAATGGCCAGGTGGCACAGTGGACGAAGCAACAGCCCTGGAGCCACGAGCACCTGAGTCCACATCCAGCCCCGCAAACCCAACAATCACCCAGCCGTGTGACATGCAAGCCACCTGATCCCCACTGCCCTGCAAAAACCAAAAAAAAAAAAAAAAAAGACCGAAAATTAAACAAAACAGCAATAATAGTAGGGGTGGCTGGGTGACAGACAGAGCACTGGCCCTTGAGCCAGGAGCACCCAGGTCCAAATCCAGCCCCAGACACCCAAAGATCACCCTGCTATGTGGCCCCAGGCAGGTCACCCAGCCCCACTTGCCCTGCACCCTCCCCCAAACAATCATAACAATAAATGTTCTTGAGTCTTTGCTCCAACACCAACAACTCTGTCATGGGTGGATCTCATTCTTTATGATAAGTCCATCACAAAAGTTATTTCCATATTTTTCCACCGTTGCCATTGCTGATCGCAACTCCCTCCTTTCTTATTTCTCCACTACCATGTACTCTGTTTTCTCTCTCCTTTCACTCTGACTCTGCTGTAGGTTAGCTGAGTGGCGCAGCAGACAGATCCCTGGTCCCAGGGCCAAGAAGCCCTGAGCCCCCATACTACCCCTTAGGCCCAGAATCCACCCAGCCCTGTGGTCCTGGGCAGGCCTTCCATTCCCAGCCCCTTGCAAGAAGTAAAAAAGAAAATGTGTTATATCTGGTCACTCTCCCCCCATGGTCCATCCTCTCCTCCTTTATTCACACCCCCACCCCTTCCCCCTGCTCCCCCCTCCTTCTTACTCCAGATGTCTATACCCCATTGAGTATATTTGCTGTTTCCTCTCCTAGCCATCTCTGATGAGAGCAAAGGTTCCCTCATTCCCCCTTTCCTCCCCCCTTCCATATCATTGCAATAGCTCATTGTAATAAAAAAAATCTTATTATGTGAAATATCTTGGACTATTCCCCCTCTCCTTTTTCTTTCTCCCTTTCCATTTCCCTTTTTTCCTATTGACTCCATTTTTACACCATATTTTATCTTCAAATTCAGCTTTCTCCTGTGCTTCAACTATAAAAGCTCCCTCTACCTGCTCTATTAACTGAGATAGTTCATATGAATATTATCAGTATCATTTTTTCTATACATGCAGTTCATCCTCATTAAGTCCCTCATATTTCCCCCCCTCTCCTCCAATCTCCATGCTTCACCTGGGTCCTGTATCTGAAGATCAAACCTTCTGTTCTGCTCTGGCCATTCCAAAAGGAACATTTGAAATTCCCCTGGTTCATTGAAAGTCCATCTTTTTCCCTGGAAGAGGACATTCATCCTTGCTGGGTAGTTCATTCTTGGCTGCATTCTAAGCTTTCTTGCCTTCTGGTATATTGTATTCCAAGCCCTACGAGCTTCCAATGTAGTTGCTGCTAAGTCCTGTGTGATCCTGACTGCAGCTCCACGATATTTGAACTGTGTCCTTCTGGCTGCTTGTAATATTTTCTCTTTGACTTGGGAGTTGTGGAACTTGGCTGTAATATTCCTAGGGGTTGGTTTTTTTGGGATCTCTTTCTCTGGGGAATCGATGGGTTCTTTCCATTTCTATTTTTCCCTCTGCTTCTAGAATATCAGGGCAATTTTCCTGGAGTAATTCTTTGAAAATGATGTCAAGGCTCTTTTCCTGATCATGACTTTGAGGTATTCCAATAATTTTTAAATTATCTTTCCTAAGTCTGTTTTCCATATCAATTGTTTTTTCAATGAGATATTTCACATTTTCTTCTAATTTTTCATTTTTTTTGTTTTGAAGTGTTGATTCCTTATTTCTGTTAAATTCATCTATCTCCCTGAATTCTATTCTTTGTCTGAAGGATTTGTTCTCCTCAGAGAGTTTTCTTATCTCTTTTTCCATCTGTCCAATTTTGCTTTTTAAAGCATTCTTCTCCTCAATAACTTTTTTGAACTGTTTTATCCATTTGACCTAAGCTGGTTTTTAGCATGCTATTTTCTTCAGAATTTTTTTGGATTTCTTTGACTAGGCTGCTGACTTCATTTTCATGTTTTTCCTGCATCTCTCTCCTTTCTTTTCCCAGTTTTTCTTCTAACTCCCTTATTTGATTTTCAAAGTCTTTTTTGAGCTCTGTCATAGCCTGATCCCAGTTTCTGTTTTTCTGGGAGTCTTTAGATGCAGGAGCTTGTGTTTCTTCATCTTCAGACTGAGTATATTGATCCTTCTTGGGTTCATATATAATGTATTTCTCAATGGTGTTTCTCTTTTTTCTCTGCTTGCTCATTTTCCCAGCCTAAGCCTGTTTTTGGGGTGCTTCCTGAGCTTTTGGGGCACTCCCACAAGGGTCTCAGTGTGTGAGGCTGTGTCCTCCCTCCTGGTCTGAATAACCATATGCGCTCTGGTCTTCCACGGGGCTGAGGTGGAGGGGGGCCGCTGCTGTTCTATGGAGGGGCCTAGACTGCGATCAGTATCTGAATGTGGTCAGAGCCCCAGAGTCCTGTTCCAGGGGCAGAGGACTGACCTCTGCAGTCTCCCTCTCTCTCTTCACTCCTCTCCCTCAGCTCAATGGGCTCATGTCCTGGAGGCTCCTGCTTAGGGGGCTCTGCCTGCTTCTGTTCCTGGATCTGGGCTGCCGACAGACCATGCTGCTCGCTGTGTGCCCTGAGGGCTGGGCTCCACGTGCTCGCTCTGGCAGAGGTCCCCCTGCTGTTCCCCCACTTCGTGCCCGGTGCTCCCTGGGGTATAGCTCAGGAGACTCCCCCCCTGCTGTGAGCTGGGGCTCCCAGCGCCCTGGGGCTGCCTCCAGAAGCTGAAGTTCTTTCACTCTGTCGGGCTGCCCCTCCAACCCCGGGGAGCAGAGCCTTTCTGCTCTTTTTCCAGGTTACCTTGAGTAGGAGAACTGCCTCACTGGGACCTTCTGTGGGTTCTGTCTCTTGAAAATTTAGAGTCCTTCGTTTTGAAGCTTTATGAGAGAGCGCCTAAGACAGGATCAGTTCTTCTCGCCATCTTGGCTCCACCCCCTCCAAAGCTTCAGTCTTAAGAAGGTTCTCAGGACTCCTGTGGTGGCAGGAAAGGAAAGAAGCTATATAGAAACACATCTGAATTTCCAGAATTTTAAAAGACATTCTCCATTCATCCTTATGATACAGGCCTGCAAGGCAGATAATGTGGACTTTATTGGCAAAATTTTATAGATGAGATTACTGAGGCTTCATTTAACTAACTTGCTGAAGGTCACACAGCTAGGAAATGGTTGGAAAGGGACTTGAGCTCTATGTCTTTTGTGTTTTATTTTGTCTTTTTTTTTCATCTTTCTTTACAAATCAAATTCTGTAGCTTTTTTCTTGTGTCATATTCTGTGTTTATTCTGGCATCTTCCCAGTCCACGCAATCTTCCTTGTTACAAAGAAAAATTCTTTAAGAGAAACCACGGTGACTAAGTTTGACAGCATATACAAAATTTCTGTATTTCTTTACTGTAAGGAAGGTCTGTTTCCTCATCTGTCTTTTAGGCATTATTTAGTTTCATAGTATTTCAGCATCTTTTTGTTTATCATATTGTGTATTGTTCTCCTGGTTACATTGTTTATCACCTCTTCCCAGTCTTGTGCTGTTTTTTTTTTTTAATTGTACACATTCACTTTATGTTCTGGTGAAATCATAGGCCATTATATTCTTATACATCAGTTTGTTCATCTATTGTCTCCCCTGTAAATGGGCATTCACCTGATTTCCAGTTTGCTATCAGAAAAAGTGAATATTTTGAATACCTATGGGGTCTTTGTTTTGTACTTGCTACCGTAACAGAATTCTTTCCTGAAGGAAAAAAAATCGCAACAACTCTACTCTCCCCCCCCCCCGTGTGTGTGTGTGTGTGTGTGTGTGTGTGTGTGCTTTTATTTTATTACTTTCATCTTTTTTGGGAGAAGAACTAAATTCAGTTATTTTGGATGATTCAAGTGTCCTTTGTGGCCCCTAACCTCCCAACTTCATAGGTGTTTTTATTGCAACGTGGCTCTAAACATCTTTCTTGATGTATTTGTAGGTCTGCATTCTGGAATTATCTGCCAGAGTGACATGGTCCCTAAACTCCCAACTTCCTAGTTGCTTTTATCACATTGTAGCTCTAAACACCTTTCTTGATGTAATTGTAGGTCTGCATTCAGGTGGAGAAATGATGAAACTAGAACAAAACCTCTAAACTGTACAGACGTACTCATAAATGTGTTGCTGCAGCATTTTATTCTGGCAGTTGAGATGTGACAGGGAAACAAATAATAGCCAAGAAAGATTAATGTGGCCTTGCCCTGATAAGCTTCTATGATACCAGCAAATACTTTTTTTCTTTGGATATACTCAATACATTAATAAACTGAAGATGGTAAGACACTAAGCACTTTTGTTGTCTGCTGTCAGTGCATTTACTGCTGACCCTTTGGTGGAACTATTTAGAGAAAAAACTCTTTGTCTGCAGGATTTTGTAATACAACATAACATTTCCAGGAGGGAGAAAAGTTGTATTTGTTTATTGCTTGGAATTGTGAAATAACTTGGGGGGGAGTTCTTCCTGGAACTTTTGATTTTGCTTCAGGCTTGTTAGGGAGTTTTGGGTAGCAGGTAGGGACTGGATGATCAGTATGTTTTGGTGCCAGAGGTAAATGAAAGCTTAAATTGCAGATACTTTTAAATATAAATTTATTAATTTCTTTTGACCAGAACAGCCTCTGTAAGGGAGATATTGCCCCTCCATAGTTTTAGTCTGTGGCTTTTTTTTCCTGTCTCTTTTTTTCTTCTTTGGCACAATTATCCTTTCACAACTTATCACAAGCAGAAATCATTCACTTCTGAATTATTTCTACAAAGTTCAACTTCCCAAATTATTCTTACCCACCAGTATTTTATAGTGGGGCCTGAATTTGGAATCACAAACCTAGGTTTCTAGTCCTAGCTCTGCCATTTGCTAGTGGTATACTTTTTCAAAAAGTTACTCAAATTCTTTGTGCTCCAGACTATTAAGGGAGATAATTTTTGCACTGCCCATTTCACATCAATAAGTTGTTGTGAGAATCAAATAAGTAATATATGTGAAAATGTAACTGTAAAGAATTCAAAATATTTCATTACATAAAAATAAAGAGTAACTGTAATCTACTTGATTTGTACTTGGGAAGAAAGGCAATCTAATTTTTGAGAACAGAAATGTTTAAATTTAAATTTAAAGATTAAAAACAAAGTTCAGACTTGAGCTTTAATCAGCGTAGGGATCTCCTGGTGGGAATCTGCTTCTACCAAGCAGATTAGAACTTTCTCAGCAATTCAGCGTATAGTCCAAGAGTAACCTGGGGTACTGAGTTGATTAAGTGACTTGATCAGGGCCACAAATTCTGGATTACATCCAGGTCTTCTTGCCTCTATTGCCACACTACTACCTCTCTTATCTCTTATCATTTTTTTTTTAAGATTAAGCAACAAAATTGTTTTAAATTGATTTTTTCACTGAGGGCAGGATGCTTTATAGATAGCATATGTATACAGTCAGTCCGGAGTCATATACTTTGTTCAGAATTCAATGTGTTCTCAACTGAAGGGAAAATTAATTAGCATTTTTTATGAGACAGCTGGGAAGCACAAAGGTAGAGAATGGACCTATAGTCAGGAAGACCTGAGTTCCAATTCAGACAAAAATATCAGCTAGGCTTGTGGTCCCTGACAAAGCCACTTAACCTCTGTTTATCTTAGTTTCCTCATCTATAAAATGGGCAAAATAATAGCCTCTCCTCTCTCTCTCCCTCTCTCTCTCTCAGAGTTGTTGTAAAGGATAAATAATATAATTGTAAAATACTTAGAATGGTGCATAGTATTTAATACATGATGTTATTATTAATATTTTGTTCATATTGAGATTGCATGGCTTTTGGTCTTTCTGTTTTGTCTTTTTTTTGTCCATGAGGAATTTCGTCTTTGTTAGGAGACCAAAAAGATTTGTCAGTGGCCAAGGTATTAGCTGCAATAAATCCCCAAACTGGAAACTTACTTTAAGAATTAAAATATTGTGTTTCAGTGTGACCAATATGGAAATATGTGTAACATAACTGTACATATATAATTTTTATCAGATTACACACTATCCTAGGGTTGAGGGAGCGGAAAGGTAGTAGGGAGAAAAGTTTACAAAAATTAATGTTGAAAATTACCTTTACAAGTGATTTGAAAAAAATAAATAAATTAAAAATATTATGCTTGAAAAATTTGTACTTTGGCAGTTTATTGGGCTAATACACTTTTCTAGTTGTAGTGCAGATATGTCTTAACAAAACGTCTTTTTATTTTATTCCTATAAAATTACCCTTCCTGGGGTAATTTGAATTAGACAAGTTATGGCTTAGCCAGTGCTAATGTTCAGCAGTGCTATAAAACCTGGGCTTGCTTGTTGTTAATCCTCTTCTGTGCTAGCTGAATCTTTATGTATTTTTTTTCAGCAATACCATATTTGGTCCAATTTGAAAATTAGAAAATAGACTTAATAGGATAATATTGAAGTTAATTTAATTGGATCTTCTTGCATTCACGACTAAATTAGATAAAACATTTGTTAAATCTCTAAAGAAAATTCATTGCTTTGCTTTTTGGTGCCTCTGCTCCACTGACATAATTTTAGAGGACTTTCTTTTTCCCTTACCTATAACTGTTATACTAAAGGTACTATGCTACTATTTTCTTGTTTTAAAGGATTCCTGAGAGACCAGGGGGTATTGTGAATTGGTGGTAGAGATTTTTATAGGGATTTAGCTTCATGAAAAATAGCATAGATCCTGCTTTTAGGCATCTCTAGTTTGCTTGGAAGGGAAGGGGAAGAAATACAATATGTAACAAATAAGTATGATACAGACAGAATGTGATTGGATCAGATGGATTATAAACTTTTTTGTAAGAAAAGATATTTATATTTAAGAAATCATAGATATACAAAGTTTTGAAATCTACCTTCGGTTAATGATGTTGCAGGAATGTAAGATATCACAAATTTCTGAGGGAAATCACCTCATTTTTACAAATCTTTATATCCCCAATGGTCAAAGAATTGATGATTATTTCTTGTCTTAGACTTATCCTAATAATTCAGTTGCAAAATATCTTTTCTTGAATTACTTATGTTGAGTTATAGGTTACATTATTTATCTGTCATGAAGGTTTAGAGGGTGTAACTGGAGTCCCCAAAGGGACTTGCTGAGGGAGCCAGGAGTTGCCTTAGATCTTGTGAGTCCAAGTTAAGTGCTCTTCTGCTAGACATTGTTGGACATGTACCTGAAGACCTTGATAACATACAGAATCCTAATGTTCCCTTCTACCTGGCATGTATGTCTTGAATCCATGATTTTAAAATTTTTGTTGAAGGGAATACAGTATAGTGGAAAGTTGAAGTTATGGAGTTGGGAAGGACAAGATTAGCATCTGATTGGGTCTGTGAGATGAAGGTATGTTGAGGTGTGAACCTGGGAATGATGGTGATCCCTACAAAAAAAAAAGCTGGTAAGTTCAGAGAAAGTTGAGTTAAAGAGAAAGATAAGGCCTGTTTTGTACGTTGGTTTTGAATCCAGATTCTGTTACCCACATCACTAACTGTATCTATAAAAGAAGTGCTTGGATCAGTTGATCTTTAAGGACTTTTTCTAGTTGTAAGTTCCATGATTCTTTGATAGTGGAAATATTTTTTTTGAATCACCAAATTTCTACATAGTTCATCATTATGTAACATGCATTTCAAAAAGGCTAATTGTTATTTTTTGACACTTAAAAATTATGTTGGTCCTTCCCTTGCAGGAACTCATAGAGGATGGGCAGCAGTGCAGATGCGCTTGCTTCATGAATTGGTCTATGCCTCCAGAAGAATGGGGAATCCAGCTCTCTCAGTTAGACATTTGTCCTTCCTTTTACAGACCATGCTGGATTTTTTGTCTGATCAGGGTGAGTACATTTTATCAAAAATTCTTTTTTCTTTTTAAATCACACTAACACCTGGACAATTGGAATTGTCACAGAGAACCCAGGTAAATAGACTTGCCATTTTTCTACCTCTGTTCAGGAATAATTCTGGGAAATAAATGAATGCCATCCAGCATAATATGTTTGACTTCCTGCCTTTGGGCCTCAGGGTATGATTTTAAGTAAACATATAAAAGACATTTATACCTTTTTTTGAGTTAGTGATGGGAACAGGTTCTGGTTTTTCAACAGAGTGAAAAGAGAATAAGCATTTTTATAGTGCCTACAATGGGCCCAGCACTGATGTGATCTTAGAGATGCATTAAGAAAATTATATAGGCAGCTGTGCAAAAGATTGATTAAAGAGAGTGGAGACAGAAGGTAGATGCCAAATTAGGAGGCTATTAAAATATTACAATTGAGAGGTGATGAATGGAAAGATGGTACAATTCTGGAGGTATCTCAGAGACTAAATAATAGGACAAAATGATGAATTGAATATTAGAAGAGAAGGGAGAGGGAAGAGTCCAAAGTGGTTTTGACAATTTCAACTTAGATGATTGGGAGGATAGACTTAGAGAACTTGGGAGAAGCATCAAATATTGGGGGAAAGGGATGGATTTGTTTTGGGGAGGTTGATTTAGGTGAAGAGATCAAGCTTGAGTGAGATGTGTGAGAGCTGGCTTTGGGAATCCTCTGCATCAGAGTCATTATAATAACTCTTCTGCCTTTGATTCTCATAACCGTATGTAACAGTAAAGGGATATTCCATAAAGGAGGATGTTTAACTTTTCTGATTGTAACATAGAAAATTTGGAAAATCACTCTCTGACACCACTCAGTATTGTGATAGAAATTCTCTCCCCTATTAAGGATTTTGTTTACAAAATTAATGAAGAAATGTTTTATTGAATGATTGAGGAAACATTCCCTCAACAATCCTCTCTCCCCCTCCCCCCTTTGCCTGTCTCTTAATTAAAAAAAAATTTACTGGACATGAGGTAGTGTAGTGGGTGGAGCGCTGGGCCCAGAGTTAAAACCTGAGTTCAAATTCAGTCTTAAACATCAATGGTGTGACCCTGGACAAGTCATTTATCTTCTGTTTATCTCAGCTTCCTCATCTGTAAAATGGGAATGATAGTTGACAGCACCTCCCCTTTCAGGGTTGTTGTGAAGCTCAAATGAGATGTAATTGTATGTATGCATGTATGTATGAATGTATATGTCTATCTACACTTGTTTATATTATTAAGGACTTAGCTCAGTACTGTATAAATGCTAGTAGTGATTCTTCTTCTTCTTCTTAAAGATCTTTGAGTAAACTCCTGGACACACATATATTTAACTATTTGGGGTCTTTTTTGCCCTAGAGGACATTATCAGGTCATGCTCTCTCCTCCAGGAGCTTCTATTAGAATTTGTTACTGCTGTCTGTTGCTGCCTCTCTTTAGTTCCTTCAAGTAGCAAGTGCCTGTAGTTTTTATGAATTACCTCTGAACAATAATGAGTTACTGCCAGAAGGGAAATTCTGATTATTGGTCTGAATCAGTGTGGTGACAGTCTTTGTGGTGGAGTATCTTTTCTTGCTCCTTTAATATTATGGATAAAATAAGAGTTAATTTTATAGACACTTCCTCCAGAGTTGGCTCATTGTTTTTACCTCATGGAGAGAAATTTTTGTCCTGCCTCAGACAACCAGCCATGAGTCTTCTGACTGTGTTCCTTCTTCTGTAAAACATCAGGACTTTGTGGCCTCCAAGGCCCCTTTTAGTTTGTATTCTGTGATTCTAGTGTTTGCTCTAGTGAGTACTAAAAGAAAAACCAGATCTTTATTTAGCTTTGGCCATCTGTGGATCTTTCTCTTTTTCCCAAGTCACTTTTTTTCCCCTTACCAGGAGATTTTAGGCTTTTGTACGTGGCACATTAGTGTTGTTTCTCTGCAGTGTCTAGGGTGGTACTTTTTCACACCTTGGTCTTGAAAACATGTTTTTGCTGGAGGGAAAAATAAATTCTAAAACCGTATTTGAGTTAAGTCATCCCTGTAAGATTTCTTTGCATGATATTCACATAATTTTTTAAGAAAAGTTTTAAGAGCCTCATCATCTCTGGTAGTTGTCAAACATTTAGACTTGATTAAATTATATTTTTCAGTCATGCAATTTATGTGAAAAGAAAGATGTATCCATAATGATAGTGATTTTTTTCTACTTTGCTTTCTTTCCTTTTACATTTACTCCTTTCTCTTTCTCTTTCTTGTCCTTCTTTCTTCTGTGTCACTCCCCTTCTCTTTTTCTTTTCCTTTTCTCTCACCTTTCTTCCTTTTTTTATTATGTATATGGAATAAGTATTATTAAAATCTGAGAATCCTGGAATTAATAAATACAACTTACATTCATTAGTCTTTTATGGTTATAAAGTGCTTTATATACATTATATCATATGAGCCACCTAACCAACTCTTTGAAGTATACAAGATAGGTATTGTTATGTGTGTTTCAGAGAATTGGAGAGGTGAAATGACTTCCTTAGATCTCACAAAGAAATAAATCCTAAAACCAGACTTGATTCTAGGTTTCTCTCACTTCTAATCACTTCCCCTTCTTTCTTTCTCCCCCCACCCCCTAATACTCCCAAAGGTTTATGTTCTAATTTATGACAGTTTCTCTTAGTACAACCTCTTTAAACATCTCACAGTTGGAGGGGAATCTTACTTGTCATCAAATTTGGTTGACCTCATTGGTTATTAGTATATGAGGATTCATCATTCTTATCTTGAATATCGGATCATAAATTTAGAGCTGGAAAGCATTGTAGAGTGATTAGACTAATCGCTTATTTTATAGAACTTGACCAAAGCCATTCAGATAGTAACTGAGAGCATTAAATTTTGAACTCAGGGCCTCTTTAACTCTATTATATTTTCATGCACAATTTTTTTCTTCTTATTTAACATAATTTTCTCCCCCCCCCTAAGAATGTAGATTTCACATGGCATAATAAGCATAAATTTTTCCTTGAGCACCTTCATTTGTGCCTTTGGGAAGAAAGGTTAACCAAAATGATAGTATTGTCTTTTCTATGTTGAAGAGATGCTAGATTTGTTTTCATGTGAAATGTTAAAGCATTATTTTAACTCTGTGAGGTCATGTTAATTAATGATTCAAAGGTACTTAGGTTGAATGCAGAAGAGCTTGGGTCATTAATGATGTTGACCAATAGGAATGACCTTAAAGGTGCTCAGGTTAATGATAGTTGGTTTAATTGGAATCTCTTTGGAAAAGGACAAAAGTCAGGAGGTAAAGCTTCTTTTCCCATCAGCCTGACAATAACTAGCTTGACTTTGGACAAAGTAATTTAATTCTTCATGGGTTTTTTAAATACAGTTTCCTCATTTATAAAAATAGGCTATTATTATTTTTGTATTATTATTATTTAGAATTATTTTTATATGATAGCCTCACATTTCCATAGTGTTTAAGTTTTACAAATTGCTTTCTAGGGGCCGCTAGGTGGTATAGTGGATAAAGCACTGGCCCTGGAGTCAGGAGTACCTGGGTTCAAATCCGGTCTCAGACTCTTAATAATTACCTAGCTCTGTGGCCTTGGGCAAGCCACTTAACTCCATTTGCCTTACAAAAACCTAAAAAAAACAACCCCAAAACCAAAAATGCTTTCTATATAACAACACAGTGAGGTAGGTAGTACAAGTGGTACTCCTTCCATTTTGTAGATAAAAAACGGACTGACAGGTTAAATCTATTTTGTATTTTCTCACCTATGTGCATATAGTTTCTTTGTTGCTCAACTGGTATGAAACCAACTTGGATCTTGAACCTAGTTGTCTGAATCTAAATCAAGTATTTTGCATTTATGACTCATGGAATTATATATATGAAACCTTAACATTTTCAGTTTTCCCAATATTAGAATTTAGACAGTAATGTGATTAAGTAGAAAAAATTACTTTCTTTCTAGCTCTTTCACCACATGTAGAAATGTAATGTTAAAGACCATTTTAAACTAGAAACTGTTTTGAGTTGCATACAGCTGTCAGATCTTGGGAAAATACTTTATCCTTTCCAAGTCTCTATTTGCTCTTTTTAAGGGTGGTTTATATTACCTTTCCTTTTTACCTCACTTTCCATTAAAATTGTATCCTTATACTTCATCATGATGTGGAAGTTATTTTGACTTCTCAGAGGCCGTACCTACTGAATCCAAGCTTCTAATTGTGTATTAGTTGTTCCAAGAACCAGCCTGGCTCCATTTGGAGGGGCTTATCATCACATCAGTTGCAAGATGATGAATTTTTCTTCCATAGCAACTCTCAAAGATTGTCTAATAGGGCAGTATCCAGACAGACCAAAATTATAGTATTGAAAGTATTCACCTCATAGGATTAAAAAAACCCAAAACTCGACAAAGTAATATGCCTACATAGCCTATGTATTAAGGGAGAAAATAAGAGTTTTGTTTTGGACATGTTGAGTCTGAGATGCCAGGGCCATAGGTAGCCCTATCTAGCATAGGTCTATCCTGATCTTCTCATTTAGTGGGTTCTGGTATTGGTGTGTGTCTTTGCTAGGCTAGTGGGAGAATGGTAGAGGGTTTGATGATGGTTTTCTTGAAGTACTCCTCTTTGTATAATGTAGGATGCATAATGTTAAAAGAAGGAGTATTTTATAAATATGTAGCACATATTTTAAAGATAACTTTAATTTAATAATCTATGATGCCTAGAATGCATGAGGTTTAAAGAAGTATTTTATAGGGGCAGCTAGGTGGCCCAGTGGATAAAGCACCGGCCCTGGAGTCAGGAGTACCTGGGTTCAAATCCTGTCTCAACACTTAATAATTACCTACCTGTGTGGCCTTGGGCAAGCCACTTAACCCCATCTGCCTTGCAGAAAAAAACCTAAAAAAAAAGTATTTTATAAACATGTAGCACATTTTTTAAGATAACTTTAATAATCTATGATGCTTTGACCTCATTTTCATACCATTCTTGCATTCCCAATTTTCTTTTCTGCTTTTCTTGACAATTTTGATGCAGATACATCCAGAAATAGGTTGTATGCAATTATGGATACATGGAGATGGACTTTTTTTTTCTCATTTTATGTCTGCAAGTCAAACTACTTATAGTCCATTGCCAACTGCTTTTACACTGTGACCTCAAACTTAGTGTGTCCCAAAAGAAATTTATTGTATTTCCCTCATTTTTTCTCCCCCCCCCCCTTTCTTTTAGTGGTACTACTTTGCAACCTTCATTTAAAATCTTGGTATATGATCTTTGACTTTTTAGCTGCCATAAGCCATGTTGTCAAGTCCTGTAGCTTTCCTTCATGTAGAGACCTTGAATGGTTTTCTTTTTTCCTCTAGAATTAGAAATATAATCTTCAGTGTCGCATCTTAAACTATCTAAAACCCAGATCCTGCTTAAATTTTCCGTCTTATTTCCTAATACTCTCTTTAATGCTCTCTGGTCCTAAAACTCTCATCTGGTCCCAGTCAAATCGACTAACTTGATGTTTTCTGTGTGTAATATTTCATCTTCTCCTTCTGTGCCTTTGAATGGGTGGTCTCTCTCCCTCCTTCCCTAGGATGCTCTCCTATTCTACCTCTTAGTATCTCTACCTTCTTTCAAGTTCAGATTAGGAGCCACCTCATACATATGACTTTCTTTATCTTTGCCTTACATTGTGGTTAGTGCCATCTATATCTTAAATTTACTTTATATTTGTGTGTGCATATAATTCTTTATTTTGCTTATCTTTGTCATACTACTCACTAATATAATAGAAGCTTCTTGATGTTAGAGTATGTTTAACTTTTCTTTCTTTTTATCCCCAATGCTTGGCAACATGATGCTTAACAGTATTTGTTAAATTGAAGTAAACTTGGCTTATTTTTCTTTAACCTATTACAAAGCATATTATCACTGCTATCACTGTGATACAGGTAGATCCTCATTACTCTTTACTTAACAACCCTTTTCCAGCACAGCCTACCTAAAAAACCATATTTGACTTTCCTAATATATCGTAATGCCTATAACACTGCTCTCTTAGAAAAGTCTTCTGTACTTCTGATCTCCCCTGGAGTTCCATATTCCTTTGCCTGTTTTTAAGGCTCTTTGCAATCTAGCTTAGCCTGTCTATTGAACTTTTTCTGCATCATTCACCTATGTGCTCCATTGTTCAGCAAAGATCATTTCTGTTCCTTTCATTGATTTCCAGTTTTTCTGCCTTGGGTCATTTGGTTTAGCTCCTTATCTATTCAAGCAAGTAGAACACAAAGGCTCTGGTTAACTCCCTACTTAATAAACCCCATAGTTCATTTACTTCTGGGATCATATACAGATAAGCATGTAAAGCCCTTCACTGCCTAGACTCCACCTTCCTTTCTATCCCCTCACACACTTTAGGTCACAGTCAAATTTCCTTACACTATTTCTGGGCCACTGCAGACCCAGAATGCCTTTTGTCTTCATATCTACTGCTTAGAATTCCTAATTGTCTTCAAAGCTCAACTCAGATACTACATCAATATCAGGAGTTCTTCACCAGTGGTCTCTTGTATAAAATATTTTGATGACTGTATTTCAATATAATATAATTCCCTTGAAATTCTATATATTCTGTGCATTTAAAGATATAATTCTAAGAAGGGATCCATAAACTTTCCCAGACTGCCAAAGGGGTCCATGATGAAAAAAATAAAATGAGGTAAAAAAGGTATTAAGAACACCTGTTCTATGTGAAACCTCTGCTATGTACCTTGGCTGCTGTTGCCCCCCTTTGTGTTTATGCTGAATCTGTTTGTCCTTGTCTTTTCTAGTAGAAAGTGAACTATTTGAGGGCTAGGATTATTTCATTTCCAGTTATCCCAAGTTGCTAGCACAGTGACTGGTACATCATAAGTGCTTAAATAAAATGTTTTCTGACTTGCTTGTTTGATATTTCTATTACTTTTTATCAGATGAGAAATGGGAAAAAAAACTTAGTTGAATTAAGGGAATGATTACAGTTGAGAGAAGTATAAACCTCACTCAAATTAATGGATTTTTAATTTTTTATATACAAACATAAGTTCAAGTAAGTTTTTTTTTTAGCAATGTCTCATGTGAATGCTTTTTTTTTTTGACATGGCAGTGGGGTTAAGTGGCTTGCCCAAGGTCACACAGGTAGGTAATTATTAAGTGTCTGAGTTCAGATTTGAATTCAGGTCCTCCTGTCTCCAGGACTGGTGTCACTGAGTCACCTACTTGCCCCATCATGTAACTGCTGTTTGTCAGCAGTTACAATAATAGTAATAGAAAGAAAATTTTGCATTTTTTTTTTTTGCCCTTTAATCATTTTGATGTGCAGGGTAGAAACAATATTGAAGACCTACATTTTAGGTTTAGTCTATTATTTTTAAGGTAGTGAATTTTTTTTGAAAGCTACCAATATACCTTTATAGAGTATCCTCTTTTGGTTATTTGAGGAAAAAATATTATGAGAGTTAGAGATTCCATTGGTAATAAAATAGGTTATAGATTGTTATTTCAAGTTAGAGATATCTTGGCCTTTCATAGACTCCATTTATTACCCCTTCTGTCTACTTGAAGTTGTGTATTTCATTGTAGGTGGAATAGTTTAGGTAAAAAGGAAAATGATTGTGATATTTGTTGCTTGTTTTCTTTTGATTCTTTTTATTTCAATGAGTGAGTAGTTTAGTGATCCTCTCTTCCCAGCCAAAGCTTTAGTGTTTTCCACTTGATCTTTAGGGTGTCATTTAGGTTAATGGCAGAAGTTACCGGTTTTATTAGATAATTAAAAAAAACAACAACAACCTACTTTAGAAACATATCTTTATTGATTTTGTTGTTGAAGTAAATGAAAGATTAATTACTTATAGTGAAGAGGACAATAGATATGAATTAACACTTGACACTGAATTTCAGAAAGTGAGAAATTGACACTTTTTTAATGGTCTGGTTTATTGTTTTGAGATCTTTGCATGATGGGTACCTGGAAGTAGTGACTGCTGCTTTGGTTGTTATTCTTTTATCTATCAGCAGGTATTCCTGGCATGGTGTCAGCACATTGATCAGCACAATCATTCATAATGACTGAATGAATACTTTGGCTGCTGCTGATATCTTTCTCTTTCTTACTCACTTTCATCAGCACAGGTCACTAGTGGCCAGTGAGAATGAAGGTGAGATTTTAAGCAGTGGGACTAAGTTACAAAAAGTTCAGGATTTTTTCTAATTTACAGGCCCAGTTTTTTTTTAAAACTCAGTAATGTTCCTTGAACGTTAGATACGATAACCTTTTGAATTTCTCCATTTTTAATCCATATTATGATGAGATCACATGAAAAAGCACCAAGACTGGCTTAATATTTTTATCTTATAATAGGATGAAAGTTTCCATTTATATTGGCAATGTATTTGCTATGATCAGACTATATACTTTTTAAAAGCTATAAAATATGTACATAGCAATGTACATGAGATAATCATCTTTATCTAGCAGAATATAGATTATAAGGAGTTAATATCTGGCCTAATTTAAGAGTATTATTGAAATATCAATAATTGTGTCAAAGGGATTTAGTATTAATATCAATTGACCTGAATTATTAGTTTCAGAAAATCTAAGATTGTTCCATGACAATGTCCCAATTAGGGTATAAGGTTGGCTTTTTTCTTTTTTTTTATTTAGTTAGATTATTGAAGTTGTTAATAGATTAATTTGGCATCCTGGGTATATCTGTAGCTAAAATTATTTTTTAATAAAAAATAATTAAAGGTTGATCAGATGTACCATTTAATTGATAAATCTCCAAATCTACTAGAGTGTAATATTTGCGGATAGGAGGTTAGCATGATAGCATAAAAAGTTTGGGAGTTAGAAAATTTGGCCAAATTCTGGCTTTGCCATGTCATTGATTAAGGAGAATTTAAGGATTCTTTTGAAGTAAATAGACATACTTCCCCCCCAAGTGTAATCCTTGGACTTTCTTTCAGTGGGAAAAAACAGAACTAAATTGACCTTAAGCAAGTCACTTCCCTTTTTTTGGTTTCTGATTTTTGTTTGTTAAAAGAAAAAATTGCATTAGGTGACCTGTAAAATTTCATGGAAGTTCAATTCTGAAAGACTTTATAATTCTGTTGCTTTCAAAGCAATTTAAGAATAAATATACTTTATTTCAAAAGAAAGAAATTATATTGAAATACAGTTATCAAAATATTTTATAAAATAGACCACAGGCTAAGAACCACTTATGGTGCTTGAACTGAACTTGGAAGAAAATTAGGAACGCTAAGAGGGAGATGTGAGGACAAAAAGCATTTTAGGTGTGCAAAAGTACTGTCTCATTTAACTCATTTACTGCAGTGTCTTGCATGTAGAAGATATTTAGTAAATGTATCAATTAGATTAAAATGTTGATTATTTTTTTTTGTTTTGTTTTGTAGCTTGAATGTTAACATAAACTTAATTCTGTCTACTCTTGTGGATCAACTTGTATATCCTGCCTTTACCTGGGTCTAGAGAAAAGCTAAAGGAGGATGCCCAACTTAACTTATAACCAATTAATGTTCTTAAAAAGTCTTCATGGGTCTTATATATGTTTAGATAAAGTTGGTGGATATGGGTCCATATTTTCCTTTCTCCTTGTAAACTAAAAATTCCTAAATGGGAAAAAGAATAGAAGGAATATGACAGGGAAGAATCTTTAACTTATTGCATGCATATCTTCCCCACCTCTATTCCCTTCATATTTGCTAGTCCTAGATTTGAAGCCTTTCCAGTTTTTAAGATCTGCCTGAAATTTCTCATTATGGCATAACCTTTGAAAAATGATATTACCTTGGTGTTAGATGAATCAGAGTGGGAGAAGGATTTTAGATGAGGAAGATAAAATTTCATAGGGATAAATGAACTGCCCTCATTTAAGTTTAGAAAATCAACATTCAAAGTCCAGGGTGGGTGAGATATGACTAAAGGCTGGGTCCTGTGAAAAAGACCTGGTATTTTAGTGAATTCCTTGCTCAGTAATACTTAAGGTGCTATTCTGACTTTGTGCTGGTCTGGCTACCTCCCATATGGAGTCTTGTATTTAGTTATGGAGCTACATTTTAGCATGATAGGCTGAGAATATTCATATGACAGGCTAAAACTATCCTCTGAGGAAATGATTGAACAAAATGTGGATGTTTATTTTGAAGTAGAGATTTAATAGAAAAAAGACAAATGCTTTCAGCTCTTTGGAGAATAATTTCTTTGCTTAGGCTTAGAGGACAGAACTAGTCAAGATATAGGAAGTCAAAAATCTGACTTATTATATGGAATTTTTGCATAATAAAAGCTGTCCAATAAAAAGGTCTAACTTGGGGGATAGTAAGTACCCTACCACTGGATATATTTACTTTTAGACTGAATGATCATTTGTTGGTGATGTTTCATACTTCAGTTATTGTTCAGTGTGTCCTCTGAGGTACTTTCCAACTGTTAAGATTATGAAATCCTGAACATGGACAGTTGAAAGTGGCTCAGCTTAGACAGATTTGTCTGTTCTACTATGACTAATATCAGCTATCCATACATAGAATATGCTTTATATTGAGAAAAACATCAATTTTTTAAATTTTAGGGTCCTTTGATAATTTTTCATGGTCGATTTTGTACGAATGATGAAACAACTATGTAGTATTCCCCTTCCCCCCCAACACCTGGATATCTAGTATGCCATTAGATAATTCTCCTCCTTCCAGTTATTCCTGTCATACTAATTTATAGTCTGACCTATAAAAGTATAATTAAACTCCTCAGTAATACACTCTTGGGATAGCCCCTCATTGGTTCATATCATCTGGGATGGGAGATGGATGGTTCAATTAACTTATCAAAAAATTTGAACAAGTTTTAAAAATGACTCTCATACATATCACTGTCCTTTTTAAAAATGAAGATACTGGCAGTAATTTCTGTCAATCAGATACACAACAGTACCTTCTTATGTAGACTCTGCTCCTTACCTTCATCTCCTTGTTTCTGGTGCTATTATAAAATTATTTTGCTTGTGATCCTGACTCCTGGGTGCTCTTCTGGCTCAGAATGTTTGCTAAAAGATTCCCCTTTACCACCGATTGAGATAGCCTGCTCAGAGGTTTAGCAGGTCTGGCAGCAGCGGTCATAGTGCTGGTGTCTTGATGTTCTAAAAGAGGAGCCCTGGATTCAGAATGGCAAAACAAGAGTTTAATGTTTTTATAGCATTTAAATTTCCTGTCTTGATATTGTAACTAAAGTGGCACTGTGGTGGACATTGGGATCTTGTGAAAAGTGGAATGGTCCAGGAGAAAGAGCCTTGGATTTAGGGATTGAAGATCTGGGTTGGCATACTTCTCATGCAGCCTCCTAGTTTTGTGACTTTGGTTAATGTTAACTCTTTCTGAAATACCTGCCTTTTTTCTCTTGATCTCTCGAACCTCCTGTTCACCCTATAAGTCCTTTCCCCTTTTCACTCCATTTATAATGAAATCACACCTTTCCCCACCTCCCCTTGTACTTTCTTTTGCAACTCTCTGATTCACTTTCTGAGAGTTATTTGTGCTTGTCTTTTACTTTTCTGCTAGCTATAATCTTTAGGAATGGGAAAAGGGAGGGAAGCTATATTTTATTTAAACTTTGTGTCCTTAGCACCTAATACCATGCTCTAGGTGTTTAAAAGAAATGGTTTCAAAAGAAACTTATTTGTCTTTCATTTCCTCCTCTATCAAATGGGGAGGTTGGGTTCCATTATCTAAAATCCTATGATTTCCATAAGCCTATATCACATACATTTCCCCTGAGACTTAGCAAAATATACTGTTACTATATTAATTGCAGCTTATAGTTTTTATCATGAGTTAATTTACAGGAATTCCTTTATGCTCAGTTCCATTTATATTCAATTATGGATATAGTCCAAATTTTGTCCTTTGAGAAAAGTTTATTTAGTTGTGGGAATTGAGATTACATTGTTTGAACCTAGTCCTGTGTATTTGGGAAGCAAGGCCACCTCTCCCTGCTGCTTAGAGACTCTTAACTAAAGACCTAGGTTATGCTGATCGGAAACTCAGTCTAATCCAAAGATTGAAGTAGGGAGTTTTCTCATAGTTGTACATCTCAAGCAACCCATATGTCTTACCTGAAAATTGGCCCTGTACTGATCAATCAGTTATTATTTTCATGTTCCTTTGATTATTTAGAATTAGAAATACATTATATCTAATGTTAAATTGTTTTCTTTTAATTAATTGGCCTTATTTGGTTAATTTTTTTTACCATATTAAAATCTGTTTCCACTGTACTTTGGGGGTCTGATACCAGTTTGTTGGGCAATTGGCATGCATCGTTTAATACATTTATATACTCTGAAGTTTGAACCTTTGTTTCCCTCAATCATTTCATCTTCCAGTTGCTAAAGGACCAAGTTTTCCTTCTGTTTTGGGAAGCTGATTTTCTTTTCCTTTTCCTTTTCAGTATTATCTTTGAATTGGAGAACACTTTGCAGTCACTATAGAAGCAGTATTTTACAAGAATTTTATAAGTGATGTTGTCTTATTAAATTTTGTAATTATTAAATTGAATATTGCAATGCCCAGGCCCATCAGCCATGGTAGGCCAGTATCTTTGTGGAATAGCACCAGTTTCCAGAATGTGTACAGTGTTTCCTGAGCTTTGCTAAAAAAAATCCAACCAATTAACCAACCAAAAAAGCCCACTATCATGGATTTGTTTGGAGGTGTAAATGTTTAATGGGGAGGGGGAGGAGGGTGCTGTGTAGTAGTGTTATAAGGTGTATAGGTATAAGGAAGATGTGACTATTATTTTTCCTCCCTCCAAACCTCTAGCTAAAATAATATAGAACACAGGTTGAGGTTTTAATGTATTAACAAGCTGTGACATCCTAGGATCCCTTTATGAATGAAACATGAATTCTTCTCTGAATAAAGAAGGGAATAACTTGATTATTTAAGCAGACAGATTAGCCATTCTCCCTGGGTCCTTTAAATAGATAAACTTTGTCCAGCATTTCCAGTGGGAAAATATGTCAAACTAGGGTCTAGAAGTGGAGAAAGATCTGGGCCCTTGAGAACAAGTTGCTTTTGGGGGAAAAGAGAGGGTTTCTCTTCTCTCATGCTTATTCTTCATCAACCATGTTATTATTATTATTATTTTTTTTTTAGGTTTTTTTGCAAGGCAATGAGGTTAAGTGGCTTGCCCAAGGCCGCACAGCTAGGTAATTATTAAGTGTCTGAGGCTGGATTTGAACTCACGTCCTCCTGACTCCAGGGCCGGTGCTTTATCCACTGTGCCACCTAGCTGCCCTGAACCATGTTATTTGGAAGAAGAACTACTCAACTGGTAACAAATCCTTCTTCTAGTAGGGAGCATAGATATATGCTCTAGACCAAATAACATAGGTGGATGACATATTTACTTTTTGTAGTTAAGTAAAATATTTAAATACAGTCTAATTCTTTGTAGACTCACTGAAGACAACTTTAGTACAGAGTGAGTAACAGGGCAGTATCTATGACATATTCCTAATCCTACTCTTACATAATTTTGATCTCTCCTGGTAGGTCTTTATATTTTGAAAGCTTTTCATTACAGATATATATTGGAGATTTGAGTATTTGGTATGGTTATAGCTATTAAACTATTGTTCTTAAATTTTCATGTGCCAGTGTTATGCTTTGAGGACTGTGGCAACGGTGTGTTCTATGATAATGGTATAATTCTAGAAAAGCTCATTGGTTGACTTTCTCATGCTATTTTGAGGTATGTTTATACATACATACATACATACATACATATATATATATATATATATATATGTATATGTATACACACACACACACAAATTTGTTTTCTGTTTGTTTATGAAAGATAGTGAACTTCTGATTAGCAATCCTGGCTTCTAGGCTATGACTAGTTATTTCATAGTTGCTAAATTTTTACAAGCTACAGTGGTGTGTTCTATAGTCTTACCACCTTTTTTTGCATGATCCACCCTGATGCTTAAGTCTGTCTGAATTCCTAAAAGATGGCCTTTATGTAATTTCTGAAGACTGTACTGTTCCTGAGTTGCCATCACAAACCCTGTTTTCACACACAAATCTATACAGCTCAGTCATTTGTTTGATGTGTCTTTGTTAACATATTTTTGATTGAGCTCTTGTAGATGTTCCCCCTTATAGGACCTTTTTATTCTGTGATAGTAATATCACAGGGACCATCTATTAGTGAATCATGTTTGGTTGCAATGCAAAAACCCAGTAATGTACTTGTTAATTGCTTTTGTTCTTGCTTGGTGTAGTGATGCCTATTTATTGTAAAAGAATTTCTGAAGGTTTAAACATATGTGTACACACCAGGAATTTCAACTAAGCCTCCTTTTCTGGCATGGAAGTGTCAATCTTTCTTTAGCTGACTTAGGGTAATAGGTCTTATTTTTCACTAATATTGAGTAGATTTTTGTTAGCAAACTTTCCAAATTTATTGTGGTTCCTTTCTTAGTTCTGAATGTATACGTTTAAATTGACATTTCCTGGGCATTAATTGCTTTAAATGTTTTCTTATTTAACTTTGATTTTAGAATAATAGTAAGTCTCTTAATATAATTAGCCATATCCTTCCCTTTGATAGTTTTATGCTTGATATGTCTGACCTGAAGAAATCCAAGTATTTATAGATATTTCTGTCATCCATTGGTTCAGTGTGACTCCCAGAATAATTATTTTTTATTAATTATTATTTTAGTAATTACATTAATTATTAATTAAATTATTAATCTTGATCTTATATTTTTCTAATGGAGTCTATGCAGAAATAAGTCCTAAGACAATTTGCTCTTCAATAAATTTTTTATGTAGTTTTTATGCATATGTATGAGATGTTTTTTTAAAAATTCAGCAGAAGTGTTGGAATATAGGCTTATCTTCTGTATACTCTCTAAATAGATCTTTGGGACAACTCCAGTAGTATACAGGATGATGGAAGTGATTTACAGTTCATCCTGTTCAGATATGGTTTTGATTTCTTTCTCTAGGCTTCTGTGTTTTGATTACTTTTCAGTACATTAGTTTGTTCATTGAATTCAGTTGGTGACATGTTTACAGTTTTGTTCTTAAATTTTTTTATAGGCCCATGCTATATTATATTAAATAGATTTTTCAAGTTTTACACCTAATTTAAAGACTGACTAATATCATAATGAGTTTAATTAAAAATATAAATAAAGATGTAGACAAATTGAATGGACATTCTGAAATTTGGTATGTTGGAGTATACTTTTTATTAATAGTAAGAAGAATGCTAATAAAAAAAGATAATTTCCTCCCATAGTTTCTCTGAATAATGAAACATAAAACAATCATTTAAGTATTTTTTATGTTCATAATGCCCAAGCTGTGCTTAGACATTCCTTTTGTGATTCCTGAAAATATGTATTTCTTTGACTCTAAAATTCCAGTGAATCTGTAATCTTATTAATGTAGGCATTTCTTTCAAAAGTACACATCAGAACTCATCCATACTTGCCCATCTTGAGTGACTTTTGTCCATGTCTTCCCTTCAATTCGCCACAGAAACTAATAACTGATTTTTCACTGTCCTTGTGAGGACCAAAGGATACCAAGGGAACAATGGAAAAATGCTTACAACATTTCATTGATATTTCAGTTAAAATTTCAGTTAAAAATAGAATTGTAAAGGTAATCTACTTCAGCCCTTACTCAGAGCTGGATATTCTTTTTATCTATTCCCTAATTGTAGGGAACTTTTGGGAGAGGTGTTCACATTTTTGGCCTTATACATCAGTATAAATTTCCTGATGATTCAAAATTCCCACTTAAAAAAAGGGAATTAAGCAACTCTATGATTTTACTATTTTTTATTAGTTTACTATTCCTATCAGGATAAAATAAAACAAACTACTTTTGTTGTGAATCATTTATATTACAGGATGAAAGTTATATGAATACTTAGCTACAAGTGATCTCACTCATATACACATATAAATATGTATATATTTATATGTGTATATATATATATATATATATATATATATATATATATATATATATATGAATGATAGCTTTGGATTACTTTGGTTATACTATAGCACAAACAGTTAAGTGTCAGATATGTCCAGAGCACTATGCTAAAAACTGAGATGTCCAGTTTAGAGAAAATGAGCTTCCTTCTCTCATCTACCTTAGGAGAGAAGATGTTTTACATATAAACACATATGAGAGGGGTGTATATATAAGTAAAGTAGTGCATGGGGCATCGGAAGAGAAAAGTAATTAATAATGGAGGAGATAAGGGAAAGCTTAGAGGAAGTAAGAATAGAAGGAAAGAAAGAAGGAAACAGGTATTTATTAAGTATCCCATTTGATCCTCATGCCAACTCCATGAGGTAGCTGCCATTTTACAGGTGAGGAAATTGAAGCAGACAGGTTAAATGACTTTCCAGATCACACAGCTAATAAGTATCTAAGGCTAAATTTGAACTTGAGGTTTTCTGACTCCAGAATGAGCAGTCTATCAGTTTTGTCACCTAATTTCCTCTTGAGAAGGTGGCATTTAAATTAACTTTGATTTAAAAGGATGGCTAGTAATCTTAACAGAGCTAGAGATTATGTTCTAGGCATAGCAAACAGTATGAACAAAAGGCCTCAAGGTTAAAAAGTGAAGGATATATGTAGAAAATAGCCAGTAGTCTACTTTTGCTAAGGCATAGCGTAGTATTAGAGAAGTATTGAAAATTTAGATCATGTTGGGAGATACCATGGAGATTATTTAGTTCAATTATTGTTGTTCAGTCATTTTAGTTGTATCTTCATGACCCCATTTGGGTTTTTTTTTTTTTAGCTAGGATCTTTTTTTATTAGGCTTTTTTTTTTTTGCAAGGCAGTGGGGTTGTCCAAGGGACTTGTCCAAGGTCACATAGCTCGGTTATTATTAAGTGTCTGAGGCCGGATTTATACTCAGGTACTCCTGACTCCAGGGCTGATGCTCTATCCATTGCTCCATCTAGCTGCCCCATGGGATTTTTTTAGTAAGGATACTGGAGGTTTGCTGTTTCCTTTTCTGGCTTACCTTAAAGATAAGGAAATTGAGTCAAGCAGGGTTTTGTGACTTGTTCAGAGTCATACAACTAGTAAGTGTCTGAGTTTGGATTTGAACTCAGGAAGATGAGTCTTCCTTATTTTAAGTCCTGAACTTTACTGCATCAGCTCACTATCCAACTACATAGTTCATCTATATGTATATTACAGCTGTGGAAAGTTAAGACTTGCAAAGTCGCTCACCTGTGAGCATACCTGTAAAAAGTGATAGAACCAGGAGATAAAAACTTTAAAGTTTGGAATGATGCCAGATCTCTCCCTTTTTTGTACTATTACTTCTCATAATGATAATGGTGGTGGTGATGATGATGATGATGATGGTTTGTCCTTTGTTTTTGAAGAAGACTATGACATCACATCAGGGAGGTGATACCATGACATGCATGTGAATTGGATTTGAATGAGGGTGGTGCTGTGCTGAGTTACCAGGACCATCTGGGTCCAGTGACTGGATATAAATTAGAACGACTAGAGAGAACCCTGGATGTGAGGCAGTCAGGGTTAAGTAACTTGCTCAAGGTCACACAGCTAATTAGGAGTCTGAGGTTGGACTTGAACTTTGATTTTCCTGACTTTAGAACTGGCACAACTACTGTGCCATCTTGCTGCCCCTCTACTGCTTATATTATTTATGTATTGTCTTGTCTCATTAGAATATAGAATTTAGGGGACCTTAGAAATTATCTTATCTAATACCCCTCTTAGATGAGAAAACCAAGGTTTTTTCACAAATTCAGTAAGTACTGGAACCAAGTTAGGATTCTAGATTGCTTGACTCTAAATCTCCTTCTGTTTCACTTGATAGGACAGTTTGTTCCCTAATACATATCAAGTATTGTTCTAGAGCACTGAGAGAGCTCAAAGTTAGATACCTGTTCTTTTCTTATGGAATGCCCATTAGAAAGAATCTTAAAATAGCCTTGCCTCTCTATTTAGAGAGGTATCAGGAAGGTTCCAAGGTGTGATGCAGGGTTGGGAGGAAGACTGTGACCCAGGTGATGGACTCCTTGGGGAAAGATGGTAGAGCATCTGAATGCTGTGACCAAAGGTGCAGAGGTTGGTAATTGGTATCAATTAGGAAGGGTCTTTAAGTGATATCAGAGAACATGGAGGGTGTTTTTTTGTTTCTCTTGGTCTTGTGTCTTGGAAGCCATGAGAGAAAGTATATCTCATACTAGAGAGTGGCTGGGAGAGGTGTAAGGTAAGACTGGGGGCCAAATTTTAATAATTGCTAAAAGATGGAATGAGCAAGAGGAAGAGATACACAATGAAGAATAGATTGTATCATGAAAGGGGAAACAGAGTTGAATTAGATATAGAACGGGTAGACCTAAAGGAGATGGAGTTAAGGGCATAAGAAATAGTAGCAGAAGAAGGAATTTTTGGACTGGAGGTATGTTGCTAGTCATAGGATGGTAGATTGTCTCACTCTGGTAAGCAAAGAGTTTTGTCCTATATTAAGTCCTACCCTTGATGGGCAGCATGGGAGTCTTGGAGGCTATGATCTAAGGCTAGGCTTTGGGTGCCTGTGTAGGGAGGGTTTTTTCTATTCTTCATGATAATAGATTTCTGAGGTGTGAGTGACTGATCCACCTGTAGTTTTTCCCCAGGCTTAGGCAGAAATGTTGATATTGATTTTTTCAGCCTTCCAGATGGCTGAGGCAAGATCATATTCAAATGAGGAAATATCTTGTTCACTTTTTGTGCTATCAGAGGTGATGGATTATAATGTTCTTATCTTATTTCTTAAATGTAGTTATTGAATTTTGGTTTAAAAACCCTAAACATGTCAGAATTAAGTGGTTTGCAGAGATATGTGTTAAATTCAGTATATTTTCATTCACTGTTTCACACAACAAAATTTAGAGTAATGATTTTGAGATCCCAGTAAACATTAAGAGCATATAAATTTAGAGTTAGACTGGCTCTTAGAGATCATTTGGTCTCCACTTCTCAATTTATTAATATTTAATAGCTGACATTTATGTAGTATTTCACAGTGTACTTTATATACATTGTCTCCTGTAAGCCTCATTATAATCTACTGTGATGGGCATCACAGGAACCGAGACCTGGAGAAGTTAAGTGATTTTTGGAAAGAATTAAGCTAGAAGTTAGGTGAATTGGGTTTTTATTCTATTTTGATGACTTTCTCTAGTTAGATAAATGATCTCAATCAAGACCCCTTTCTAAGGTTCACTTTCCTCCTCTAGAAAATGAAAGGAGTTTGGTTTAGGTGATCTACAAAGTCCTTACCAAATCTGTCCTGTTTTGTTCCCTTCCAGCTCCGATAGCATGTTCAATCAGCACGTGTTTTATTAAATGTATATATTTAAAGCATTTGCTATATGTTGAATATGTTAATATGAGAAAAAAAACAGTCTCTCTGCCTTGATAGTAGGGACTAGTAAGTGGGATATCAGAATTATGCAACAAGTCAGTACAAAATAGAATGCGATTAGGGCAAAAGAAGATTATAGTCAATGTGTTATAAGAAATATGAGACAGAAACAATCCCTTCCAGCTCAGAGGGCATCTAGTTCAATCCATGGCTGAAAGAGAATCCACTTGACTACTTGTCAAGTGATCTTCTAGACTATTCTTGAAGACCCAGTCTAGGGTAAACCTATGTCCTGAGCCTATTCCACTTGAGAACAAGTCGTTCACAAGTTTTTCTTAACTTGAGATCTAGATTTGCCTTTTTCTGGCCTCATTATTCTTAACTATTTTTTCTGGGAATAAGTATAATAAGTCTGATCCTTAGTACTTCGTTTAGGAGTACTAAGAGCTAGCAGGCCCCATGGAGATAGAGACACACAAGCTGGACTTTGACAGAAAGGAAGTGATAGGAGAGAACATTGCAAGTCTAGAGAGCAACACAAGCAAAGACATGGAGAGCTAGAAGAATGGGACATGTATTTGTTGTCCTGATTGACTGGTGGTGAGTATGAGATAAGGCTTGGAAATTAAGTTAGTGCTGGATTGTGGTACTTCTTGAATGACAAGCAAAGGAGCTCAACTTGACCTGATAGAGAGTGACATTTTGGAGCAGAAAAAAGGGTGATGCAACCAGATACATACATGTTGGTATGAGTGTTTTCTAAGGTCCTTTCTAGGGTTTCCAATTCTATGCTTCTGTGAATAATGTACTGGAGTCCCCTAAGTCTCCTCTTAAAGGAGTCTAGGTTTGTAGAAGAGCTGTTAAGTTCCTGTTACTTTCCCAACACATCTCTGGGTCTCCCACCCATTCAATTTGCTCAACAGTCTCTTGCTATAATAAATCATTGAAGTGTCTTTGCCATGCACTATATTAAGATGTGCATTAGTTGCAGTCTGACTCTTAGAAGATTGCTTCAGTTTATGTTGCTTTCATACAGAGAGATGAGGTTCATCTGGATTATTTTTTATTTGGCTACTTTATAAACAGTGTTGAGAGTGAAAAATTTATAGTTTGTGATGATTTTTTCCCCCCTGTAGCAGAGCAGCCTATTAAAGGTTAGAGAATTTTATAGACCTTAAATCCCACAATTTTAGAGCTGGTCAATATTATAGAGATCATTTAGTCCAAATGAAATTTCCTTTATTTTGTTGTTGTGTCATTTTTCAGTTGTCTTCTACACTTTGTGACCCCATTTGGGGTTTTCTTGGCAGAGGTACTGGAGTGATTTGTCATTTCCTTCTCCAGTTTATTTTATAGATGAGAAAACTGAGGCAAGTAAGAGTAAATGACTTGTCCAGGGTCACACAGCTAGTGTCTGAAGTCAGCTAGTGTCTTCCTGACTCTAATACCCAGTGTTCTATGTACTTTGGTGCCACTTAATCATCCCTCCTTTAATTTATTGATAAGGAAACTGATTCCAAAAACAGTAAAGTGATTTGTTTCAGATTGCAAAACTAAATGGTGATGGAAGTAGATCACAAATATAAGTCTACTGCTTCTTAGTTCAATCAAATCACTACAGGATTGTGGGGAAGTCATTTTCCTTTTCTGGCCTCTGTTTTGTAAACCTTAGTTGAATAGTTCAGCAAACCTTATTATACTCTTACTATGATAGATAGAGCTAGGGGGAGATGCAAAATTTATGTAAATGCTACCTCATGTTATCCATGGAGTTTACAATTTGTGAGAAGGTGAGAATAAAACAGATAACTACTTGAATATAATTCCTAAGTGCATAGAACAGGCATAAAATCTGTCTTTCTATGAGATGATAATGTTTGTCCTTTGTTCTTGAAGAAGACCATGACATAGGGAGGTGGTGTCATGATATGCTTATGAATTGGGTTTGAGTGAAGGGGTCCTGTGTGAAGTCACCAGCCTCATTTTCTTCTCCAGAACCATCTAGGTCCAGTGGCCAGATATGGATTAGGACAATTGGAGGTGGCCCTGGAAGAGAGGAAGTTGGGGTTAGGTGATTTGCCCAAGGTCACACTGCTAGTTAGTGTCAAGTGTCTGAAGTGGATTTGAACTCAGGTTCTCCAGACTCTAGGGCTGGTGCTCTATCCACCTAGAGGCTTAATCAATAAGTACCTGCAACAATCTGTGGAGTGGGAAGCACCTGGGGTCATAGTTGGAAACCCAAGGTCAGATTCTGTCTCTGACTCAAAAAAATTGTGGCCTTGGGCAATGTCCTTCATCTTTTTGAGCCTCCGTTTCCTCATTTACAAAAATGGGAATAATAATATTTGAAAAACTAGGCCTGCATGAAGCTCCAGTGCCTTCTCTCTGATGTCACCTCGATGTATCTTGAATGTACATAGTTATTTGCATGTCAGTTCCCCCTTTACCCCCACTCCCTCCAATCCCAATAAGAGCTTCATAAAAGTAAGAGCTGCTTTTGCATTTTTTTTTTAATTCATGAGCTTGGTTCATAGTAAGTACTTAATAGGTGCTTGTTCACTTCCTGCCTTGACCAATCTCAGGTCTGTCTTTCCTCACTGCTTCATAAACCTTGAAAGTGGTATTCTAGTGTGATTTGTTGAATAGAGGAACCCCCATATTGATATTTTAGCTAGAGTGCTGTCAGCCCAGCTTGTCTGTGTCAGATGCTACCCTTTTAATTTGTCACTATACAAGGGAGGTTATCTATCAAGTCACACAAAGTTGTCATTTGTTTGAGGAGCCAGTATTGGAAGAAATAGAAAATGCCAGATTTAATATATTCAGCTACTCCTACGTTTCATCATCAGTTCATTTCTGTGCTACCCAGCCAAAAGAGAATGCCTGAAAAGTTTGCCATTCATCAGCATCACAGCTGATTAGGTCTTGCTCAGCCAGAGTGAGTTGGTGCTTTGTTAGCGTCAGGTTCTTGACTAGATATTCAGACTTGTTCTTAATGTGCTTCCTTCGAGAAGAATGTGGCAAAGCAAATGTTGTATAATTTCAGTGATCCTCAGTTTTGACATTGCCTCTATCTCCTATTTTCCAACTCTCCATCAGTTCTTTTCCTGACTATAAAATGACTAGCTTTTTAGCCAGAGGCAGTCCTTCCTTTAGGATTCTCAGCTGTGTTGCAGATTGTTTGAGAGTTTTTGAAATAGCTGTTGAAAAAAATATACAGTTGCAGTATAGTTTGATCGTCAAGTTACAGGATCAAAATTGTGAAGATCTCTCAAACTCTCTGTCACACACACACACAAACACACACACACAACATATATGACTAAGATTAGACCCAAGTAATACTAACAGCAAAGCCTAGATGACTTCCACTGTTACAGGATATATTAAGGGGGTCTAATTTTTGGTAAAGATACGATAAGATTATAAATTTTGATCTTTGGGGATATTTTGTATATTATTTCTGGATTCACCTTTGCAGTCTTCCTACTATTGCTATTTTATAGTGGCTACTTTTAAGTTTATGCTTTATACTGAGTAGAAGGGATAGGGATTGTTGGGAATTGTCAGGGGGACCAACACCAGCAACAATTTTAAGATGTACACATGCTGGTTTTAATTCTACCTCTTTGGCTTACTTTGTGTAAGACCTTGGGCAAGTGACAGAACCTATCGGGCTCCTAGTTTCATCTTCTGTAAAAATAAGGGCATTATTAGACTACACTAGAGGTTGTCAGCATGGGATCTATGAACTTGTTCTTATGTATTTTGATTGCTATAGTCCTTATTTCAATATAATCAATTTCCTTTGTATTATTTTTTTTTTTGCAAGGCAATAGGGTTAAGTGGCTTGCCCAAGGCCACACAGCTAGGTAATTATTAAGTGTCTGAGGGTGGATTTGAACTCAGGTACTCCTGACTCCAGGGTCAGTGCTCTATCCACTGTGCAACCTAGCTGCCCCTCCTTTGTACTCTTAAGGATTTTATTTTTACATTTAAATTCATTATTCCAAGATGTTCAAAGGCTTTACTAGGCAACCAAAATTATCCACAACACAAACAAAAATGATTTCTAAGACTTCTTTCAGCTTTGAGTTCAACAATACCAAGAATTGTAATAAATTTAATATCTAATGCATCAGAGAGGTCAGAGTGACCCAAGAGTTTTGAGGTAGGGATAGAACATCTAGGGCCTGAATATTTGAGGGAGATTTTGTAATATTTCATGAAAGAAGTAACACATGAGTTGACCCTTAAAGAAAAAATAACTTAAAATAAAAAATACATAGAAAGGGAAGCTCTTGCAGTCAGGAAGGATGCTATTTGAGAAAGCTATGTAGCACAGTGGGTAGAGTGGCAGACTTGGAGTCAGAATCCTGAGTTCAAATCCAGCTTTAGATGCTAGCTAGATCACAATCTTGGGCAAGTCAGTTAACCCTGTTTGCCTCAGTTTCCTCATTTAGAAAATGGACTGGAGAAGGAAATAACAAACAAAGAATCTTTGCCAAGAAAACTTCTACTGGGATCATGAAGAATCAGACATGATTATAGTGACTAAATAGCAACATGAAGATGGGAAAGAAATAGGATAAAATTAGGGAATAGTATATAGTGTGATAGCTAGCACATGAAAGGAGTAGTGGGAAATAAGACTGAAAAAGTCAGACAAAAATCATGGAAGTACAAAAGTATTCTATGTTTCCTGCTTTGCTCAACTTGTGTTTGAATCCTGTCTCTGGCACCTCTTAGGCATGTGACTCTGAATCTGTTTCTATATCTGTAAAATGCCATAGAATTCATAAAGTTGTTGTGATGAAAGCTTTTTGTAATCTTTAAATGTTATATTAATATTGAGTTGCTTATAATTATAAGAATAAATGATATATAAAAATATTTCCATACTTAAATTAATGTGTAATATATCTATGTAAATATAAATGATACTACATGTATATTAATATTAGTATATGAATATATATATCATTGTCTATATAGCTTATATATACACACACATAAACACATACAGTAGAGACTAGTTACTGTTATGGATAGTTTGAGAGTATCCACACTGAATCTTGTAAGTCCTTCAACATTTTTATTATATATCATAATCATAAAACAATAATAACATATTTTATAAATATAATATAAACAATTATATTGATATGATAATATATCATATAATGAATATTATGAAAATATAATAATTTTCATAATTATGATTATCACTGCCAAGTACAAAGAACTTTTTTTTTGATGGCATTTTGGACCTGTGCTTTTATTGGTATTTGGGACTCCCAGTATGGAAACTCTCAAACTATGCTGATTAGTAATTCTAATTTATAGTCTTAGAGAGTTTCTTGGACCTACTGAAAAGTTAAGTGACTTCTCATGCTTTCAACAGCTATTGTGTGTCAGAAACAAGACTTGCATTCAAGTCTTCCTCAGTTCAAGATCAATCTTCTACTTCCTATGCTACTCTGTCTCTTAAAGTATAAAAATGAGGGTTGCTAATATATTCTAGGCTTCAGTCTCACTCATGGTGTCTCTCTTTTATCATCTGACCAATTTTGGTTAGTACTCTGACTTCTTCCTGTTTCTAGAGGTTTGTTAACCAGTCTCTTTGAATATGGTCTATTTTGTACAGATTAAGACATAAGTTTGTGGACCCAAACTCAAATGGATAAGTTCTTAAAGGAACACAAAACTCACATATTTAGACAACTAAAGAGGATAGTTTGCCATGAAGATGCATAGATTCCTTAATTCTGCCATTTTCCCAGTTGTTAAGCTCCCTTAATAGTAATAGTGGTGATGATAGTAATGGTAATAGAAATAGAAATGGTAATAGCAATAGGAATGGTAATATGAATTATAATTTTAATGGTAATAGTAAAGTTAATCATAATTAATACTAATGATAGTAGTAATGGTAATAATAATGTTAATGGTAATGTTTTAGTGATGGTGATGGTAATAGTAATGATATTGGTTATAATAATGGTAATGATAATGGTGATGTAATTAATTATGGTAATGGTAGTGATAATATTAATGTTGATGGTAATTCATAGCAATGGTAATAGTTATAGTAATGGTAATAGTAATGGTAGTAGTAAAAGTGATATAATGGTAATAATAGTAATGGCAGCAGTATTAATAATGTAATAGTCATATTAATGGTAATAATGTTAATGAAATGGTGATGATGATGGTAATTAATAGTAATAGTACTGGTAATAGTAATGGTAACAGTAAAATTAATGGTAATGGTAATGGTAATAGTGATGGTAATGGTGATGGTAATTAATAGTAATGGCATTGGTAGTAGTAATAGGAATGATAATGGTGATGGTGATAGTGATGGTGGTTGATTGATTCTTCTCCTTCTTTATCAAAGAAGACCAAAATGGCATTCTATGTTCGAGACAAATTATAGTGTGTCTGACTGGTTGATCAGACCAATTCGAGCTCGGAAGACTCTACCACAGGTTGGGGACAAATAGTCCATGTGAACCCCTGGGGTCGGTACGCTAAACTTATAGATGTCACGTTTCATTTGAGCTGCTTCAGTTTTTCCTTCCTCATAGAGTGTAGCACCCTCATTGAAAAGGAAACGCCATACTGTGTGGTCTTATGCCAGTGTTTCCCATGCTGTACAGTCAGTTCTACAGTTCTTCAATGAAACCTTCAGGCTGTCTCCATATCACTTCTTCTGACCCCCTTGTGAGAACTTGCCCTGTGTGAGTTCCCCATAAAAGAGTTTTTTGGGAAAGTGTACATCCAGCATTCTAACAGTGTGTCCAGCCCATCGACATTGATGGTGATGGTGATATGGTAATAGTAATAATTAGAAGAGATAGATAACCTAATTAGATAACCAACTTCAGTGAGTTGACATGTATGTACTGCATGCCTGGCTGAACCCCTGGGAATAGAGTGTAAACAAGCTCAAAGGGCACTCAAACTGTGCACACCCTCTGGATCCAGCAGCACCACTATTGGGTCTGTATCCCAAAGGGATCATAAGAAAGGGAGAAAGACCCACATGTACAAAAATATTTATAGCAGCTCTTTGTGCATTGCCAAAGAATTGGAAATTTAGGGGATAACTATCAATTGGGGAATGTCTAAACAAATTGTGGTGTATGTATGTTATGGCATACTATTGTTCTGTGAGAAATGACAACCTGGAAAGACTTTTATATAAGAATGAACCCAGTGCAAAGGAGGAAGAAAATATTTTAATGAACTGTCCCAAGTGAAATTTAACAAAAGGGTATACCAAGGCAATTCTTTCAGCAAGTTACCAGTTTATTAAGAGGGCAGCAAGCATATTATTTTTATTTTATTTTATTTTATTTTTTGTTTTTTGCAAGGCAGTGGGGTTAAGTGACTTGCCCAAGGTCACACAGCTAAATAATTATTAGGTGTCTGAGGTTGTATTTGAACTCAGGTCCTCCTGACTTCAGGACCTGTGCTTCATCTACTGTGCCACCTAGCCCCCCCCCCCTATTTTTTTTTTTTGAGGTCACACCACAGAAAAGTGGCTATTTATTAGAATCCTTCCAGTCTAGCCTTTTTTTTTCTTCTTTTCCATTATATTCTGCCTCTTTGGAAAGGCATGAGAAAGGGTGGGGTGGAGGGAGAAGGCTGGGGGCTCAACCCTCACAACACCTCAGTCTTCCATGGCTCAGCCTCTGCTTCTTGGGTAAGGTCATGGATCAGGATGGGGCCTGTTTTCTCCTGGCTTCAAGAGGCTTTGTGACATCTATGACTAGGGGCCTTCAGAAACATCAGATCCCCAATTCAAATTCACTGGGGATTTTTCCCCTTCAGGGAAGGTCAGGTGATCTAATTCCCTGGCATAGTGCAGCAATCAAGGGCAAATCCAGGGGAGGGAGCAAAGGAATAACTTTAAAATGAAAACCTCTTTCAATGGCTCCAGAGCTGAAAGGCTAAGACAACCCCCCCCCCCCCCCCAGACACACAAATATAAGGGGAATGGGCAGTGGCACAACTGTAAGCCTGTGGGTTCAGAGAGGGAACCTAAAGCTTCAACAACAGATTGGGGGGGGGTAAGGTTATAAATTTTTCCCTGCTGAAACCAAGGGAAAATTTTTGGCTTTCCTAGGATTCCATATTGATTCATTGCCACAGAAACAAAAACTTAGAGATGGAGGGGGACCTTCAAAGCTATTTGGTCATTGGTGACTTCTAATTTTCTGATACATATCCGGAAGAGTTGGGATTTGAACCATACATGTTGTAGTAACTCTCCCTGGAGGGGTGTTCCAAAGGAGAGGTTGTCTGCTTTGTGAATAAGAACACAAGGGTAACCAAGGAGGGAATTAATGGGAGATATAGTGCTGGGGCTTTAGCATTTGAGTATAGTAACTCTCTGGGTTGAATGAGGATGGTTTGGTCTGGAGTTTTATCCTGGGAGAAAGGAGAAGAGAGATTTGTATGTATTTCAGTGTTAGTATATCTGTCTTTCTGTGGGTCTGTGTCTCCATGTACGATTGTCTCTTCTTCTGTCCAGTGTCTGTTTCAGTATGTGTCTGTCACTCTAGTAATGTTGTCTCTCTGAGACTTAGAATGTGTCCATCTGTCCCTATGTGTTCATATCTATATCTATTGGTACATGTGCCCCCAGAGGCCAGCCTTGGTGATCTAAGCTGAGAAGTAAGAGGTTTTTGAGTAGTGGAGGGCTCTTGGAGAAGGTATCCAGCAGACTCTGCTACTTGTACTTGTGGATGTAGTATCTGGTAATACAGCTGAAGATGAAGATGACCCAGAAAAGAATAATTCCACTTATCACCTTCACGGCGATGCCCATCTTCCCAGTGCATAGTTTGGTACAGATGCGCTCACAGTCCGAACTCTCCAAGGCTGACACATTCATGCTGACCTCGTCCTGGCTGTTGTTCCATCTGCTGTACTGGACGGCGCTCTCCTGGGACTCCATTCTTCCAATACAGGAGTGGGAAAGCTGGGCTCCAGTGGGCTTGGGGGCAGGTCAGGGCTGGGCGTCTGCGGCTCTGGGGGCTCTGGCGTGCGTGGATCTGGGATGCAGGGGCGCTGGCTGCTGCCCCCCTCACCTACAGCTGTCACCTGGGGCTCCCCAGCTGGCGCCCAGACCCCCGGCTCCTGGAGTTGGGGTGGGGCCTTTGGCAGAAGAGGCTGGGGGTGTCTTGCAAGGCCAGGAGTTGATCTGCTTGGGCTCTTCTGTGTGGGCTGGGATTAAGGAGGAGGAGGAGGAAGGGGGAGGAGGAGGGGGCTGGCCCTCTGACTCTGCCGCCGGAGTGGGACGAGCCACCCTCAGCCTGATTCCCCTAACCTATTATTGAAACCTTCTCTGACCTGCCTCTATTTTTGCCAAAAGACTTAGAGTGGGAGCTGAAAAGACTTTTTAAACCTAGGTGCGTCTTCCTTCTGATTGGCCTAACAGTACATTATTTGCCTCTTCTGGCAAAGGCAAGGTAATCCTGATTGATGGACATTTTAATGAGGGGGTTAATTAATAATTCTCAATTCCTTCCTGTCCTTTCATCTTGGGGGTGGGGGTGGTAGAGGTGGGAGTGGGGATGGTGGGTAGTATAAACTAATTCTCAGGAGAAAGGATTTAGTCTGTAGCTAGGGAAAGTGGGTTTATCCTCAAATGTGGAATGTTACTTGCTTTATGAGAACTACTGTATTTCCCTGAAAATAAGACCAGGTCTTATATTAAATTTTTCTCCAAAAGGCTCATTGGGGCTTATTTTTAGGGCACGTCTAGAGCTAGGTGGTCATTCAATCTTCTTTTTCTTGCCCTTAGTGATGATTAGAGATGGAGCTATCTCTATCCCATCCATCTTATTCATGCATTTTGTCTGTAGTCTGATTGGCAGTAAGTTTCAAGTTCATCTGTTTGCATAGGCATTTAACTTTTCTTCAAAGGCTTCTTCTTAAGTGTTTACAAATAATTATAATTTATAATTATCTATAAATTTATTCATAAAATATATATTTATATATAAATATTTATATAAATTTATTTATAAAATTTATAAACTTATAAATTATAATTTATATTATAATTTAAGTATTAATGTCAATAAAGATATTAATATTATTGTATCACATAAATATCATTATTTTATAATTCATTATGTCTGTTGTGTGTCACCTCTGGGTGATGATCTGAACTGGGGCTTATTTTTGGAGTAGGGCTTATATTGCAAAATCACTGAAAAAAATATCATTTTGGGGAAAATATGGGTAGCTGCCCATTTGGTCTCCTTCTGGTAAATCTGGTCACCTCTGACTTGAAGGAAAAGCAAGGACTAGGGTTGTATCCTCTAGGGACGACCTAGACTTCCTTGGGTCTATGCTTAAGGGATAAATAGAAGGGGTGGGGCACTTGGGAGTGGCCTATGGCTGGTTAAGGAGCTGATGCCTTAGGGATTGGTTGTGATCATATGCCACTATTACCCCTTCAGAAACTGCCTATTGGGTCTGACAAAAATGAGGAAAAATAATATTGGTTATTAAATAATTTAGCATAATATTAATCTTCCTCAGCAAATCTATTCCAGCAAATATTAAGTACTTTTTACCTGCAAAGCAATTTTCTAGGAATTGGGGATAAAAAGTAAAAAATGAAAAGTAGTTTATTCCCTTAATTCTGCTAAGGCAGGGGTCTTAACATTTTTTATATTGTGGAGCTTTTTGGCAGTCTGTGAAACCTATTATTTCATTCTCAGAGTAATGTTTTTAAGTACACAAAATAAAATTCATACTATATGAGAAAAACAATTATAAATTAAAATAGTTATTCAAATATTTTTAAAAGTTCATGGATACCAGCTTAAGAATGACCTTGTTATTAAGAAATATATATATGATTATTTGAGGAAGGAGGAAACTCTTAATAACTAATGGAATCAAAAAGAGACAGAGCTAGTGTAGAAATACAGGTAGAAAGATGGAATCAAGTTCAAGGAGCAGCTTGGAGGCCTTTTTGCTGGCAACATAAATTGTGTGATAGTGGAATAATGAAAAATAAGCCTGAACATGAGGCTTTTTGTAAAAGGCTCCAAATAGCAAGTTGAAGATTTTGTGTTTTACCCTAGAGACAGTAGGGAGCCACAGAAATCAACCTGTTAGAACTGTTGGATCATTTTGGCAGTTGTGACAGGGCGAAGTGGAAAGCAGGGAGATTTGTTAGACAATTAATGTCATCCATATGAGGGTGGCTATAAGATATTGTGGAGATAGAATATTTTTTGATTGATACTTTACTTTATTTTCCCAATTACATATTATGAACGTTTTTCAACATTCATCCACTTGCATATTTATGTTACCCAATTTTCTTCCACCTAACCTTCCCCCCCATCTTCTTAGCTACCAAGCAATCTAGTGAATATTGTACATGTACATTTGTGTTTCACATAGCAACATACTAGTCATTTTGTGAATGAGGGATTAGGACTTAGCAAAACTAAACAAAACTATGGGATAGGAAGAAAAAAAATAAGAGAAATTAAAAAAAAATGAACATAGTGTTCATTCAGATTCTACGTTTTGTTTTGTCTTGTTTTTTCTTCACCTGGATGTGGATGGTATTGTCCATAACAGGTCTCCCAAGTTTGTTCTAGATCTCTGAACTACTGAGAGGAGCTGCATTCATCATAGTTGATCAGCTCACAGTGTTGTTGTTAATATGTACAATGTTCTCTTGATTCTCTTCTCGTCACTCAGCATCAGTTCATGTAAATCTTTCCATGCTTCTCTAGAGTCCAACCATTGATAGTTTCGTATAGAACAATAAATTCTGTAACATTCATATACCTTAACTTGTTCAGCCATTCCTCGATTGATGGGCATCCCCTCAATTTTCAATTCTTTCCTAGTTCAGAAAGAACTGCTATAAATATTTTGGAATATGTGGGACTTTCCTCCCCTTTTAAGATTTTTTTCTGGATATAGACCTAGTATTGGTATTGCTGAGTCAAAGGCTATAATCAGTTTTATTACTCTTTGGGCATTGTTCCATATTGCTCACTGAGATAGAATTGGCAAGATCTGACACTAATAGATATTGAGTGATTGAAGGACATGAACATTTCTGGTAAAACTCTTGTGAAGGAAGAGAAAGAATTGAAGGAGAAGAATTTGTAAAAACAGAATCAACAAAAGTTGGAGGTTATTAGATAGAGAGGTTGGGGAACAGGAGTGAGTAAAAGAAAACTCCAAAGTTTTAGTCCCGCGTAGATGTCAACATCATTTCCTGCTATCTCTTTTGCACCCAGTCTATCCCACTGACCACCACTCTGTTTTTTAGCCAATAGTAGACAGTTTTGATGACTGATGCTTTTAGATCTGGCAGGGCTAAATCACCTTCTTTTGCACTTTTTCCCCATTAAATCCCTGGAAATTCTTGATTTTTTATTTCTCTATAGGAATTTACTTCGAAATTTTTTTTCTAAATCATTAAAGTAATTTTTTGGCATTTTGATTGGTGGGGCACTAAATAAGTAGTTTAATTTAGAATTATCATTTTTATTATATTAGCTAAGCCTATCCACGAGCAGTTGATATTTGTCCAGTTGCTTAAATCTGATTTTATTTGTGTGAGAAGTGTTTTGTAGTTGTTTTCATAAAGTTTCTGAATCTACTTTGGCAGGTAGACTCCCAGGTATTTTATATTGTCTGAAGTGACTTTGAATGGGATTTCTCTTTCTATCTTGCTAGTCATATATATATATCAATGTTGAGGATTTTTGAGGGTTTATTTTATATCCTGATAATTTGCTAAAATTCTTAATTGTTTCTAGTAATTTTTTTAGATGATTTGTTAGGATTCTAGGTATACCAAAGAATGAGAGTTTTGTCTCTTACTTCCAAACTCTAATTCCTTCAATTTCTTTTTCTTCTCTTATTGCTGAAGCTAACATTTCTAACATGATATTGAATAGTAGTGGTGATAATGGGTATCTTTGTTTCACCCTTGATCTTATTGGGAATGCCTCTAGTTTATCCCCATTGCATATAATGCTTGTTGATAGTTTCAGGTAGATACTACTTATTATTTTTTTTGTTTTTATTTTTTGCAAGGCAAACAGGGTTAAAAGTGCCTTGGCCACGCAGCTAGGTAATTATTAAGTGTCTGAGATCGGATTTGAACCCAGGTACTTCTGACTCCAGGGCCGGTGTTTTATCCACTGCGTCACCTAGCTGCCCCAATACTGCTTATTATTCTCAGGAACAATTCATTTATTTCTACGATCTCTGGTATTTTTAGTGGGAATGGGTGCTGTATTTTGTTAAAGGCTTTTTCAGCATCTATTGATATAATCATATGATTTCTGATAGATTTGTTATTGATATAATCAATTATAGTAATGGTTTTCCTAGTATTGAACCAACCCTGCATTCCTGAGATAAATCCTTCTTGGTCATAGTGTATTATCCTAGTGATAACTTTCTGTAATTGTTTTACTAAGATTTTATTTAAGATTTTTACAAATATATTCATCAGGGAGATAGGTCTGTAATTTTCTTTCTGTTTTCACTCTTCCTGGTTTAGGTATCAGCACCATATTTGTGTCATAGAAAGAATTAGGCAGAGATCCATCTTCACCTATTTTTTCAAAGAGTTTATATAGAATTGGAACCAATTGTTCCCTAAATGTTTGATAGAATTCACTTTTGAATCCATTTGGCCCTGGAGATTTTTTCTTAGGGAATTCAATAATGGCTTGTTGAATTTCCTTTTTCTGAGTAGGGTTATTTAGGTATTTAATTTCCTCTTCATATTCCTCTTTATGTAATGTGATTTACGCCATTCAAACTCCTCCATTCTCCCATCTCTTTACTGCGCCCCCCTTCTTTAGGTTTTTGCAAGGCAAATGGGGTTAAGTGGCTTGCCCAAGGCCACATAGCTAGGTAATCATTAAGTGTCTGAGACCAGATTTGAACTCAGGTACTCCTGACTCCAGGGCCAGTGCTTTATCCACTGCACCACCTAGTAGACCCGCTGTCCCCCCTTTTAAGGAGATATTGTTTTTAAATCATTCTATCAGAGTCACAGATAAGTCATGAGTGTCCCTCACTTCTGACTAAGTATCTTTTTTGGATAGCAGTTTCCCCCCCTTTAACTTTTTTTTTTTTAACCTTTTCATGTATCTCTTGAGTATACTGTTTGAAGTCCAAATTTTCTATTTAACTCTGGTCTGTTCATCAAGAGAAATTGGAAATATCCAATTTCACTAAATGTCTAACTTTTCCCCTGGAAGAGAAGGGTCAGTTTTGCCAGATAGTGAATTCTTGGCTGCATTCCAAGCTCCCTTGCTCTTCAGAATATCACATTCCAGGCCCTTCAGTCCCTTAATGTTGATGCAGCCAGGTCCTATGTAATCCTTACTGTGGCTCCTTGGTATCTAAATTGTTACTTTCTGGCTGCTTGCAGGATTTTCTCTTTTATCTGATAGTTCTAGAATTTGGCCAAAATATTCCTTGGTGCTTTCATTTTAGGATCCCTTTCTGGAGGGGATCGATGTAGTTTTTCAGTAACTATTTTGTCTTCTGGTTTCCATGATGTCAGGGTAGTTTTGCATCATCAAATCCTATAATGTTGAGTCTAGGCTTTTTTCTTCTCAATGTTTTCAAGAAGCCCAGTGATTTTTAAGTTCTTTCCTGGATCTAGTCTTGAGGTCAGTGATTTTGTTGATGAGGTATTTTACATTTTCTTTTTTTCTTTTTTTGGTTTTTTGGTTTTGACAGATTGTTTTTGCCTCATGAAGTCATTAGTTTCCACAGATTCCATTCTTTGTTTTAGAGAAGAATTTTCTTCATTGACCTTTTGCAACTCCTTCTCCAGTTGGTCAATTCTATTTTTGAAGGAGTTTTCCATTTGCCCAATTGACGTTTTGAGAGAATTATTTTCTTTTTGTATATGTCCTCATCCAAATGTATTTTCCATGAATTTTTCTTGTTGTGCAATGTTAATTTTTGCTTGCAAGGTGTTAATTTTCTTTTGAGTTTCTTTTTCCAATTGATTTTTGAATCCTTCCTGATTTCCTCTAGGACGTCTTTCTGGGCTGGAGACAAATTCATATTCTCCTCAGAAATTCTAGATCTCTCTGAGTTAGGGCCTTTTTCTTATAGGTAGTTTTCTATGGAACCCCCTTTCAATGGCCTTTCTTCATTTTCCTAAGATCTTGTGTTGGGCGAGGGGCTGGTCCACAGAAATTTGGTCTTGAGATCCCTAGATGCTTTGCTCACTGAGTTTAGTAACTCCAAGTGGGCTGGCTATAGGGGTTGCTGGTTGCTTTTTCTGGAGTATCTATCACCTTGTTTTGAGGCCCTTTCCCTAGACCTGGAGGGGGTGGGCTGCTGTTATCCTTGAACAATGTGGACTGGGCCCTGGGGCAAGGTAGTTAATTTCCCAATTCAGCTGAAGGGATCTATGCTGCCTAGGCCTGAGCCTGGGGGTTGGGGTGGGTTGGGGGGGCCCTGTTAACTGTGTTCATTCTGGGAAGAGAATTCTGCTGAAATGAAAGTATGGAGTCTGTGGTCCTCCCAACCACTAGCTAAGCTGAGGGGATTGATTTCCAGTTGCACTCTGTAACTCTCTGTGTTGTAACTTGCCCTCCAGCCCCACTGGAGGTCCCCAGACTGCTGCTCCCACAGCCAAAGCCTCAGGCTAATTTAGGTTAGTCCTGAGTCTCACCCCCCACCCCCATTGGCTTTCTGCTCTCTGCCCCTGGCACAGCCACGATCCTTGGAGATAGACTTTGTTGGTAGATGTTCTTCTCCTAGCTTCTTTTTCTGGGTTTCATTGATTGAATTTCTGTTAAGAGGTTTATTTCATGTTATTTCTGAGGGAAAATCAGGAGACCTTAGCACAGTGCCTGGCTTCTCTTTGCCATCTTAGCTGGAAGTCCCTTGACCATTGTTCTTGAAGAAGAACCCAGGACATCATAGAGGTGATGCCATGACATACTTGTGAATGGGATTTGAGTGAGGGGGATATCTTACATTCGCAGCCTCACTTTCTTCTTCAGAGTCATTTATATCCAGTGGACAGATGTTAATCAAGATGACTGGAGATAGATAGCACAGGATGTGAGGTAATCAGCGTTGTGACTTACCCAAGGTCACACAGCAGGTGTCTGAAACTGAATTTGAACTCAAGCCTTCCATTGACCCTTAAGGGCCAGTATTCTACCCAGTGTACCATCTAACTGTCAATAATAATAATAATAATAATAATAATCATCATCATCATCATGATCATGATCATGATGATGATGATGATATCTTGATCACAGAACAAGAAGGCAACTTTAAAGGTCATTAAATTTTCATCTCTGTGATATAGAGGAAAAATCTTAAGCCCAGAGAGGGGAGTAGATTTGTCTTAGATTATATAGCTAGAGGTAAACTCAGAAAGAAAACTCAGTTTAATAGTTCAATTTCACAGATACCGCTAATTTAAAATAAATTGTTTTCCCTTATTGATCATTGTTTGTCTTTGTTTCAAAGTTATTTTTATTAGTTTGTTTCATCTCTGTGAATGTGTCACCCATGGCTTAGCTTATATCTTTTTATCTCCCAAGAACTTTGCACACAATAACCACTTCAGAATTCTTGTTATATTTTTATTATTTTTTTATATGGCATGTCTGTATTTTCTCTCACCTATTTTGGGACTCATGATTAAATTTCTCAAGATATTTTGGAAAAAAACTTCTAGGTAGTGATTGAGCTGAAGATTATATAATAGCTAGTGGCTTAATGTAATTGCTCTTCAGTTTGGCAGACTGTGTTTATATGCTTGAATAGATTAAGGAAAACTATTTCATCTCTCAGTTGCCTGAGTGCCTGCTTATCAAGGAATCTGAACTGTCACTGTGGTAATTAAATGAAAAAATAGTTTAAATAATGTTGATAGGAGGCAGTTGACATTGCTCTCCTTATTTCATTGCATGTTTCTCTAGCTAATCAAAGTTGTATGGAAAGGGAGATTTGTTTTTCCCTTTTACATGACAAGTACATTATTTTTCAAGTCTTGTTTTGATATGTATATTATATTTTTTCCTATACTACTACTATTAGTCTAGCCCTATGATGTTTCATTGTTGGTGTTTTAGATGATCACCTTACTTGGCCATATGCAGACTTGAAAAAGGTAAACTGATTTCCCCCCACCTCTGTAGAATCTCTGGTATTTATAAAGTGTATTTTATGATAACTATATTTTAAATCCATTACTTTATTTGAGTGTCACAATAAATATTTTTGAATGAATATATATCTATTGAAATTTGTGTTTGGCACAGATTTTATACATGAGAACACAGAATTTTAGAGTTGAAGGATTCTCTATTTCCATTAAATTAAGACCATGCTTAAAAAAGAATTTCCACTAGCACATGCCTGATAAATGTTCATCCAAAGAACTGTTGAAGTCTTATAGAGGGAGAAGACAATCCCTGCAAAGTCAGACTATTTTCCTTTTGTATAGCACAAATTATTCAGTAGTTATTATTTTTTTTAGGTTTTTTTTTTGCAAGGCAATGGGGTTAAGTGGCTTTACCAAGGCCACACAGCTAGGTAATTATTAAGTGTCTGAGGCTGGATTTGAACTCAGGTACTCCAGGGCCAGAGTTCTATCCACTGCGCCACCTCGCAGCCCAGTAGTTATTCTTGACATCATTTCTCAACTTGCATCTTGTAACTTTCTACCCTTTTCTCCTGGTTCTACTGTTGATATTGCCAAGATTTTTTTTTTTGAACCTGACTTTTTTCTTTGACTCTCCCTCCCTGTTGTAAATTTGTTAAATATTCCATCAATGCCTTTGTTCCAGTCACTGACACAAAAAATATTAACCTGAAGAAAAGCACAGATCTTTGGGATAATCAATTAAAGACTTTCTCCAAATGATTAGGCATTTGGTAGATGCTTTCTCTGTGTTAGGTACTATAGTTAAGTACTGTTATAGTGAGGCAAAAACAAAATGGTTTCTGTCCATAAGGACTTTATGTTCTAGTTGGGGAGACAACAAGTATATAAAGAGATCTACAGCATGACACATCTAAATCAATTGTAAGGTCACTGGAGAGACCAGGAAAGATTTCATGAAGAAGGTGGCACTTGATCTGAGTCTTGAAGGAAACCAGATATTCATGAAGTTGGGATGTGGCCAGAAAATATTCCAGGTATGCCAGCTAGTACAAAAACTCAGATCCAGGAGATGGAGATATGTGTGAGGCGCTTCAAATGATCTAGTATATCTGAGTATGCTCTCATAGAAGGGCATAGGGGTAGGTTTTATGTTTTAAGGGCATAAGAGTAGGAATAAGTTGGATTTGTGCTTTAAAAATGCCAAATATGTGTTTACACTGGATCATAGGAGTTGGTTATTGAGTGGGTATGTGGGAGCAGTGACATGTTCATGCCTATGTTTTAGGAAAATCACTTTGGCAACTGTGTAGAGGATGGATTGGAAATGGGAGACTTGAGGCAGAGAGACAAATGATAGTCTGATAGTCTAGGCAAGAAGTGATCAGTCTGAACTTGGGTGGTACTTGTGTAAACGGACCAAAGGGGCATATCTCAGAAATGTGATGAAGGTAGAAATCACAATTTGGCAACTGCTTGAAAATGTCAGGTGGATGAGAGTGAGTGTCCTAGGATGATACCGAGTGAACTCGAGTGGCTAGAAAAAGTGATTTTCTCCATTAGTGAAGTAATAAAGAAATTCAAAGGGGCAGGTTTGGGGGCGGGGGTAAGAGAATGAATTCTGTTTCAGATATGCCAGGTTTGAGATGTGAATATCCAGTTAGAACTGTGTAATGGGAGGTTGGTGATGCAATCCTAGCTCTCTTGAAGAGAGACTTCATTTATAAATTTTGGAGTCATTTGCATAGATTATTGAAACCATAGATCTGATGAGGTCACCACAGGAGAGAGTATAGAATGAAAAGAGAACAGAACAGAACCTTGTGTGTCAACTATGCCTACAGCTAGTGTGACATGGATCCATCAAAGGATATTGAGAAGCAATATTCAGACAGGAGGAGAACAAAGAGAAAGAAGTATCAAAAAAAAATCTAGAGAAGAGAGCATCTAGGGAGAGAGGGTGATTAATTGTGTCAAATGCTACAGAGGTCAAGAAGGATGAGCTTAGAAAAGCAATTTGACAATTAAGAGATAATTGGTGATTTTTGAGAGAGCATTTTCATTTGTGTAATGAGATTGGAAGGCAGTCACATAGGGTTCAGAAGACAGAGGAAAGGAAATGAAGGCATTCTAACTATAGGTCTTTCTCAAGGATTTAGGCTGAAAAAGGGAAAGAGAGATAGGATGGATAGGTAGTGGGCATGGTAGAATATAGTGAAGTGTTTTTCAGAATGGTAATCTTGGGTACACTGTACTGTGGGTAACATGCAAAGATCAAATTGTTAGGGAGAGATTGAAGAGAAGGGGAACGATAGTGGAGTTGTTCCTCAGGAAAAGAGGGAAGGTGGGGGAGGAACCATGCCTATCTGGAGAAGGATTAACCTGGAGGTGAGGAGGCATATAGGAGAGAGAGAGAGAGAGAGAGAGAGAGCTCTAGGCAAAGAAGTTTTCTTCTTTAAGTATGAAGTAAGGCCCTTAGCTGAGAGGGCATATAGGGTGGGAGTGCAGCAAGAGACTTGAAAAGAGAGGTTAATATAGATTCAGTTTGGGCAACTCTTTAAGTCTGGATAGTTTGAAATTCATGTAATGGTACTATCATCGAATCTACCTCTTGATACATTTTGCAAAAGAATAAATAGCATTAGGTACTTTATCACTTTGTTAAAACTTGGGTAATGACATTTACAGAACTTTCCTGATCTGTTAGTTTAGTAAGTCATTTATTTTAAATGAGGTTAATCTAGTATGACATGTTCTTGATGAAGCCTGGCTGACTTTTTGGAATCATGTCCTCCTTTTCTAAATCTTCACTAATTTTTTCTTTAATAAACCACTGTAGAATTTTCCTAAGAATTGAAGTCAGCTGACCCTTAATTTGCAGACTGTTCCCTTTGCTTTTCTGAAAATTGGGATGGCATCTTTTTTCCCCTCTAGTCCTGTATTACCTTTCTCATTCTTCACTGTCTTTCAAATAAAAATGACTAGTGATTTAGCAACTGCAATCCTCATATCACTGAAAATCGTTGTGCAGATAATTGTGATTTGTTCAAGTTCACACTGCTAGGTAAGGCAGTATAGTTCTGAATTGGAAGACCTGAATTTGCTAAGAGTTTGAGGCTGGTGCTTGATGCTATATGATTGTTAATCAGCCATAGTAATCTGGAGTCTGGGTTTCTGAACTCCCACACCATGATTTTTCTATTTTTATTTGTCCCTCATTCTTGAAGAAGACCATGACATCAGGGAAATGATACCAAGACATGCATGTGAATTGGATTTGAGTGAGGGGATGCTCTGCTAAGTCATAAGAATCAGGATGACTGAAGATGGCCCAGGGTCACACAGCTAGTAAGTGTCAAGTGTTTGAGGCCAGATTTAAACTCAGGTACTCCTGAATCAGGGTCAGACCACCAGTTCTGGATTCTATTATACTGAGTTTAATTAAGCATGACCCAGATGATTTATTGTTAGGGATGTTACTGAGGGGATTTTTTTTCCTTGAGTTAAATTGGACTCTATAACCTTCAACTGATTCTTCTCACCTAAGATTAAGATAATTGAATCCTTGCCCTACTTACCTCACAGGATTGTAATGAAGTTAGTGCTTTATAAACTCTAAATGTCTATGTGAATTGGATTCTTGAATAGTGGGCACACACACACACACACACACACACACACACACACAGAGGTAGAGATAGTACTTGAATGCAGGTCTTCTTAGTCTAAATATAGAGTTTTTGGTATCATATCATGAACTTTCTTTAAAATGAATCATAGAATTCTAGAGGTTGAGTTTAATTCCCTGTGCTACTGTGAGTACTTTCTCTAAAATCCCCTGCTTAGTGACCATTCATCTTTGATTAAATAATTTTGGTATTTGGAATCTGACTACTGGCCCATTCTATTTTCATTTTCTTTCTTTCTTTGTTTCTTTCTTTCTTTGTTTCTTTCTTTGTTTCTTTCTTTGTTTCTTTGTTTCTTTGTTTCTTTGTTTCTTTGTTTCTTCCTTCCTTCCTTCCTTCCTTCCTTCCTTCCTTCCTTCCTTCCTTCCTTCCTTCCTTCCTTTCTCTCTCTCTCTCTTTCTCTCTCTCTCTCTCTCTCTCTCTCTCTCTCTCTCTCTCTCTCTCTCCCTCCCTCCCTCCCTCCCTCCCTCCCTTCCTCCCTTCCTTCCTTCCTTCCTTCCTTCCTTCCTTCCTTCCTTCCTTCCTATCTTTAATGTAAAGTATCATTTATATAACACTTTAAAGTTTTCAAAGTGCTTTGCAAATATTGTCATAGTAAAAAGATTTTAACTTTAGGTTAGTAACAATCTCCTGGTAGACTTTTGCAGGTAAGCTCACAGATTGAGGGGGAGAGGGTCAGAAGCTATAAAAGGAGTGTGGACCTGAACGCTTCTTTTGAAATTTTGAGTAATAACCACCCCCTCCTCAGGGTGTATACTTGTGAGATTCAAGTTTGGGAAGTAGTCTAAAGAAAGTTCTGTTTATGTATGATTATTTTCCTTGTTTTAAAAATTTATTTATTTAATCTTATTTTTGTACAAATGTTTTTTTATACATTACTAAAATATTCTTGTTTAAGAGTAAACATAATACCCTCTCCCCCCAAAAATATAGATCCACATGAGTGATAAAGGAAAGAGAAAAAAATTAAAAAATGAATAATAATGATAGGTACAGCCAGGTGGCACAGTGGACGGAGGGCCGGCCCTGGAGCCAGGAGCACCCGAGCCCAAATCTGGCCCCAGATACCCAACAGTCACCCAACTGTGTGACCCCAGGCAAGCCATCCCAACCCCATTGCCCTGCAAAAACCAGAAAAAAAAGACCCAAAATAAAATAAAATGATGATGAAGATGTTGATGATGATGAAAATGATGATAATAATAGTAGGGGTGGCCAGGTGGCACAGTGGACAGAGTACTGGCCCTGGAGCCAGGAGCACCCAGGTCCAAATCTGGCCTCAGATACCCAACAATCACCCAGCTGTGTGGCCCCAGGCAAGCCATCCAGCCCCATTTGCCCTGCAAACCCCTACCCTAAAAAATAGTAATAATGATAATGATAATAATAAAAATAAAAAATGTGCTACAGTCTGTGTTCCAACACCTCCAGCTCTGTCATGCATTCATCATCATTAAGTCCCTCATATTTTCCCCTTCTCCAATCTCTATGTTTCACCTGAGTCCTGTATTTGAAGATCAAACCTTCTGTTCAGCTCTGGCCATTCCAACAGGAACATTTGAAATTCCCTTAGTTCATTGAAAGTCCATCTTTTTCCCTGGAAGAGGACATTCAGTTTTGCTGGGTAGTTGATTCTCAGTTACATTCCGTGCTCTTTTGCCTTCTGAAATATTACATTCCAAGCCCTATGAGCTTTTAATGTAGTTGCTGCTAAATTCTGTGTGATCATGACTGCAGCTCCACGATATTTGAATTGTGTCCTTCTGGCTGCTTGTAATATTTTCTCTTTGACTTGGGAGTTCTGGAACTTGGCTATAATATTCCTGGGGGTTGTTTCTTTTTGGATCTCTTTCTCAAGGAGATCGATGGATTCTCTCCATTTCTATTTTTCTCTATGCTTCTAGAATATCAGGGCAATTTTCCTGTAATGATTCTTTGAAAATGATGTCAAGGCTCTTTTCCTGGTCATGATTTTCAGTTATTCCAATAATTTTTAAATTCTTTCCTGAATCTGTTTTCCATATCAATTGTTTTATCAATGAGATGTTTCATATTTTCCTCTAATTTTTCATTCTTTTGGTTTTGAAGTATTGTGTCTTGATTTTTTTTTTTATTTTGCAAGGCAATGGGGTTAAGTGGCTTGCCCAAGGCCATACGGCTAGGTAATTATTAAGTGTCTGAGGCCGGATTTGAACTCAGGTACTCCTGACTCCAAGGCCGGTGCTCTATCCACTGTGCCACCTAGCTGCCCGTGTCTTGATTTCTTGTAAAATCAGCAGCCTCCTCAGTTCCATTCTACACCTGAAGGATTTGTTTTCCTCAGAGAGCTTTCTTTTCTCTTTTTCCATCTGTCCAATTCTGCTTTTTAAAGCATTCTTCTCCTCAATAACTTTTTGAACTGTTTTATCCATTTGACCTATGCTGGTTTTTAACATGCTATTTTCTTCAGCAATTTTTGGATTTCTTTGACTAAGCTGCTAACTTCTTTTTCATGTTTTTCCTGCATCTCTCTCCTTTCTTTTCTCAATTTTTCTTCTATCATCTCCCTCACTTGATTTTCAAAGTCTTTTTTGAGCTCTGTCATAGCTTGAGCCCAATTTCTGTTTTTTTTCTTGGATTCTTTAGATGCAGGAGCTTGTACTTCCTCATCTTCAGATTGAGTATTTTTATCATTCTTGGTATCAAGCAAAGTATTTCTCAGTGATGTACCTCTTTTTTCTCTGTTTACTCATTTCCCTAGCCTGTGCCTGGTTTTGGGGTGCTTCCTGAGCTTTTGAGTATTATTGGGACACCTCCCCACAAGGATCTCCATGTGTGAGGCTCTGTCTTCCCTCCTGGTCTGTGAATGACAAGTGCACCCCTCTGCCATGGGACTGAGGTGGGGAGGGGCCTAGACTGGGATCAGGATCTGAATGGGGTCAGAGCCCCAGAGTCCTGTTCCAGGGACAGTCCTTGACAGTCTCTCTCCACTCCCCTTCCTAGGCTTTACTCATGCCTGGGGGCACCTGCTTACTGGGCTATGCCTGCTTCCCGTTCCTGGATCTGGGCTGCCATGGCCACTATTGCTTGCTGTGTGCCCTGAGGGCTGGGCTTCACGTGCTTGCTCTGGCAGATGCCCCCCCCCCATCCCCCAAATTGTGCCCGGTGCTCCCTGGGGTGTAGGTAAGGAAACTCCCTGCTGCAGTGAGTCTTGGCTCCCAGCGTCCTGAGGCTGCCTCCGGGAGGCTGAAGTTCCTTTGCTGTGGCTGCAGCCCCTCCAGCTCTTGTCCAGGTTTCCTTGGGCTGGAGAATTGCCTCACTGGATCCCTCCGTGGGTTTTGTCTCGAAAATTCAGTTACAGTCCTTAGTTTTAAGTTTGGAAATATCAGAGAGAGAGAGAGCACCTAAGAGAGGATCCTCTCTTGTTGCCATCTTGGCTCTACCCCCCCCCCCCCCCCATTCTATTTTCTAACAAATACTAGGTTAGTTTTTTTTTATTTTTAATGGCTACAAGTATGAGTGATTTTCTTCAAAATGAAGGCTTCTATGAGCACCTTCTTCTGGAAAATACCTTTTGAAGTGTTGGCTTACTTGTAAAATATGTAGTGTTGTCATTTTCTACTTTATTGCATGTTTCTAAATTAAGATTTTGGAACTACTCTTTACCTGTTTAAGATTTTGGAACTGCATATATATTTGAAAGTTTATATGGATATTTAGTGAGATGGGTACATAGCAGATGATCTCTAAGACCCCTTCTATTTCTTAAATGTTATGCTTATTATATCTGGTGAAGATTTCTTCTGCTCTGTCAACTTTGTGTGTTACCAATCATCAGTAGTGATTTCCATGATAGGGGAGTCCATCTGTAGCTTTGTTTGACTCCCTTTTCCTATTTCCCCTTCTCACTCAGCAGTCCTTTCTAGTTGGATTTGGCTTATAGTAGTCCATGTTCTACTATCATAGTTTTCAAATACCAAGGCTGTCCATGCCTTGATTGCAGTGGGATTTTGGTGCTGTCTAATTTATATTATAGTTATTTGTGCACATATCCTATCTCTTACTAGACTGTGAGCATTTTGACTACCAGGACTGTGTTTTATTTATCTTTTCGTCTTGAAGAGAAGAACTTTATGTTAGTTAGAAGAACTTTATGTTAGTTGAATGAAGGATGTTATCAGTATTATTAAACATTCACTACAGAAACAATCACAACAATAACAACACATTTATATAGCTATGAATGTAGCCTGGAACTGCATTGGTTTTTGTCTGCTTAATCATATTGAGTCTGTGGTCCACTGACATCCTTCTAGAGAATTGCTCTTTAACCATGCCTCTCTGTTTCCATGTAGACTTGAATGGGCTTGGAATTCTAGAGTAAAGAATAAAGCTGTAATAGCAATCTCCCTTCTGTCCTCTTTTTATAACCAAAGATTAAAACTTGAGAGTCACAAGTTTCTGAGGAGGCCTGTGGTCAAAACCCTAGACTATTTCTTGGGTACTTTGTATTGTTCTACATAACTCAACTCATGGCTTGGGAACAGCTGCTAAGACTATTCATTCTAGCCCTGATCAGTGGCTGAAGTTTCTAAAACAGAAAACTGGGAATGGCTAGGAGGTAGAACATCACAGAATTAAATATAAAAAAAATATAGGAGCTTTCAGAAAGTAAAGGAAGAAAACTTTATAGAGCTCCCATGATATGAATATCCATGGTATGAGGGTACAGTCAGAGAGGATGGAAACAGGTCAGGTTTTCTAGGGTTCCATCTTGGAACAGGTACCAAAGCTAGGAGAGTTTTAATTGTGTAGAACTGGATTTGGGAAATGGAATAAGGAAAGTGAGCCTGGTGTCAAGATCATAGTTTGGGGGTTGGTGTAGAATCATGCTGAGGTGAATGTCTGGAGAATTGGAAGCTAGTTGATTCCCCAGCAGGAAAATGATATTTTTCTTTTGTTACTACAGGCCTTATTTTGGGTCAGTTATGTAATTTGGGCTCTCCTGGATTCTTCATACTTTCTAATCCCTCATCTTATACTTGTTATTTATTAAACTAAATGTAAGATTTTACATTTATGAATGCATGAAAAAGAATTTTATATAGAAGCAGTTAACACTTACCAAGCCATATGGTAAGTGCCCTGGTTAAAATTAAAACAGCAAATACAATCCTTGCCTTCTAGGAGTGTATATTCCAAAAGGGCATGACCTCTTTTAGAGGAGTGGTGGTGGCCAGGGGAAGTTGCTTTTAAAAGCTCCAGAAATCAGAGGCAGCTAGGTGGCTCAGTGGATAAAGCACTGGCCCTGGAGTCAGGAGTACCTGGGTTCAAATCCAGTCTCAGACACTTGATAATTACCTAGCTGTGTGGCCTTGGGCATGCCACTTAACCCCATTTGCCTTGCAAAAACCAACCAACCAAACAAACAAATAATGGCAAATAAATAAATAAAAAATAAATAGTAAATAATAAATAATAAACAAATAAATAAACTCCAGAAATCTTTAGATGGTGGATTGTGATCTAGGGGAGGAGGTTGACACACTCTTGCCAGGAAAAATGGCAGAAGTGTGTGTGTTTGTCCACTATTTAGTTTCATCTTACTAGATTTATTCAAGTCTTCTAAACTGTTAAGATCTTTTTGGATCCTGACTCCCTAATTTAGTGTGTTAGCCACCTTAAAGCATTTTGTCATTTATAAATTTGATGGCATGGTAGCGGGCTGGCATTTATCCACTTCATTTATAAAAATGCTAAACAGCATAGACTCTCTCCACTGGAGTTCTTATTCCATACTTCCATTAAACTTTTAATCAGTACTCTTTGAATCTGACCAGTCAACCATTTCTGAACCTAATCAGTTGTATTCTCTTCTAGGATAAGTCTCTTCATCTTCCCAACAAAAATAGTATGAGACATTTTATTAAAATCTTTACTAAATTCTACATAAGCTAGATCTGTGGCATTCTTCTCTTTACTAGTTTAGTCCAAAAAGGGAACATGATTAGTCTGTTGATCTGTTCTTGATGAAGCCACATTAGCTCTACTTCTCCATGACTTTCTTGTGTGTGTGTGTGTGTGTGTGTGTGTGTATGTATGTCTACTAGTAACCTCTTTAATGGTTGTGAATTTATTGTGAATTTTTCCAGGAATCATAGGTAAGCTCAAGAATCTATAGTTTGTAGATTGTTGTCTTCTCTTCTTAGAAAAGCTAGTTAACATTTGCTCATCTTTAGTCCTATAGAACTTAGTCTGTTTTCCAAGATTTTTAAAATATCATTGACAGTGGTTCAGTGGTCCCATCTTGCAGTTCTTTTGTTACTTGAGTATGTAGTTCATCCATACCAGGTGAATTGAATTCAATATGGACAATTGGTACTCCATTACTTTCCCCTTATTTATTCAGTATATCAGTTAGTTAACAAATAAATATTTATTAAGTTTCTATATACACTGGGTACTGTGCTAAGTGCTGGGGATATAAAAAGAGGCAAAAAGCAGTCCCTGCCCTCATGGAGCTCACAATCTCATATCTGTTTCTCAATTGTCATTTTTACTCTGTCTTCATATTATTCTCTTGACAAAAGAGAAGCAGCATAAGATTTCAACAACTCTTCCGTTCCTCTGTTATCTTTATCCCTAGGGCCTATATAGCACTGCTCTGAGGAGTGATCTCTTGTTAGATTATGTTCTTTTCCCCATTATCGCTAACTCTTTTGTTTAATTAACTGATGTCTCATCTGGCAGCATTCATTCTGAGCTTTATCACCTCTGTCACTGTTTCTCTAGGATCATGGTTTGCTTATATGTTCATCTTCTATTACTTTATTTTTCTCTGTATAATTTCTTTTTTTCTCTGTTTTTTTCTGTACAGCTTTTTTTTTTTTTAGGTTTTTGCAAGGCAAATGGGGTTAAGTGGCTTGCCCAAGGCCACACAACTAGGTAATTATTAAATGTCTCAGGCAGGATTTGAACTCAGGTACTCCTGACTCCAGGGCTGGTGCTCTATCCACTGCACCACCTAGCCGCCCCTCTGTAGCTTTTAAAAATCTAGATTGCTCAATGAATGAGATGCTTATTTTATCTACAGATGTACTCTGCAGAAAATGAAACATTTTTACTACTTAATGGAATTATTTCCCTTTGTATTTTCAGAATTCCATCAATGAGTTTCCCAGCCCTCTTGGACTGTTTTCCCTGATAGAATTTCAGTTTGGGGCTTTAACCATCCTTCCTTTTGTCCATTTAAAATGTGTTCTCCTCAATTCTATGTGACATTTTAGACATTTACTTTTCTCTCCCAGAGATCATAGGTTGAAGAATAATCAGTTTCTGTCACCTAACAGCCAATTCCTCCTTGTTAATGAGATTTTTAGACTATAGACTTTTTCATTGTTGGTTTTTCCACTTTTGATGAATGAAATTATCAGGGTAAGTCAGGAAGTTATTAGTTGATCAGCTTTTGTTAAAGCGTTAGAGTGCCAGAAGATGTCTGAATAATTGAAGTCTCCTATCATGAATGATTCTAGGGAAGCCTTTTGGTCCATTCCCCAAATTCCTTATCGCTTTGTTCTGCTGATCTATGCTGGTGGGCTATAGCATGCTTGGATGATGCAAGTTTTTCTCTTCTGCCAATATATACATCGTGTGTGTGTGTGTGTGTGTGTGTGTGTGTGTGTGTGTGTGTATGTATGTGTAAATGTGCTCTTTTTAAAAAAATCAATTTCTTTTTATTTTCAGTTTTAGTTTTCCCCTTTTTGACATCCCTCTCTCTGCCATTGTGGAAGCAAGAAATACAAAATCCATTACAAATGTGAAATAATGCGAAACATTTTTATATTAACCACATTCTTTAAAAAAGAAAAGCAAGAGAAAAAAAAGTCCAATATGTACTCTGAATCCATCAATTTTGTATGAGATGTCTAGCCTTTTTTTTTTATAATGAATCATGAATTGTGAGTCATTTTGTGGATCAGAGTTTCTAAATTTTTCACAGTTGATTATCTTTACAATCCTGCTTTAATTGTGTAAATTGTTTTCCTTGGTTCTTGTCACCTTACCATGTATTAATTTATAAAGATTTTCTTAGGTTTCTCTGAAACTGCCTCCTTCATCATTTCTTTCATTGCAGTAATACGCATTACATTAATTTACAATAACTTGTTCATTCACATAGGTATCCCCTCAGCTTCCAATTCCCACTATTGGTTTTTTGTTTGTTTGGGTTTTTTTATTTTTTTTAGGTTTTTGAAAGGCAAATGGGGTTAAGTGGCTTGCCCAAGGCCACACAACTAGGTAATTATTAAGTGTCTGAGGCCGGATTTGAACCCAGGTACTCCTGACTCCAGGGCCGGTGCTTTATCCATTATGCCACCTAGCCACCCCCACTATTGGTTTTTAATCAAATGCTCTCTATTAATTTCTGAATTTGCTCACATAATATTTTTTCTTCAACGTTCAGTGTTACCCACACCTTCTTTTACCTATTCTGATTTTTTTAAAGCTGCCAATGCACTCTTTCACCACAATCTATTGGATTTGTTTTTAATGAATTCTGATGTTTATTTCTATGATAGAGTGTAGACTTTTGGGAGGGACCATATCAAGGTCCCATGCCTAATGTAGTGCCCGACACCAATAGGAACTTTACAGATGTTTATTGTTTTTTTCCAATGAGACCTGTTCATCCAGAGTGATATTCCAGTTATGGTTCCCATTTCACCAAGTTTCAGTAATAACAGGTCAGATTTGTTTGTTGTAATAGGAACTCTAGATCTGCTTTTTCATTGCTTAAACTTTGAACATTTACACGTAAATATTTGAGGCCAGGGATTTTATTTCTTGATCTTTCTTGGGTTTTAAATTCCTGTGATTGTTTGGTTATTTCTATGCTATTAATATTCCTTCATTGTAGCTCTTATCTTTAATATCTAGTTTGGTGCATACACATAAATAGCCTTTTCCTTATCTTGTTCTTTCATTTCAGAGTCCATTTAATTGGGTTTGCAAAACACAAGGTTAATACATTTTGCCAACCCTATTTAGGTATCTTCCATCTCTGGTTAGGAATGTGCAAGTTCTATCTTTTAGGTTGTAGTTGAGGAAATCCAAATCCCATATTCACCTCCCACTTTCTTATTTAGCTGTTCACTTCCCAGATAATTTTCTTTCTGCATCTCTTGCCTTTAGTGAGATACAGGGAAGAAAATATAATCTGGACCTCTGTAATTTTCACCTTATTACCCCAAACTTTGTCATTTTTGGCAGTGTAGTTTAAGTTCCTTTTAGCAATATCATTTGTACCTGATAGCTAATGAAATGACAGATAGACATCTCTTTTTATGTCTTCTTAAGGTCTCCTAATATTTATTACTTTATGCCAAAGCCAAGTTCAGCCCCCTCCTATACTCTTAGGTAGGATGATCAGCTCTTATTTTGCCCTAAACTCTTGTCAGTGACTTTTACCTTTCTGTTGTGTCAGTAGCTGGAAGGTTTCAGCCCTTTATGGAGCATCTGGAGTAAAGAGTACAGTAGTCTTCAGGATCCCTTTGAGTGTCTTGGTTCAGATTTATGAGGACTTCTAGCCTCTTTGGGAGATCTAGTCAGAGCTCTATTGGCTCTCCAATCCTTGGTCAAAGTAGTTAAAACTGCATGGCTCTGATCTTCTTGGTTCTTCCCCCACCATTTTGAGCTTCTTGTTTGGATACAGTGAATTGTAGACTTCAGGTACTTTTGGTATTTTTCTTCTTTAGATTTTTTATTTTGCAAGGCAATGGGGTTAAGTGGTTTGCCCATGGCCATACAACTAGGTAATTATTAGGTATCTGAAGCTAGATTTGAACTCAAGTACTCCTGACTCCAGGGCTGGTGCTCTATCCACTGTGCCACCTAGCCGCCCCTACTTTTGGACTATTTTTGACCACATGCCCTAAGGCTTCTGGCTTGTTAACATATACAGACTATCTTTCCTTCCCTTTCTCAGTGCCTGCAAGTTTCTGACTATTTTTTGTACAGTCCTGGGTTGGTTGAAGGCTCTTATTGCAGCTTCTTGATCATTATTTAGTCTAGTCATCTTTTTAGATCTTTTCTGGAATATTTATGGGTGTACTGACCTCTTCTACATCTGACCTTTTTTTTTGCCTCAATTTTAACCAGACATATTATATTCTAATAGATAAGGAAGAAATTGCTTCTTCATGACAGCTCCTTAAAATTTTAAGACAGGTATCCATAACCTGCCCTCCCTCATTTTTCCCTCTCCTAGCTAAAAGTTTCAGATTTCTTAAGCTGAACCTTATATAACATGAAGTCCCCGTTCTATATTTCTCCTATATTTTTATTTATCTGGAGACCATAAGGGCTCCTAGCTTCTTGATATTCTTTTTAAAATATGGTACCCAGAGTTGAATGAGCACTCTAAATATATTTTTTTCAGGATAGAATGCGCTAGTGCTGTTATATTCTTAGTTTTTGTCATTTTTCTCTCTTAACATGACCTCATCCTATAGTTATTTTGGCTACCATGCCACACTATTGACTTTAGTTGAGCTTGCAGGTTATTAACCCCCCCAAGATATTTTTCATTCGAACTGTTGTCTTTTGTGTCCTTTTGCTGTTGAATTTAGAAAAATATTTTCTCTTTCCTGGTTTATTACTCACTTCACTATAAGTCTTTCAAGTGGAGGCTAGAAAATTGCTTGTCCTTTGTGTTGTTGAGGTGATTCTTTTTCAGTTACAGATAAGACTAGATTATCCCTCAGATCCTATTCAATTCAGAGATGCTGTAATTCTAGGAAAATCATTATTTTGACATCAGAGTCAAGAAAACCTGGATTCAGCTATTTCTTCTGATACGTACTTTGTGATATATGCAAGACATTTAAGTTGTCAGTGCCCAGCTATCTCTCTTAAGGCAATAATTGTAAAAAGTTGCTGATCTACTTTGATGGGGAGTTTATCACCAAATTTTCTACATAAATGTAATCCCAGATTATTACTCTTACTTTTCTCCCTTTTCCCCCCATTCTCAATTAATAATAGTAATGATATTTGAAATTTATCTAATGCTCTAAAGTTTTCAAATTATTTTATAGTTTTCATCCTATATGAAGCTTTAGAACAGCACAATGAGCTGGGCACTACCGGCATCATCATCATCATCATCATCATCATCATCATCATCATTATTTTATTGATGAGGAAAATGAGGCTCAAAAAATTTAAGTGACTTTCCCATGGTTACACAACTAGTTATTAGTAAGTACCTGCTGGGTGCTAGGCATTGTGCTAAGTGCTGAGGATACAAATACAAAAAAAGGAGGATAATGACTGACTATCTTCAAAGAACTCACTGTCTAATAGGGGAAGACAGTACACAAAAGGAAGCTGAACAGGGTTGGGGGTGGTAGGCAGGGAAGGTGCCTAACATGGAGGCAGGGTGAGAAATCCCCACATTGTTTAGCCTGGTAGAGAATGATGAGATATTTGCCTGATGGTGGACTGTGGGAATTGTGCTCCTTCTGAGTGGAAGTTTAGAGTGCGTGATCCTGTCCTCCACTCAGAGGAACAGAGGATAGAAATGAGGTATGAGGATCATGGCAGACTCAGTCTTGCAGGTTGATGGTGTTTTCTAAAGATGAAGTTCCTGGGGCATGATGGTGAGATGGAGAAGTATTCAAGTAGTATAGTCCTGTGGGAAATGATGAACTATCAGCTTATAAGTATTAGAAACAGAATTTCAACCCATGCCTTTCAGATTTCAGTTCTAAATTTTTATCCACTTGTCATATTCTCTAAGGAATGTTAGAAAAAAATCACAGGATTTAGAATCAGGTTTTGGGTTTGGTTCCTGATCTGCTCCTTTATGTACTCTTTCAGTACATAAGGATATTTAGGAGTTTTTCTTGTTCAAATTATATTGTGTAGTATCCCTATGACATGAAAGTTTTAATTGAAAGAAGTATTGACTTGTTCCCCGAAGACTTGAATTTAAGTCTCTTTTATCATTTTGAGGTATGTTACTGCAAGTGACTCTACCTCCTGAATTTGGTTTCCTTATCTCCTGAATGGGTATGTTTCTTGTTTTTTCCTCCTTAATGGGTCTATTTTGGAGTTTAAATGAGATCAATGTATGCAAAGCACTTTGCAGTTATAAAGTGCTATTCTAAGTGAGTTGCTGTGATTATTAATCTGATTTTAGAGAGAATTAATTTTTTTAGGAGTAGCAAGGAAAACATCCCTTTGTTCAACATTCGTCTGTAGTCTTACTTGACCTTTTTGTTAAAGTTCTTTAGTAGACAGTCTTGATGGGCATGATGATGATGATGATGATGATGATGATGATGATGATGATGATGTGTTTTTGTGTGTGTGTGTGTGTGTGTGTGTATGTGTGTGTGTGTGTTTACTTCCTCCTGTCTTCTATTTTTTACCTATTCAGATCATCTTAGCTGACTTACTGTAGGCACGTTTGCCAGAGACTATTACTTAGAAGAAACAAGAACAGATAAATTGTGAAATAACATTGAACCAATTTTCAAGCAAATATCAACCCTAGGAAAAGAAAACCAGTTGTGAATTATTTATGATCAAAATTTTGATAAGTCCATTTTACATATTTCTTATAACCTTTGTACTCTGAGTAGCATTTGAATTTTCTTTAAACTTTTATGCATTCTTTAATTTTAGAGGAAAAAATCTTGAGGTGTTTAGATTTAGTTATGAACTTAATGATGAATGCCTTTGTAAAGAACATTTGAACAGTATCTATCCTGTTATTGTGAAAAGTAGACTAAATTAATGTTTCTAGATAAATCCATTAGAAAGCTTCAACTTGTATCCCTCTAGGAATCAGTTTAGTCTCTCAGGTATACTAATTTTTATTTGAATTCATTTTCGATGTCAACCAATCTTTATTTTTTCCTCATCAGATCTAATAAAAAATAGCTTAGTTTATAGCATAACAATTCTTTAGTGTGTAATTACAGCTTCATTCTGAGTACAAGGGTTAAAATTTATTTATACAGATTAAATAATATGTGCATATTTCCTTATTTTTGTATTACATTTGTAATGATTAGGATTGTTTTTGCATAGCAGAGCACATAATTCTTAGTAAACTATTAAGAATGCTTGTTGATTGATTGTTGTCAAGTTTGGTGATTTGAATGAGTCTTTAAAAATCTGCACCTGTGAAACTGTATGTAAGGATTATCAGAAAAAATTTCCTTTTTGAAAATTCGTTAATCCTAGACAACTACCTTCTACTTGATGGGGTTCAAATGAACTTATAGTTGTACATTTAGCATACTCACTATGTAACCTCTCAGCCTCCTTTCTGCTTTAAATGGTATAGAAATTACCTCCAAAAATTACCATTACTATCCTCAAATCATGAAAATTAAGAAGCATTAAGAATTGTGAAAAGAATTAATCTTAAATATTACCTTGATTTTGATCTAGTAATGGAATCATTAGGATTTTAAACCTTTATCTTGTGAGCTAGTAACAAGAGCATACCATAAGTGTCGGTGGGAATCATTAAGGGAAAAATTAATATTTTTGTATTGATATCTAAGGATTTTTTTGCAGCTCAGAAACCTGTGGTCCTCCTCCTTGAGTCTGCTGTTGCAAATAAGAACCAGTCACCTTTCAAACTCTCGGGCTTCTTAAAATCTCTGCACATTGTGGTGACACTCTGTTTTCCAATCATATATAAACTTTCATTCATTGTACTTTTGGGTAAATTGTAATAGTGAATTGATATGAAGCACTAATGAGCAGTGTTCAAACATGTTTTTAAGAACAAAAAATAGTCTAAAACATGCCTTTTATATTCCATATAGTTCAAAGAATAGGAGAGGACAGAGAATATTTGAATTGGAGTTAGAAGTCTAGTCATCACTAGTTATCTCATCGTATTATAGTTGGACCAGATCATCTGTAAGACCCCTTGAGTCTTCTTTCTTTTAAGGTCCCTTACAACTCTGTTGTTATATGTAAATTTTAATATTTTGAGATTCTTCCTAGCATTTTATGGTTCTAAGTTTTTTTAAAAAATATTTTTTTTAGCTTTTTGCAAGGCAAATGGGTTTAAGTGACTTGTCCAAGGCCACACAGCTAGGTAATTATTAAATGTCTGAGGCCGGATTTGAACTCCCTGGTTCTAAGAAATTCCACTATTGGGGCGGCTAGGCAGTGCAGTGGATAGAGTACCGGCCTGGGAGTCAGGAATACCAGAGTTAAAACCAGCCTCAGACACTTAATAATTACCTAGCTGTGTGGCCTTGGGCAAGTCACTTAACCCCATTTGCCTTGCAAAAACCTAAAAACAAAAATTCCACTATTAAGCCCTTGTCTTAGTAATGGCTGTTTTTATCCCAAGAATTTTATCTTCTTAATATTTTTAAAGTTATATCTTGAGATTTTTGCGTGACATTTAAAATTAAAAAGTACTGTACAACTGAAAAAAACAAAATAAAATGAGGTACTGGTGAATCCAGTGAACATTATAACATCTTGTTGAAAGGAGAAGGAGGAGGAAAGGCACTAGATGGAATTTTGCCTCCAATTTACAAAACTGATGTTGAAAAAATTGGAAATTGACTTTCTTTAGCACCTTTGTTGCTATTTCCTATACTGTACTACAGAATCATTATTTTATTTTGTTTCAGAAAAAAGCTTATATTTCACTCCAAAGTAAAAAAGTTAAAGCAAAAACAAACCCTTTAAAAGTGCTTGAATGTTTTATATGAAAACATCTTATAGCATAAGAGAGATAGACTGGACTTCATTGGTGTAATCTTGAATAGATTATAATTTTTCGGTAGATTTCTGGTTTTAACAAATTAATTAAACATGCCTAAGATTTAAAACTACAACTATTTTCAGTTGAGTAAAAACTATCACCCTTCTACAAGGCTCATTGTTTAGCCTGATTAGAAGTTAGATGAGCAGTTTAATGATAGGGTTCCATAAAAAAAGGAACCAGAAGGGTGAAATGTTTTTCCCAATAAATCAGTGGATAAATATTTGTTAAGCCCCAACTAAGTTGTAGGTACCATAATAGGTCCTGGAGGCATAGATACAATAGGGAGACAATTCCTGTCCTTAAGCAAGTGGTAGTTCTAGGGCTAGAAATCAAGTCTTTGCATTTCTATTTTAGTTATCTTTGCACTTAAAGAGACTCTTGAAAGTTAGATTGGATATAACCAATAGATTAATTCCTTTCATTTTAATAACTGTAGAATTCTTGGAGATAACATAATGGAATATAATCTATATAATTAAACTTAATATACCTAACATTAGGCAAATGAGTTTATTTACATATTAGCAGTTGGAATACTTTAGAGATTTATTATGAATTAAAGAAAATTTTTATTATGTTTCATGTTTTTTTCATTTATGTATACATTACTGCATTCAGAATTGTGTGGTTGATTTTTTTGGCCTCATCAAAAACCAATAATAATCATCACCAATATTTAGATATAGGAATTTGTTTGGTTCTTGATTTCATCAATTATACCACAATTCTGAATTTTCTAAATTTATTTCCTTAATGTTTATGTTATAAAACATATTATTTTTCTATTTCTCCTTAACAACTTTTTGGAATGTAGTAAAGATCAAACTAGGTAGATGGAATGTAATGGTATAGAGGACCAAAGTGGAGGTCAGAAGCCCTGGTATTGTCACATACTTGAGGGTTTTAGATCAGTCTCTTCTCTTTCCTAGTTGTGTGATTTTGGACCTGTGGTCTCGGTATATAAAAATGCAAGTTAGGCTTTATAATCTTTACTATTTAGTTCTAATGTTCTAAGTATTTTATGTCTTAGAAAGTCTGTCAGTATACTTTTTATGTGACAGACCCTTTTGTTTCTTCTCTTTAGAAAAAAAGGATGTGACACAGAGCTTAGAAAGCTACACTTCAAAATGCCCAGGAACAATGGAACTTCTCTCTCTCCCAGATGGACTAAACTTGCCTCCTGTCCCTTTTACAAAACTTCCCATTGTAAGGTAAGAGAAATGTCAATCTGATGGACACAGGTGATTCATCCTTAGAAATTTTCCATTTGTTCAAAATTTCAATGTGGACTTTGTTTTTGTAAAGGATGATCCAGTATAGTTGGATTCCACACCAAACTCTCTAAGCTTGTTTGCTCCTCATTTGCTTTTCATTGTTCTGAGATGAACTGCTGTTGATAATCATCTGTCATCTGCCTCTGTAATGTTATGCAAATGAACTTTCATTCTAAATTGATTTATTTTCTTCTTAGATTTGGAATCAACATATTGTTTAAACAAGTTAGGTTGGAGTTACTATAATCTTATAGGTGGTAGCATGTTCTTTGACCTGATTGGGTGTTTTTTCTGACCATTCCATTAGCTACTTTGTGATCTATGTACAGACAACTTATTCTGAAATGACAATCATGTCTGTGTCTTAAATTTCTTGTCTATTTCAGGTAAAGCCATATTTCATCTCCTTTTTTTTTTAATTTATTTTTTATTCTCATTTTGTACAATTTTTTTTATATTAATAAAATATACTTGTTTACAAGTAAACAAAATACCCCTCCCCCATGAATATAGATAGACTTGCTTGGGCAAAAAAGTAAAGGGGAGAGAAAAAAAATTAAAATAAAAAAATAATAGTAATAATTGTAGGTATGGCCAGGTGGCGCAATGGAAGAAGCACCAGCCCTGGAGCCACAAGCACCCGAGTCCATATCCAGCCTCGTAAACCCAATAATCACCCAGCCATGTGACATGCAAGCCACCCGATCCCCACTGCCCTGCAAAAACCAAAAAGAAGGAAAAAAAAAAGACCCAAAATAAAATAAAATAGTAATAATAGTAGGGGTGGCTGGGTGGCAGACAGAGCATTGGCCCTTGAGCCAGGAGCACCTGGGTCCGAATCCGGCCCCAGACACCCAAAGATCATCCTGCTATGTGGCCCTAGTTAGGCCACCCAGCCCCACTTGCCCTGCACCCTCCCCCAAATAATAATAACAAAAAATATGCTTCAGTCTTTGTTCCAACACCATCAGCTCTGTCATAAGTGGATCACATTCTTTATGATAAGTCCATCACAAAAGTTACTTCCATATTTTTCCAATGTTGCCATTGCTGATCGCAACTCCCTCCTTTCTTATTTCTCCACTACCATGTACTATATTTTCTCTCTCCTTTCACTCTGACTCTGCTGTAAGGTCGCTGAGTGGCACAGCAGACAGATCCCTGGTCCTGGGGCCAAGAAGCCCTGAGCCCCCATACCACCCCTTAGGCCCAGAATCCACCTGGCCCTATGGTCCTGAGCAGGCCATCCAATCCCAGCCCCTTGCAAGAAGTATAAAAGAAAATGTGTTATATCTGACCACTGTCCCCCCATGGTCCATCCTCTCCTCCTTTATTCACATCCCCACCTGTTCCCCCTGCTCCCCCCTCCTTCTTACTCCAGTTTTCTATACCACATTGAGTATATTTGCTGTTTCTTCTCCTAGCCATCTCTGATGAGAGCAAAGGTTCCTTCATTCCCTCTTGCCTCCCCCCTTCCATATCATTGCAATAGCTCATTGTAATAAAAAAAAAATCTTATTATGTGAAATATCTTGGACTATTCCCCCTCTCCTTTTTCTTTTTTCCAGTCCATTTCCCTTTTTTTCCTATTGACTCCATTTTTACATATTTTATCTTCGAATTCAGCTTTCTCCTGTGCTTCAACTATAAAAGCTCCCTCTACCTGCTCTATTAGCTGAGATGGTTCATATGAATATTATCAGTATCATTTTTCTATACATGCAGTTCATCCTCATTAAGTCCCTCATATTTCCCCCCTCTCCTTCAATCTACATGTTTCACCTGAGTCCTGTATCTGAAGATCAAACCTTCTGTTCAGCTCTGGCCATTCCAAAAGGAACCTTTGACATTCCCCTGGTTCATTGAAAGTCCATCTTTTTCCCTGGAAGAGGACATTCAGCCTTGCTGGGTAGTTCATTCTTGGCTGCATCCTAAGCTCTTTTGCCTTCCGGTATATTGTATTCCAAGCCCTATGAGCTTCCAATGTAGTTGCTGCTAAGTCCTGTGTGATCCTGACTGCAGCTCCACGATATTTGAACTGTGTCCTTCTGGCTGCTTGTAATATTTTCTCTTTGACTTGGGAGTTCTGGAACTTGGCTATAATATTCCTGGGGGTTGGTTTTTTGGGATCTCTTTCTCTGGGGGATTGGGGGATAGAAATGGATTCTCTCCATTTCTATTTTGCCCTCTGCTTCTAGAATATCAGGGCAATTTTCCTGTAGTAATTCTTTGAAAATGATGTCAAGGCTCTTTTCCTGATCATGACTTTCAGGTATTCCAATAATTTTCAAATTATCTTTCCTAAGTCTGTTTTCCATAGCAGTTGTTTTTTCAATGAGATATTTCACATTTTCTTCTAATTTTTCATTTTTTGGTTTTGAAGTATTGATTCCTGATTTCTGGTAAATTCATCAATCTCCCTGAATTCTATTCTTTGTCTGAAGGATTTGTTCTCCTCAGAGAGTTTTCTTATCTCTTTTTCCATCTGGCCAATTTTGCTTTTTAAAGCATTCTTCTCCTCAATAACTTTTTGAACTGTTTTATCCATTTGACCTAAGCTGTTTTTTAGTATGCTGTTTTCTTCAGCATTTTTTTGGATTTCCTTGACTAAGCTGCTGAATTCATTTTCATGTTTTTCCTGCATCTCTCTCCGTTCTTTTCCCAGTTTTTCTTCCAACTCCCTCATTTGATTTTCAAAGTCTTTTTTGAGCTCTATCATAGCCTGAGCCCAATTTCTGTTTTTCTTGGAGTCTTTAGATGCAGGAGCTTGTGCTTCCTCATCTTCAGACTGAGTATTTTGATCCTTCTTGGGTTCATTTGCAAAATATTTCTCAATAGTCTTCCTCTTATTTATTATTTTCTTCATCTGTGAGGGTGCTGCACTCTATGAGGAAGGAAGATTTGAAGCAGCTCAAAGGAAATGTGACATTCATAAGTTTAGAGTACCACCCCAGCTGTTCACCTGGACTATTTGTGCCCAACTTGTGGTAGAGCATTCCAAGTTTGTATTGATCTGATCAGTCACAGTTGGACACATTGTACTTTGTCTCAAACATAGTGATGTCATTTGTTCTTCTTCAGTAATGAAGGACAGGAACCAATCAGTTAATGAAATGTGTGTTCAAGATATCTGGCAAGATTTAGTCTTTATTGCTTTTATCATTCCATGTGCTCACTTCATATTGAATTCATTGAAGTCAAGGTATGTATTGATTCCCCAGAGATTGTGATTTTTGTTGGCTTGAAAGCTCCTTGGAATGAAGTTCACAGTTTGTCTATAGTTTAATAAATATATCTTAGTGAGTGTGCTCAGATAGTGTGTCAGAGGTAAACCACATTATCTTCATCAAGGTGTGAGTGACAGTGTGATTATTTAGGTTTGTGCACATGTACCTGCACATGTAATGTTGTGGCTATACCTTTTGGCAGTGAGCTTCCTCTGTTTGGATTGGTCCAGAAGACAGTCTTTTGTTAAAGCTCATTCATGAAGCTATTGTGTCTGGCAAAACTTGCCATGGTGAGTGCTTCACTGGCAGAATTTTAAACACCATTAGGCATAAATAAAATATAAAAAGGGAATCTTTTACTTCTGTGCCATCATGAAGTAGTATAATAGATCACAGTGCAATGAATTCATTAATTAGACCTTAAATGAAACAGTCTTGCTGGCATTTTCATATTTCTCTATTTTTCATTAGTGATCATGTAGAACTAAACCCACTAGTGTTTTCCTGCTCCAGTGCCTTACAAACTTTTAGTCTTAAGAAATGTCACTGGCAACTTAGAATGAAGTCAGGAAGAGCAGTTAGCTCTAAGATCATACAGAAAGAATTAATAGTGGAGGTGACACATTTTTAAAGCCATTTAGAAGTTGATATTTCAGGATACAAAGATTTACAGATGATTCTATAAAAAATGGAATGGACAATTAATACAATGAAAATACATAAATATACAACTACAAATCTGTATGGCTGCTCATCTGCATAAAAATCTTTATAAGGATGATGTGTACAGACATTGAGATGAAATTATGAGTAAAGAAGAGACTGGCTTTCATAGACAGACCTCATTTTTAATATCATGTAAGTGACTGACTGAATGGTACAGAAAAGAGAAGATTCTAAAGTGTCTTTTTTTATTTAAAAAAAGGAATATGATAGAAAAGAAATGCCATCTTAAAGGCTTTCCTCAACAGGCCGTCCAATCCCCCACATTTATAGTTTCATTTTACAACATTATAATGGATGCAACTCTGAAGATAACTTTGTTTATTATTCTGCTGAGTACCGACGTCAAAATGTAAAATAGGGAGAGATATACTCATCTAAGGTACTCATGTATGTCATCAGTGATAGCTTGCATAGCATAAAAGTCTCTTGTTCGTGGCACAGTTTTCTAAATGTTGTATTTGCATGTGAAATTGTATTAGTTGCATTCACTCACAGGAGATGACAAAGCCAACAAAACCGTGGTTTAACCATATACACTAAAATGGAAATTTTAAGTATATGGAAAATAAATATTGTCCAACTATGGCATACAGTTGAATGAACACAGTCTTTGGAGTTATTTTTCACTTAATTTGCTTTCCTTGGCTAGACATTTGATATATCTTGGGCTCAGAATCAGGCAAAGGAGAGAGGACTTGATTCCATCTAGTCAAATACACAGTGCTTTCCCAGGGTCAAAGGCAAAGTATTTATTTATACCTTTAGATTGATCAGTGCCAACATGAGATAGTCTTAGGACATGAACCTAGCCAAATAACTTCAAATCTGGATCACTTAAGTCATATATCCAGACATCATTTCATTGAATGAACACACACTGTTACAATCAACTGAAAGAAGAATGAACTAGATCAGAAGATGTTAAGTTTGCATAAGAAAAGTTGGAATCAAAATTTATCACTTCAAGACAGTGAACATTGTGAACTCATTGAATCTATATGGTAAAGGAGATGTTGTAATTAGCTAGGACTTAACAACAAGATAGTAGAAGAAGAAGATACGATGGCACTTCAAGCATGACCTAAAGCATCATTTGGATGAACATGTGATTTGCTTTTGATCACAGATATTGTTAAGTGTTTAATACTGTTGTAATACAAATAAAAAATAACAGAAAATTTAGTGATTCTTTTTTTAGGTTTTTGCAAGGCAAATGGGGTTAAGTAGCTTGCCCAAGGCCACACAGCTAGGTAATTATTAAGTGTCTGAGACCGGATTTGAACCCAGGTACTCCTGACTCTAAGGCCCGTGCTTCATCCACTACGCCACCTAGCCCCCCAAAATTTAGTGATTCTTTCAGTGTTTATTAGCCTACTGTTTGTAAAGTTTACTGTCATCCAGATGTTGAAGGTGTATTTGGCTAACTGGAAGACATCTGGCATCATTTGCAATTCACTAGCAGCACTGAACACCTTTGGGTCTCTGTTGTCTGTTACTTCTGTTTTTTAGTCAGAATTTTTACAGATTCCAAAGTAATTCAATAATATAGCAAAGTGGACAAATTTTATTGTCATTATCATTTGATCAAATTAGTAGTATGTGTATGTTTTTTTATTTTATTTTTATTAAAGATATTATTTGAGTTTTACAATTTCCCCCCAATCTTGCTTCCCTCACCCACCCCCACCCCACAGATAGCACTCCATCAGTCTTTACTTTGTTTCCATGTTTTACCTTGATCCAATTTGGGTGTGATAAGAGAGAAATCATATCTTTAAAGAGAACAGAATTCTCAGAGGCAACAGGTTCAGACAATAAGATATCTGGTTTTTTTTTGCCCCAAATTAAAGGGAATAGTCCTTGTACTTTGTTCAAACTTCACAGCTCCTTATCTGGATACAGCTGGTACTCTCCTTTGCAGACAGCCCAAAATTGTTCCCAATTGTTGAACTGATGGAATGAGCAAGTCCTTCAAGGTTGAACATCACTCCCATGTTGCTGTTAGGGTGTACAGTGTTTTTCTGGTTCTGCTCATCTCACTCAGCATCAGTTCATGCAAATCCCTCCAGGTTTCCCTGAAATCCCATCCCTCCTGGTTTCTAATAGAACAGTACTGTTCCATGACATACATATACCACAGTTTGATAAGCCATTCCTCAATTGAAGGACATTTACTGGATTTCCAATTCTTTGCCACCACAAGCAGGGCTGCTATAAATATTTTTGTACAAGTAATGTTTTTACCCTTTTTCCTCATCTCTTCAGGGTATAGACCCAGTAGTGGTATTTCTGGGTCAAAGGGTATGCACATTTTTGTTGCCCTTTGGGCATAGTTCCAAATAGCTCTCCAGAAGGGTTGGATGAGTTCACAGCTCCACCAACATTGTAATAGTGTCCCAGATTTCCCACATCCCTTCCAACAATGATCATTATCCTTCCTGGTCATACTGGCCAATCTGAGAGGTGTGAGGTGGTACCTCAGAGAAGCTTTAATTTGCATTTCTCTAATAATTACTGATTTGGAGCATTTTTTCATATGACTATGGATTACTTTGATCTCCTCATCTGTAAATTGCCTTTGCATATCCTTTGACCATTTGTCAATTGGGGAATGGCTTTTTGTTTTAAAAATATGACTCAGTTCTCTATATATTTTAGAAATGAGTCCTTTGTCAGAATCATTAGTTGTAAAGATTCTTTCCCAATTTACTACTTTTCTTTTGATCTTGATTACATTGGTTTTATCTGTGCAAAAGCTTTTTAATTTAATGTAATGGAAATCATCTAATTTGTTTTTAGTGATGTTCTCCAACTCTTCCCTAGTCATAAACTGTTCCCCTTTCCATAGATCTGACAGGTAGACTAATCCTTGATCTTCTAATTTGATTATAGTATTGTTTTTTATGTCTATGTCCTGTAACCATTTGGATCTTATCTTGGTAAAGGGTGTGAGGTGTTGGTCTAATCTAAGTTTCTTCCATACTAACTTCCAATTATCCCAGCAGTTTTTATCAAAGACGGAGTTTTTATCCCAATGGCTGGACTCTTTGGGTTTATCAAACAGCAGATTACTATAATCCTCTCCTGCTTTTACACCTTGTCTATTCAACTGGTCCACCACTCTATTTCTTAGCCAATACCAAACAGTTTTGATGACTGATGCTTTATAATATAATTTTAGATTGGGTAGTGCTAAGCCATCTTCATTTGCATTTTTTTCATTAAGCTCCTGGCAATTTTTGACTTTTTATTTCTCCATATGAATTTACTTACACTTTTTTCTAACTCATTAAAGTAATTTTTTGGAATTTTGATTGGTAGGGCACTAAACAGATAGTTTAGTTATGGTAGAATTGTCATTTTTATTATATTAGCTCTCCCTATCTATGAGCAGTTGATATTTGCCCAGTTATTTAAATCTGATTTAATTTGTGTGAGAAGTGTTTTATAATTGTTTTCAAAAAGATTGTGAGTCTGTCTTGGCAAATAGACTCCCAAATATTTTATATTGTCTGAGGTTACTTTGAATGGGATTTCTCTTTCTAGCTCCTCCTGCTGTTTCTTGCTAGACATGTATAGAAAAGTTGAGGATTTATGAGGGTTTATTTTATAACCTTCAACTTTGCTAAAATTGCTAATTGTTTCCAGTAGTTTTTTAGATGATTTCTTGGGATTCTCTAGGTAGACCATCATGTCATCTGTGAAGAGTAAGAGTTTTTCTACCCCTGCTTTTTTTACTTCAGCTGAGGCAAAATATATTTTGCTCCAACCTTTTACCTTTACTCTATATGTATCTCTCAGCTTCAAATGAGTTTCTTGTAAGCAGCATATTGTAGGATTCTGGTTTTTAATCCACTCTGCTATTTGCTTACGTTTTAAGGGAGAGTTCATCCCATTCACATTCAAGGTTACGATGAATAATTCTTTATTGCCCTCTGTGCTATCTTCCCTCTGTTTCTATTTTTCCCCATTTCCCTCCTTTTTATCCATATTCCCCAGTATTTCGTTTTTGAATACCACTCCCTTTAGTGTGTTTGCCCTCCTATATCACACCCTCCCCTTTCTTTCCTCTTTCCCTTTTCCCTTCCCTTCCTTTTGTTATTTCCCCTTATTTTCCCCACTCCCCTTCCCTTTCTCCGTCCCCCCTCCCCTTTTCCCCTTTTAATACTTGAAAGGTTAGATGTTTTATAAGTTAACTGAGTATGTGTAGGTTGACTTTTAGCCAAGTCTGATGAGAAGAAGATTCAGGTGTTTCTCCTCTGCTCCCTTCTTTCCCTCTATTACCATAGGGTTTTTGTACCTCTTAGTGTAATGAGATTTGTCCCATTCAATCCCCTCCCTCCTCCTGTCTCTTTCCTGTACCCCTTTTTAGGGAGGTAGTATATTTTTTTAGATTATTCTATCTAGGTCATAGAAAATTCTGAGTGTCTGTCCCTTCTAGTTCAGTATATTCTTATTGAATAGAGTCAAAATTCCTAAGGGTTATTAGAGTCTTTCTCCCAAGTGGGGTTAAAGCCAGTTACATCCCATTAGATAGCAGTCTCATGGATAGGTCATGGATGTCCATCATTTCTGGCTAGGTATATTCTCTCTGTTAGAGTTACATTTCTCAGGATTTATGAGAGTCTCTTTCCCCTCCCCCCCATGCTGGGGTATAGTCAGTTTCAACTTACTGGATTGCATTTTTTTTCCTTTTACCGCCCCCCCCCATTTTAACCTTTTCATGTGTCTCTTGAACCTCCTTTTTGATGTCCAAATTTTCTGTTTAGCTCTGGTCTTTTCATCAGGAATTTTTGGAATTCTTCCATTTCGTTAAATGTCCATCTTTTTCCCTGGAAGAGTAGGCTCAGCTTTGCAGGAAAGTAGATTCTTAGCTGCATTCCAAGCTCCCATGCTCTTCGAAATATCTTGTTCCAGGCCCTTCCATCCCTTAGAGTTGATGCAGCCAGGTCCTGCGTGATCCTTACTGTGGCTCCTTGATATTTAAATTGTTTCTTTCTGGCTGCTTGCAGGATTTTCTCTTTTATCTGATAGTTCTGGAGTTTGGCCACAACATTCCTTGGTGTTTTCATTTTAGGATCTTTTTCTGGTGGGGATCAATGTACTCTTTTAGTAACTACTTTGCCCTCTGATTCCATGATATCAGGGCAGTTTTCCATCACTGGATCCTGTAATATTAAGTCCAGGCTTTTTTTCTCTTCAATGTTTTCAGGAAGTCCTATAATTTTCAGGTTGCCCCTCCTCAATCTATTCTTGAGGTCAGTGGTTTTGTTTATGAGGTATTTTACATTTGCTTCTATTTTTTCTGTTTTTTATTTTGTTTAAGTGATTCTTGCTGTCTCATGGAGTCATTAGTTTCTGTACACTCCATTATTTTTTTGGGGGGAGGAGTTTTCTTCATTAACCTTTTGCAACTCTTTTTCCAATTGGTCAATTCTACTTTTGAAAGAGCTTTCCATTTGACCAATTGAGGTTTTGAGAGAATTAATTTCTTTTTGCATTTGCTCGTTTGAGGATCTGAGAGAATTATTCTCATTTTGTAATTGTCCAGTTGATGATCTGAGAGATTTATTTTTCCTTTGTGTTTGTCCAGTTGTACTTTCTAAGGTATTAATTGTCTCTCCCAAAGTTTTAAGCTCCTTGCTTATTCAAGGAAGTCTTTCTGTGCTGGAGACCAGACTGTATTCTCCTCAGAGGTTCCAGGTCTCTCTGAGTTGGGGTCTTTCCCTTCCAGGAATTTTTCTCTGGATCCACCTTTCTGCTGACCCTTCCTCATTATGCTAAGGACCTTGAGTTGGGTGGGGCTGGCTCACGGGGGCTTGAGATTGCTGAAGGCTTTACTGGGTGCAGTTTCTCTGGCTGGCCAATAGGAGGTGCTGGTTGCCCTCTCTGGGGTGTCTGTGACCTTGGTTGGGAGGCCTTCTACCTTTGCCCGAAGGAAGGAGTTGGAACTGTTGAATTCTTTTGCCTTCACTCAATGGTGGGCTTTACCCTGGCCTGAGGTCATTCCTCAGCTGGGCTGGTTCTTCTGCTCACACACCTGGGCCTGAGGCAGAAGTAATTTGCCTTTGTTTGAGGAGAAGCCTCTGTGCAATGGAGACGTGCCCTCAGAGTTTCTCAGACCTGAGAAGCCTAGGGATGGTGTCTGCCCTTCTCCTGCCCAGATCTCTTCCCCCAGCCTGGTCCCCGAGCTCCAGGGGGACAGCACCAACTCCAGTGCTTCTGCTTCCCCGTGGACCCAAGCCCCTTTCGTCCAGCCCCACCGCTGATCCAGCAGGTCCAGCTCTTGGGCCCTCAGACTCCTGGTTCCAATTCAGCTATTAATCTGGCTGATCCCAGGCTGTGTCTCCCTCGGAGCCCAGACTCACCTGCCAGTATTCAGCTAAGGGTGCTGTGGGCGACAAATCCTGAGGTAGATCTTCCTCTCCTGGATTTTCTTTCTGGGTTTCCTGGTAGAGGTTTGTTTCATGTGATTGATGGGGAAGAGATCAGGAAACTTTAGAACTGTGCCTGTCTTCTCTCTGCCATCTTGGCCGGAAGTCACATGTATGTTTTGATTAAAAAAACTATTAAAATACAATTTCTGTAAAAATTGCTTCATTCCTTGAATTTTGGAGGGGATGTGGGAAAATTCAGACACTAGTGCATTTTTTTTTAGGTTTTTGCAAGGCAAATGGGATTAAATGGCTTGCCCAAGGCAGATTTGAACTCAGATACTCCTGACTCCAGGGCCGGTGCTGTATGCACTGTGCCACCTGGCTGCCTCACACTAGTGCATTGTTGATGGAGTTGTGAATTACTCTAACTTTCTAGAGAGCATTGGTGGCTTGAAGCAGATCATCTAATTACTTCTACTGGTAAAATCCCAGATCCGCCTCCTTTCCCTTCCTATTCTCTATTGATTGGTAATCCATTCATCAAAGGTATTTGCCACTGTCATGGAAGATGTGGAGATCATGTTGAAATAGAAAATATTTGTATTTGCCAATGACACTGCAGTAAATCTCCCCTCACTCCAGTTCATCTTTCATTCAAATTGTCAAAGTGATCTTAATAAGGCTGTGTCAACTTCCTACTCAGTTAACTCGAGTGATTCTCTACCTCCTTCAGGATCAAACATAAAATTCTTTATTTGGTAAAAACTCTTCCTTACCTGCTCTGACCCTTTCTGTTCTTCTTACATCTAATCCCTCCTCTTCCCACTTGTACCCTTGCCCCGGATCTCTAATGCAGCATATTATCAGTGATGAATGGCAAGTGATTAATGACAAAATATTACTATATATCTAATTGGAAAGGGAAATGGCAAGTCATTGAGTTAGATTTACAAGTGAGGTATGGATATAGCCATCATATGCTCTAAAACATTAAAAGAATAAGATGAGGCACTGTAGTTTGTTAGGTAGGTCATCTATAAATGAAGCTTCCCAAGTAATTATTCCAAGCTGTAGAATCACCATCAATCATTTTTTTTTTTTTAGATTTTTCAAGGCAATGGGTTTAAGTGGCTTGCCTAAGGCCACACAGCTAGGTAATTATTAAGTGTCTGAGACCAGATTTGAACCCAAGCACTCCTGACTCCAGGGCCGGTGCTTTATCTACTAGCCACCCTAACAGCCCCACCATCAATCATTTTTAAGCCTGTTGCTTTCATATAATTCATAGCTAATAATAGCTAACTTTAAGTTGAACCAGGTGCTACACAGATATTATTTTTCATTTTATTCACACAACAACCCTGGGAAGTAAATGCTGTTATCCCCATTTTCTAGATGAGAAAACTGAGAGTGACAAGAGTTTACCTAGAGTCATAGAACTAGTAAGTGATTGGTGTCCATGATGCCACTTAGTAGCATCTAGTCCATGAAAGACTTATCTAAATCACTTGAAATCCAGGCTGTGGATCAGGAACCTCCAACTTCAGAGATATTGGATAGGATTTGGTCTGGAACTTGGATTTGCCATCACTTGTTCTAGGCTGTTCAGCAAAACTAGAGACTTTTTTCTTTAAGAGCAATGTTATCACATTGTTGTGAAACAGGAAGAAAAGGAGCATGCCTCAAAAATGATGTGAAGTTAAGTGTGTTTTTCTAAACTAACTGCTTTGCCTTTGCCCCAGAATACAATATTAGTTAAAACTTAGGAACTTATCCTCTAGTCGAATTAAAAGTTTATCTTTGTCCTAGACCTGCCCTGTACTTTCCCACCTCTGCTTCAAGGGTTTCTCTTTGCCTAGAATGTTTCAGCCTCTTCAGTTTTTGCCTTCCCTCACCCCCCCCCCCCAAAAAAACCCCACAAACACAAACTTGTCCAATTGGTTTCTCTTCCATGATGCTTACTCTCTCATCTGATTGGAGAATTATATTATGCAACATTTATGTAGCTTAAGGTTTTCAGAGAGCTAGCATCTCATTACCTAGATGAAGTATCGATTCAGAAAATTTGTGGATTGAACAACTATCAGTATTAGAGACAGGGTTTGAACACAGGTGTCTATTTTTCCAAGTTTATTGTTCATTCCACTGTACAGAGCTGCTCTCTCATAATGTTTTACACTTCTCATCTTAATCTAATTTGTAAGTTGTTTATCTGTGTTCAGTCTTTACTTCAGATATTAAGCAATTTATATGAACCTGTGCATGCCATTTATCTGTAGTCTGTGCCTTAGGGTCCTCATCTGTACAATGTAATAATTACCTCATAGGGTTGTGTGAGGATCAAGTGACATAATAAATATAAAGTACCTTTCAAACCTTAAAGCATTAATAAATGTTAGCTATTACTATTTGCTATTATTTTTTATCAAACACCTATGTGGTGAAACAGGGGCTACATCCCGAGTCTGGAAGTCTTGAGTTCAAATCCTACCTCTGGCACTAGCTTTTGATCCTGGGCAAGTTGAGACAGTAGAGATAATGTTCTTTGACTTTTTGATAAGTACTATTAAAGGAGAGGTAGCCTGTAGTAGGGTTTTGCACTATACCTCAGTTTCTTCATTTGTAAAATGGGAATAATAATACTGATACTAATAATAACAATGATACCTCCCAGGGTTTTTAAGAGGATAAAATGAGATAATATTTTTAAACTTCTTCTCTTTGACTAGACTTGGTCCTCCGAGGTTGGGGATTATGTAGTATTTATTTGTAATCCTGGCAGAACTGAGTAGATTTATTGTGTTGAATAAATTGTTGTAGAAAGATCTTAAATTGGTTACCAGATAATTATAGTCTTTTTCAATAGTCAGTAAACATTTATTAAATACTTACTATGATTTGATAAGAGCTATGCTAAGCTCTAGATATTCAGATAAGAAAAAAAAATGACAGTCCCTGCCCTCAAGGAGCAGCATTGGAGATGAAACATACTGGGGTAGAAAGAGCACTTGTTGGGACTTGGAGGTATAGGAGGAGGGACCCCAGAGACCTGAGGCCCAGTCCTAGCTTTGACAGTGTAACTTTGGACAAATTATTGTTCACCTGCACTCAAGTTTCATTTGTTAAATGAGTAGATTAGATTAGATGAGCCCTCAGATTCTACTTTGAAACCTTTTAAAACACTAAGATCTCTGCAGAAAAAATCCTTAATATGCTACATTTGAATTTTGAAAGTGCGGGATGTATGCTTATGTATGAGTGATAAAACTGAAGTCTTCAAAAATGAGTCAAAAAAGTTCCATTTGATAATATGACTTTGAGAGATAGTATTAACTTTGTAGTATTTTTTCCACTTAAAAAAATTTTAAACCTTGTTTCACTCAGCAAAAATCTAACTTATAACCTTCCTAACTCAAATCTTACCCTCCTCCCCAATTGAGAACAAAAATACCCCCAAACCTGTAGTTATTCACAACATGGACATGTCCATTTTTTTTAAAATCTTATTCTGCATGTTCTCTTATCAGGAGGTGGTTAGCATGTTTTATCTTTAGTCCTCTAGAATCGTAGCTGGTTATCAAATTGATCAGAGTTTCCAATTCTTTCAAGGTTGAATGTCTCTGTCAGATCATTGTCATTGTATGAATTGTTCTCCTGGTTCTGTTCACTGAACTCTGCATCACTTCACGAAATCTTCCCAGGTTTGTCTGAAATAGTCTTGTTCATCATTTCTTAAAGCTCAGTAGTATTGCATCATAATCATATACCATTTCTTGATCATCCATTCACCAATTTTAAGAAACCCTTTTAGATTCCTTTTCTTTGCTACTGCAGAAAGAGTTATATTTATACATCCCTGGAATTTAGGACAAATCCCTCCTTTAATCTACTCTCTAATTACCCTTCACCTCTTCTCCACTTTCTCTCCTATTTCTCTGTTGAGTGAAATATCTTTCTCTGCCTTCTCCATGGCAGATTACACTCCATCTCTTGACTCAGTTTTTTTTTTTTATTGGCTTTTGTACCTATGCCTGTAAATGCTTCTCCCCTCTTCATCTCTATCTCCTGACTTCCTTTAAGATTCAGCTCAAATTCACCTTCTTTAAAAAGACTTTTTTCTTCTACCTTTTGCTGTTAGCTTCCTTCCTAAATTCTTTTCAAGAAGCTCAACCATGTTCTAGATCTTAATACAACCATTACCAGTGTCTTCTGTAAACAGAGGCATCTACAGTGAATTCTCTTTTGATTTCCCTTTGATTGTCTTTTACTGAAGTTGCAACTTCCCTTGGTGATTAATTGCAAAATTGGGAAGAAGTCCAAAAGTCAAACTTTTATTCAGAGCATGAAGTCCATCTCCAGAATCACCATCATCCAGTATCACTGCTATCAGTTCTGGAGAACTCACTACTTGTTGAGATAACCCATTCTATTTTTAGATAGTTTTGATCCTGGGCAAGTCAGTTAAACTCACTATACCTCAGTTTCTTCATTTGTAAAATGGGAATAATGATGATGATGATAATAATGATAATACCTCTCAGGGTTTTATGAGAATAAAATGAGATAATATTTTTAAACTGCTTCTCTTTGACTAGACTAGAGGTTGGGGATTGTGTATTATTAAGGTGCCTCATATTTTTCTTTCTAGTAAAGTCCTCCACTCTTCACAAAAGATGTGATTATGGGTTTTGCAAAGTTATTCCAGTGTAACACAAGCTCTACTACTAAAAAAAGTGTCTGAGAAAATATTAAAATTATTGACCCATTTGTCTACTTTCTCATTATCAATAAATTCTTTATGGGAGCAATAAACATATATATGAAAGATATAGTTAATAAAGTAATGAGAAGGGAATGTAGGCTTCTGCCAATGATATTCTACAGTAGACTATAAACTACAGTCATATAATTCATTCAAAACTTTAGAGAATATAAAACCTTATAATACTACTTTTTAACCAGAAAAGCCCTTTTGATATAGAAAAACAAAAATACTGCCATATAAACTTTTCTTCCATATTTATAACTGCAACCATGAGATTCCTGGAGACAATAGAGATAATGTTCTTTGACTTTTTGATAAGTACTTTTAAAGGAGAGCTAGCCTGTAGTAGATGGGAAGTTGGTCTTGAAAACCTGGTTTTTAGTCCTGTCTCTGACATATAACTGACTCTGTAACTTTAGATAATTCACCTAATTAAAACTATAAATTACAGAAAAGATGCTTACCCAGAATCTTAGAGGAAATTCCTTACAAGTAATTACTTCTACTGATAAAATCCCAGATCTGCCTCCTATTGCTTCCTATTCTCTTTTGATTGGTAATCCACTCATCAAAGGTATTTGCCACTGTCATGGAGGATGTGGAGGTCATATTGACATAGAAAATATTTCTATTTGCCAATGACACTGCAGTAAATCTCCCCTCACTCCAGTTCATCTTTCATTCATTTGTCAAAGTGATCTTAATAAGACTGTGTCACCTTCCTACTCACTTAACTCTAGTGATTCTCTGCCCACTTCAGGATCAAATAGAAAATTCTTTATTTGGTAAAAACTCTTCTTTACCTGCTCTGGCCCTTTCTGTTCTTACAACCAAATCCTTCCTCTTCCCACTTGTACCCTTGCCCTGGTTCTGTAATGTTTTTTCCTCTCAAAATCACAGGATCCATAGCTTAAAGGTACTGTAGAGGTTTCTAAGCTCAAATCAGATTAGGAATATTTTCTACTTTGGACAGTCTTAATGCTATAAAGGCTTTTTCTTTCTTTGAACTAAAATATCCCATTGAAACTCCTTCAAATTCTGCCTTCTGGGGATAAACCAAACAACTCTACTCCTTTTACCTGTTTCAGGTACTTTGAAAGCAGCTATTATTATGTTCCCCTTAATCTTGTCTTCTCCTGGTGAAATAGTTCTTTTATATAATTTGTATATGGTAAAATTTACTGTGTGTATATATATATACATATATATATATTTATGTAGATATAGTTATTGCCCTCCAAATTTTCTAAAGGCAAGTTGAAAACTCATGAATTTAGGCATCTAAGAGGTAAGTGCAGAGTACTGGACCTAGAGTCAGCAAACCTGAGTTCAAATTCTACCTCATTTAATCACTCAGTATTTCTTAAATATGATGTGCAGACTCTGCCAAGCTCTTGTTAATGTGTAAGCCTGGGAAAGTCATTTAATATCCTATGTCTTGGTTTTCTCATTTGTAAAATGGGGACAGATTTATCTTCCTAAAATTTTATAAGTTCCAAATGAAAGAACTTGTAAAGTGCTTTGTGAACTCTAAAGAGCCATATAAATACAAGTTACTATAGTTATTATTATGCATTATAAATAGATGTTATTTTAAATTCAGCAGGGGAGTGTGCCTTTGGAAAGACTCCTGGTGAATCCATGTATAAGATGATGAATCCTTTTGTACAATGCCTAACCCCACACATATATTGTAAATCTGGATTTTTGGGATTTTCTTTATTTACTTACCATAATACAAGACATGTTGCTGTTCTAAGAATAGACCTTTTTTCTCATTCACTTGATCCAGAAAAAGATATATTTATGCTCATTTTTTTCCTTTGGCTGATAGCCAGTTTTCAGCTCATTGAGACAAATTTTCTCCTTTCTCTGGGTCTAAATTATTAATGTGTGACACATTTCATAGCATTCTTGGTGAAAACTGAATTGTATACTGTGATATGCTGTGCCTCATCCTCATTTGCTAAATGTTAATATCATCAGAGAATTTTTAGCAAACTAGTCAGTTATGATGACTTTCAGTCCTAGGGAGACATTTGATTCTTACTTCTTCAAATTCCTATCCCTAAGTGAAGACTGCGATGTAGTGCATGAATCAGGAGAACAATATTTGATTCCAGGTTTTTCCATTTTTATTTACCAGGTATATCTTTGACAAATCATTTTACTGTTCAGAACTTCAATTACCTTGTTTATAAAGATAATCATATTTAGCTATATTCTGTCAAGGATTAGCCAGTCTAATTCAACAGATCAATTAATCATTTATTAAAAAGATAAAAATTTTATTAAGCACTATGTATCTTCCCAGGCACCTTGTTAAATACAGGAAAAAACTAAAACAAAACTTTTTGGGGGAGAAGGAAATCTTTGATCAGATTAGAAATATACTCTGATAAATAAATGCAAGATAATTTGAAAAAAGGAGAGAACACTAACCCCTCTGGATGTTTTGGTAGATAACTCATGCAATCACACACACAGAGAAGGGAGGCTGAATAATTTAGGGAGCAGTTTGTAAGCCAGTTTGATTGGTAGGTAGATTGTTTGATGGTGAGTAATGTGGAATAGAATTTGAGAGGGAAGCTGGAACCAGACTGTGAGAGGCTTTCTTTAGATGTCAGGCTGAAGAATTTTTATTTTATCTTAGAGTTGCTCTTGGAGAGCAACTGAAGATTTTTCAAACAGGGTATGACATTGTCAGTTCTGGGTTTTAGAAAGATTATTTTGTCATTTTTGTCAGATTTAGGCTTTGGAAATACTATTTTGGTAGCTTTGTGGAGAGGGGAGAGACTGGAATTAGAAGAATAAGAAGACTGTTGTAGTCTAGACTAGAGATGATGCTGACCTAAAGTATGATCAAAGCTTTTGGAAGGGAGTAGAGATAGAGGATTATAGATGGAGATGCTTTGGATCAAATGTAGGATTTTAAGGAAGTAAGTCTTGTACAGACAGCTAGGTGTTGTAGTGGATAGAGTACTTGTCCTGGAGTCAGGAAGACCTGGGTTCAAATGTTCCCTCAAATACTTTATAGTTTTTTACCCTTGACCACATTACCTAATCTCTGTTTGCCTCAATCCATTGAATAAGGAAATAGCCAATCATTCTAGTATCTTTGCCAATGGACAACACTGGCTTGCTGAGTCCTTGCAGTCATGAAGAGTCAGACATGACTGTACAACAAAATTCTGTAAAGTACAATATACATATACATATATATATATATATGTATACACACACACACACACACACACACACACACACATATAATTCTGGAGTGTTTCCTAGCATCTGGTACAACATACCCTCCTATTTAAAATTTGGAACCTTTGATAGGAAATCTAATAGGCACTGATTCAAGTTATGAAATGATTTCTGTTGTTAACTTCTCTTTGCTCTTTTTCAACAAATTCAGTAAATAGTTATTAAGTTGTATTATATATCAGATACTTTGTACTGACTGTTTAATGGTAGCAAATCACATTTTTTTGTCATCTAACTTAAACATTAGTAGATTATAAAACATAAAATTACGTGCACATAAATATGAAAGAAAGCTTACTGTGATTAAGTGTATGTGGTTTTTTTTTGTTTGTTTTGTTTGTTTTTTAGTTTTTGTAAGGCAGTGAGGTTAAGTGGCTTGCCCAAGGCCATACAGCCAGGTGATTATTAAGTGTCTGAGGTTGGATTTGAACTCAGGTCCTCCTGACTCCAGGGCCGGTGCTCTATCCACTGTGTCACTTAGCTGTCCCCCATTTTTTTTTTAATGGACTAAATACACCATACAGTTTGTTTATTTTACCTGTTTTCAGTTCAGTAAATGCTTTTGAATCACAGAGCTCTATGCTAGGGTCTGGATAAGATAAAAAAAATTAAAGAAAAAACTTAACACATCCTCTTCAGAAGTTTGCAAAGTAGTGATAATGTTATCATTTCTGCCATTTCCTGTTTGGGGTTTGCTTGGCAGGGATGCTGGAATGGTTTGCTATTTCTTTCTCTAGTTCATTTTATAGTTGAAGAAACTGAGGTCAGCAGGGTTAAGTGATTTGCTAGCAGGTGTCTGAGGTTCCATTTGAATTCAGTTCTTCCTGACTCCAGGCCCAGCCCTCTATATGAACTGCTCCACCTTGCAGCTTTTAGCTGCTTTAGAGTAGGAGATGCAATGTAGGCACAACTAAATATGATACAAAGTAGAAAGTTTTTTTTTTTTTTTTTTTTTTTAGGTTTTTGCAAGGCAATGGGGTTAAGTGGCTTGGCCAAGGCCACAGAGCTAGGTAATTATCAAGTGTCTGAGGCCAGATTTGAACTCAGGTACTCCTGACTCCAGGGCTAGCCGCCCCAACAAAGTAGAAAGTTTTAAGTGAATTTTATTGGTACAAAACAAGTACCCTAGAAAGGCTGTGGCTGGGAAGAATGTTTATGATTTCAGAAACACAAGTAAAGGTATCTAGAGGAAGTAGCATTTAAGGTAGCTAGGTGGCAGAGTGGATAGAGCACTGGGGTTTTGAATCCAGTCATTTACTAGCTGTGTGACCTTGGGGAAGTCACTTAACCCTAATTGCTTCACATCCAGGGCCATCTCTAGTCATCATGGCACCATAGCTGACCACTGGGTGACTCTAGAGGAGAAAGTAAGGCTGGTGACTTTGCACAGCTCCCCCTCACTCAAATCCAATTCACATGCTTTTCAGTAATCACCTCCTTGATGTCATGGGCGTCTTCAAAAATGAAGAAGAAACTTAGGATTTCATTAGACTAGAGATGTGAGCAGAAAGTATTCCAAATAAGTCTCAACAAAGGAAGAAGTGAGATGACATGGAGTATGCATCGTGACTTACAAGTGATGTAATTTGATTAGAGAACAACTACTTCGATTAATTTCTATGTATGAAACATTTGGATCAACAAATTAAGGATCAAATAAGCACAAGTATTTTGTTTGAGTCATTCCTCTCAATAAATTTGCTTTCTCATTTACATGACTCTTCACTAATTAGTGTTCTAATCTTCCTTTACTCAATTCCAATTAAATATAACATTTAGAGAAGCGTTACTTGATTCTATTTTTAAGCTCTTTAAAAATACCAACAGTTTCCATATTGAATTTCTAAAAATAACTGTTATCTGAAAATATTATTCTTCAAACTGTTATCACTAGCATAATTATATACCAAATGTGAACTTATTTGTTCTGCTTTCTGCATTTTTAACATCTTAGGTCTTTTACTAGCAATTCCAACAAAGTTTTATTCTTTTTTCATTATGATTCAAATATTAAATATGATCAAATGACTTCTATTAAAATGATCAAATAGGTATAAGTGCTCATGTTCACTTACTATATTGCTTTCCTTCTTGATCATTAGACTTTAAGAGTCTAATGTGCTATTGTTTTAAATGCTTCCTGTATATCAGAATTCTATGATTATAGTAGATCAGAGTCAGAATCATATATCTACTTCATCTAATTAATAATTCATAAAATATCTCTGATGTAGAATACACTGTATTAAAGCCCCTGTGAGGATAAGGGATACAAATATTAAATGAAACTTAGTTTTTGCTCTGAGAGAGTTTATACACTAGCATATCCAGAGCATATCTTAAGGGAGGAAACTATTTAAAGTCAGTATGTCTTTGGATTACACATCAGTCTGCTCAGTGATTTTTATCCCTTCATAGTATCATAGGACCTTTTACTTGGAATGAGCTTCCAAAGTCATTCCAAGTTCTTCATGAAGCATGAATCCCTCTTACAATTGTCTTCTCTGCTTGAACATATTTAGTGACAGATTCATTGCTCACATGCAGCCATTTATTTCTTTGTTAGAAATCTCAGGGGTGGCTAGGTGGCGTAGTGGATAAAGCACCGGCCCTGGAGTCAGGAGTACCTGGGTTCAAATCTGGTCCCAAACACTTAATAATTACCTAGCTGTGTGGCCTTGGGCAAGCCACTTAACCCCATTTGCCTTACAAAAACCTAAACAAAACAAAACAAAACAAAACAAACAAAAAAACGAAATCTCTAGGGGCATCTAGAAGTGAAGTACTTTAGGATGCACATGCTTTGTTGAATGGTAATTCTGTAATATTATGTTTATACAAAATGAGCACTATGATAATTCATGGTAAAATTGCTTGCCTTTAAAAAATCAATTCTTTTTTAATCAATAAACATTTATTAGTACCTGATACCTACTTATTTTTATGTGATTTTTGTAAAGTGCAGGGCATCTGGGTAGTACAATAGATATAGCTGTGGACCTAGAGTCAGGAAGACCTGAGTTCAGATCCAACCTCAGACACTAGCTGTATGACCCTTGGGAAGTAACCTAACCAGGATTTAGGCAAGTGACTTAAAAACTAAAAATTTTCAGAGGCTATTTATCAGAATAGACGAGTTCTAGTAGATCTGAGTTCAAGCACAGCCTCACACTGTTATTAGTTTTGTGACCCTGGTCAAGTTACTTAATTTCTGTCTGTCTCAGTTTTCTCAACTGTAAAATGGGAGTAAATAATGGCATCTACTTCCAGGGTTCCTAGAATTAAATTAGATGTTTGTAAAGCAATTAGCACAGTGTCTGGCATGTAGTAGGAGCTTAATAAATGCCTCTTTCCTTCCTTTGCTCTTTTTTTCCTTCCTTCCTTCTTTTTTTTCTTCCTTTATTCTGTCCTTTGAGATCAAAGGAATCACATTTATTTGAAATATAAAGCTGACTCTTCTTCAATTTTGCAGACTTAGTGTGCCTTCTTATCCTTTGCAAACCATAAAATAAAAGTCTGATCAGGTCCTAACATCTATAAAAAAGGCCTACTTGCTATATCTCTTTACAACTTTCTATCTCCTATCTGTATGTCTTTGCAGTCTCTCTCATTCCCGTACTTACATGCTCCATCTGTCAAACCAAGTGCACTCCTTTCTTATGTCTCCATCTGCTACATTCTATAGGAAGACTAACCTGTCTTTCTCCCTAACTCTTAAGTCCCCAGTCCTATTAACAACTGTTAGTACATCCTTACCTCCAGAATTTGCCTTGTATTTACTCACATATTTTTTGTGAACTTCCTTGGTAGACTATAAACTCTTGGAGCATATCTTTGCATCCATGTTGTTCAGTCATTTTTCAGTTGTGTTCTATTCTTTGTGATCCCATTTGAGGCTTTCTTGGCAGTGATACTGGAGTGATTTGTCATTTCCTTCTTCAGCTCATTTTGCAGATGAGAAAACTGAGGCAGACAAAAGTCTGAGGTTGTATTTGAACCTAGCACTCGACCCATTCTACTAAATAAGGAACCTCTGAAGCTTTTTAAGTAAGAGGTTGATGTGGATTGACCTGTGCTTTGGATTTCACTGTTAAAGTTATATGTAGGATGGACTGGAGAAGACAAAGTATGGAAAATTAGGTTTCTGTTACAATGTCCCTGGTGAGAGTTGAGAAGTGACTGAATTAAGGATTGTGTGGATGGAATGAAGTGGCAAACATAAGAGATGGGAGGGAAGAAACACTAAGATCGGGGAATTGATGGAGTTTGCAGAGTTAGGGAGAGTGAAAAGTTTAGAATTACTCATTCTGAAGCTAGGTAAATGGAAGGATGGTGATGCCTTCAATAGGAAGAGGGAAATTAGAAGAAGGCTCTGTTTGGGGGGGAAGATACAATTTTGTTTTGAATATGTTGAATTGGAGATGCCTGCGGGATGTCTACATGGAAAGGACTTGCACAAAGTTGCTATGCAGGATAAATTTAGGAAAGTGAGTACTACTATATTTGTAGATCTGGGAACCTTTTTCATAGAGATAACAGTTGAACCCATGGAAACTAGTAGTCACCAAGGCATAAGGGAATAAAGTACAATGAAAAGGTGCCAGTACAGATACTTTAGGTACACCATAATTAGGGGATAGGACACTGATGATGATTCAACACAGAAGACCCAGCAAGTAACTGCACCCATATTATTCAGTAAAATGACGTTTATCCCCAGGCTTGTTTTGTTTCTTTATTAGTAAATTTTCAGTTCTTGATTTGGTTTATTATTTTATGCTCTTCTTTTGACTTTTGTTGTATTAGGTGTGTTCAGAAAAAAAATCATCAAACTTAAATAACAAGATTCATGTGTGATCTTGTCAAGGTGACCTTTCCAGTTATAGCATTCTTTAGTTCTATGATCCTGTCTCTCTTTATTTATAAGAAGGCAGTAACACTTTTTACTACTTACTTTCTAGGGTTGTTGTGAGGAAGACATTTTGTGGTAGATAGAAATGTGAGTGATTATCATCATTATCATTATTTGCTACTTTGCTAAAAATTATTTTTCCTGTACAGATGTAATTCCTCATGTTTAACCTGAAATTGAATGGAAAAATAAACAGCTTAAGTAATTTTTTTCTTTGTACCAATTTAATCAATAGGTGTGTGAAACTCTTGAACCTCCCAGCCAGCCTTCGACCTCAGAAAATGAAAAGCTTACTAGGTCAAAACATGTCAACCAAGAGCCCCTTCATCTACTCTCCAATTATTGCACATAATCGTGGAGAAGAGCGAAGCAAGAAAATAGGTGAGTATTTTTTAACTCCATGGGTCATGTTTTTGGATTTGCATTTTCTTCACTCTTTTTTTTCCCCTTTGATTTGAATGAGTGGTATTTGAATTTAAGAGTACATGCATTTATTTTGTAGATTTTCTATAGTACTTTAGATGTCCAACTATCCTGAAAGGTATTTGCATATAGACATGATTTGTAAAATACATAGTAAGATTGGTTTTTTTCCCCTCATTTCCCTCTTTCTTTACACTTTCCCATTTGCCGATCTCATTAGATCCTGTGGGTTTAATTAGAATCGCTCTGCAGATGACTCCCAGATTTTGGAATCTTATTCTAGTCACTTAGCTCCAGCTCTGTTTCACTAACTGCCTACGGGACATTTCTAACTGAGTGTTTCATAGGCACCTCAAATTCAACATCTCTGAAACAGAAATCATTATCTTCCCTGCCAAAGTCTTAGGTTTAAATACCTAGGTTTAAAATCTTAGTTCACAAAAATTAATGGTGTAGATATCAATATACAAAAATACATGTGAAAAAGATATATGAGTTTTAGTAGACTTGGGGTGATCTGGCAGTGTGTCTTGGGAGCTAGCATTCTAGCATCGTGGTTTTAGAATTGGAAGGGGCCTTTGATATCCTGTAGTCTAACTAATTCATTTTGCAGATGAAGAAATTTAGGTACAGAGATGTTAAGTGGCTTAGCTGAGATTATAAAGATAACAAAAGCACCTTTTCCTAATCAGTGGCATGATTTTCAGTCCTTGGATTTTTTTTTTTTTTTTTTTTTTTTTTTTTTTTTTTGCATTTGTGACAGTGACAGTGTGTTTAGGATGCACAGCTTCAGTAAGGGCAAGCAATATGTTATTCCAGTTAAAGATGGTAGAAAGTAGTATGAGATGTGGTTAGGAATGAAATACTTTTTCAGATTGTGGTAGGCCTTCATTGATAATATCACTTGATAAATTTAAAGTTGTATTCTTAGGCAAGGCATACCAATTTAGTTTGGGTCCTTGCGATATCAGTATCTATTTCCCCACAAAATATTACTGAGTCCAATTCATGAGATCATGCTAATGACTGAAAACCAAACATAAAGAATTCCAACTTTGTATCCCTACACTTTCAATTAATGCAGAAATGAGTCATGACTTCCTAGAACTGAAACTCAAATTGGCAAGTTCTAACAGAAGCACATTTAAATATGAACAGTGAAGATGAGGAGGAACCCTAACATTCAGAAGTAAGGGAAATTGTTTTATACTACTCTCCAGCTGTTATATCACATCTCTCAGTAAAAATGTGACTCATGAGAATGTAGAAAACATCTAGTTGATATGTAACCATGAACTATTGCTGCTGTTGAGTTTTCTTGGTTTCTGGATATTGTAAGGAGAAAGTTTAACAATCTGATTGCATTAACATTTCTCCCTTCATGTCTAGTAGGCAGTAAACTCTTTGAGGGTAGGGACTGTGGAATTTTTTTCCACATGGATATTCTCATTACTGAGCAATGTTTCTTGCACATAGAGGATGCTTAGTAAATAGTTCTTTAATGGAATTGGAATTTGTTGAGTTCAGTACTTCTGGTTTTCCTCCTTTGGACTACCCATATGCATATTTATTTCTTTTCCTTTTCAATTTCTTACTGATACTGCCCTCCCAAATTTAACTTTGAATGTATTTTGCATTTACTCAGGTTTGTACATACTTCTTTTCTAAAAGAATATAAACTTCTTAATGGAAGGATTTTTTTTTTTTGGTCTTTGTCTCCCCAGTACTGAATATGTAACTGGCACATAAATAGGTATCTACTCATTGATTAACTGTTCAGTCAGGCTGCATCCTTCACTAGTTATCCTTAAGCTGCCCTGAATTTGATGGGAAGATGCATGGTATATTTTATTAAGAGTTAAAGGCCCTTTACTTTGGAATAGTGAGAAAGAAAATAAATGAAAGGGTTTCTTGCCCTCAAGAAACTTATTATCTTGTCTTTTTCTAATTATTTCATATGTATGTCTTATTTTACATGAAGAATGTTTGCCCCCTGAAGACTGATCCTTGCTTTCTGCCTCTTATGCATTGTCTCCTAGTGCTTAAGACAGATGTTAATAGTAGGCAAAACTAGCTTATTTGGTTTGATTTACTGTTCTATATATAAAACCATCAGAAAGGGAGAGGATTTGAACTATGGGACAGAAAGACAGTAGCTGCTGCCAGTAACCCTAATGATGAAAGCATTTATATACTTTATCTTTCTCCTACCTCTCTATCTCCTCCTTTGGGAAAAAAGAAGAAAAACAAAATCTTTATAACAAATGTATATTATTGAATAAAATAAATTCTCACATTAGCCATATCCAAAAATACATATCTCATTCTGAATTTGAGTCTATCATCTTTCTGTCAGGAGATATATAGTGTGCATGCTGCATCATCAGCCCTCTAGAATCATGATTGGTTAATGCATTGATCAATTTTTGTTATTCAAAGTTGCTTGTCTTTACAATATTGCTGTTGTATAAATTGTTTTCTTCACTTCACTTCACTTTACATTAGTTTATACAAGAAGTATCAGATTTCTGGTTCAGCAGAGGACTGAAACCATCTCCTTCATAAATTTTAATGGTATGATAATATTCCATTATATTAACTTAATATAATTTGCTTAGTCAAAATGGTAAGTCTCAAAAGGTGTTATCTAGGACCTAACTGTTTCTGACCTTATGAATTAAGAGTCTGATTGCCCAGTCCCCTTGATATACACTCTCCTGAACAATTTCATAAGCTTACAGTATAGACTACCACAGAAGACTATAACAAGGGACATGAAATGAAAAAAAAAATAACGAATACAGAGATCTATGGAAAACCACCCAGGTACCCAGACTTCCTAGCTATGTAGTTCAAAAGAAATTTAAACTGTGACCTGCTCTCCCTGTCAACACAATCAGCCCCCAGATTTAGGAAACACCAGCTTAGGTTCAAGTACAAATAGGAAGTTTTCAGAAGATGAAATCTGAGTTATCAGCAACTATTTGAAAAAATATTCTCATTCATTAATGCAAATTAAAGTAACTGACTCTGTGTCATAAGATCTGCAATAGTTGTGTTCCTGACAACACCTTTTGGCACCTTTTTCTCTCAAATTTACTTGTGTCAGATTTCTGGTAGTCAGAAATCTCTGAACCCTGACCCCACATCTAAACACACACACACACACACACACACACACACACACACACACACACACAAAACTTTTGTCTTAAAAATTTATTCAGAGATCTAAATTGAAATCAATGTATAGATGATGCAAATGTGCACGATTGCTCATTTAAATCTCAGCTTGTTTTCCTGATGTTACTAAATATAAAAGCATTTCAAAGAAACTTATTCTGAGCATTTAATATAATAACTATATCATCCACAGTAGAATTAACCTCATCAGCCCCTTGATAAATAGTTTGCCTGCTTAATTGATGTGATTGCCAGGGAAACAAGATACAATGCAATGTATTCTGGTTATTCTGAACACAATAGATAAATAGTAGACAATTTTGTCTGTACTTAATCCACTATGTGTTCATTAGGGTGAACTGATGTTTTCTAGTTAAACATATATCTATATACAATCCCAACCCATTCCTACCATTTCTTTTCTTCTCAACTTGTTCTAGTGAAAGTAGGGCAAGGTAGAACTGGGTCCAGTGACTGGAAATTTTAGAAAGAAAATATTTTGGCTGAGTATTAGAAGGAACTTCTTAATAATCTTGGCTCAAGATGTAATGAGCTGATATTGTAAATGGTTTTCTTCTTGAGATCAAGGACAAGAACTTCCTTTCTTTCCCCCTCCCCCTCCCTGGAACTCTTGTGATTCAATTGACCAAACCAATCCACCCCACTCCATCCCCCACCCTCCCACTGCTGAGGCTCTTCTTGTAGTTGTTCTTTCCTGGTTTTTCTTCTTGGATGATCCTTGATTCCAGAAGCAAGTAGCATTATGGTCAAACCTCTAAGAGGCAGAGCTAAAGAAGGAGAGCATCCCTAGGAAAGGGAACAGAGTCATAAGATGGAACTATATGACCAAGGAAGACCAAGCATCAGGGTTTAATTGAAGTATAAAAAACATGAAGCCCATGAAGAAGAGGAATATAAGATTTTTTAAATAGTTTTCATCAGTGTGTTAATTCTGTTTACTCTTATTTGTAGTCATACTTCTTGATTTGGGCTGTATTACAAAGGGCTGATACTTGGATAAAAGAAAAGCCAGGCCATTGCTTGGTCAGCACTTAAAGCTTTTCATCTCCCACTATCTACCTTCCTTGGCTTTAATATTTCTATATTTGAGTATAATTTCCTATACTTCCAGCTTTCCCTGTGCCTCCTTTATTCTAATTCTTTTTCTGTCTCATTGAAGTCCTTGGTCATTCTACCCAACCTTGCTTTCCTTAACCAGTGCTTCTAGTTTGTCTTCCTATTTTCTCTTATTAATCTTGAACTTTTAATTAGCCACTTTTTTTTAACTCCTTTACCTCTAAATTCCTTTGTCTTTTTTTCCTATGAGCATCCCTTCCTCTTTCGACAGTTTGCTTTACATCACTGCCTGGATGTCACATAGACAACTGAAACTAAACCTGTCCAAAACAATTAATTTTTCTAATTTTTACCCCTTCTCTTAACTTCCCTCTTTCTGTTGAGAGTGCTGCCTTCTTTTCAGAATCCTCTCCATATCTAAGCCAGTTAGTTGGTGAAGTAGATAGTCAGCCTGAAGTCAGGACTACCCTGGACAAGTCATTCAACCTTGTTTGCCTCAGTTTCTTCATCTGTAAAATGAGCTGGAGAATGAAAATCACTCCAGCATCTTTGCCAAGCAAACTTCAAATGAGGTCTTGGAGAGCAAAAATTCAGTCCAGTTATCAAGTCTAGTCAGTTACCCTTTTTCAAAATCTTTCACTTCTGTCCTTTCTCTAACTCACTTGAACCTTCCCAGTCCAGGCCTTCATCCCTTCTTCCTTGGAATATTATATAATTGGTTTTCTTGCATCTAGTTTTTTCTCTCTTGAAATCATCTCATAAATGGTTACTAAACTGATAATCCTCAAGCAGAAGTCTTTCTATGTGATCCCCTGCTCAAAAAGTTTCATTAGTTCCCTATTACCTTCATGTTAAATTGTAGACTTCTCTGTTTAACTTAAGGTTATCTCTAGCCTATATTTCTGTCCTGTTGACATATTCCTCTTCTTTGTGGACTTTGTGTTTTCTGCATTTTTTTTATTTTTTTGCAAGGCAATGGGGTTAAGTGGCTTGCCCAAGGCCACACAGCCAGGTAATCATTAAGTGTCTGGGACCGGATTTGAACTCAGGTCCTCCTGACTCCAGGGCTGGTGCCCTATCTACTGCGCCACCTAGCCACCCGTGTTTTCTGTGTTTCAACGAAACCCTCATGCTTGCTCTTTCTTGGCTAAATCTTGTCTCTGTTCCCTTTACTAGGAATGCTTTCCCTCTTTAACTTTGTTTCTTGGAGGTTTGACCCCAATTCCAGCTGCTTCAGGGAGCCTTTTTTGATACCTTGGTCTCCTTTTTTGGTTACTGTGTATTTATTTTGTACATGTCCTGTATTTGCTTATCTGTGAATGTACTTTATTCTGCAGGAGAATTTGAACCAACATGAAGGCAGAGACTATCTCATGTTTCTTTTGTGCCCTAGTGTCTAGACATAATGAGCAATTAATAAATGTATGTTGATTGACTTTGACTTTGTACCACCTAGTCATTTACTACTTAAATATACCCCTATTCATTTACTACTTATATTTCACATGTGCCCCTTATTTTTACTATGCTAAGGTTAGAACATGCATCATTTTTGTTTTGAGACTAATAGTATCTTTTTGGTAATATTTTTGTTACTAATACTGGACTGCAGGTTTTTTGAGTAATACATCTGCTTTGTCTGCTTATCAGTATAAATTGAACAGTAGGTATCTGAGTGAGTTATCATTGCAGCAGGAATGTTGCATTTTAATGAATAAGAATCCTTAAAAGCAAATTTTCATGCTGTCTTTCTTGACATTTGAAAACTTTTATCAGATAAAATTTTATCTTTTATCTTTGGCTTTTGACTTTAAGTAAGCATGGTCTAGGGAAAATTGTCAATGAAGATTGGTACAGGAGAGATTTTCCATATAAGTTGTAAGAAATACATAAGATTTGTCCTAATCTGGAAAGAGTCTTTTTAGACTTCTCATTACTTAAGAACTCTGATGAGTTTAGTGATTGACTCCAGAAACCTAGAATCAAACATTTTCTCATTTTTTGGAAAAGAGGTGAATAGAGATGTAGAATTTGATGTGTATTTTCAGACATGGCCAACAAATTGATTTGTTTTGCATGACTATACTAACTTATTACAAAGAAGGTTGAGAAGGGTTGTGAAATCAGTATGAAAAAATCTTCAATGAATCATTTCAAATCTAAAGAAGCAAACAGAAGAAATTTTAGAGGGAGCTGCAAACAAGATAGCATTTGGAGCTAGCATGCTGAATTTAGTATGTTTAAAAAATTTTTTTTTTATTTAGACTTACCCAAGGTCACACAGCTAGGCAATTATTGAGTGTCTGAGGCCGGATTTGAACTCAGATCCTCCTGACCCTGGGACCGGTGTTCTATCCACTTTGCCAACCTAGCTGCCCTCATTTAGTACATTAAAAAAAAAAAACCTAAAACAAAAAAATAAATTGTATTTAATATAGTGCTCTTTCTCTGTTCTTTTTTTAAGAGAAAAGTTTAGGTTTGTTGCTGTTGTCAAGTCCAGAATAACTCAAAACTTTAAAAAGTTGTTTTTGCTAGCTGGTAGCTATTCTGTTTCCCCCAGACTTGATAACAGTAACAACAGCAGCAACAACTACAAGTATGCTGAGTGGCAGCATGGGATAGTAGTAGAGAGAGTTAGGCTCAGAGTCAGGAGAACCTTGATTGAAGTTCTGTCTTTGTGTGATCTTAGCCGAGTCAGGTAATCTCTCAGTCCCCTAGCTATGTCTTTGAGAGTACAAGTTATAGAACTGATGCCAAGTTGCATTGTTAGAGGCAATGAATGACCTTAAAGGAATTCCATATATTAATGAAATCATAAGTGTAGAACAACAAAAAAGGTATTGATCAGCTGGTGTGCAAATAGCATTTTGTGTCATTAATTTGCAGCTAGTTTGAGTGAGACATGTGGTCTGAGGGTCCCCCCAGCCCCACCCTGTGATTGATTCCCCAGTCTCCTGACTTGAAATCTTGTGCTTTTTCAGTTGTACAAGAGATATCTCCAATAATAGCTTCCATCTCAGTAGCCTTGTGATGATTTACAGAGTACTTTCTTCATATCAACCCTTTGAAGTAGGTTGTGCAAAGTTTGTAATACTGCAGGATTTCAAGGCCCTGTCATTTTGTCAGGGTGATGACATTGCTTCTCTTCCTTACTTAGAAACAGTCTTAGAAATTTTCTGGAACTAAAAAATTCATCCAGTAGACAATTTGAAGTTCTGAGTTCTGAATTTAGCTCGATTAGTCTTTGGATAGAAGTTCCAGGTCCATTCTTTGTTTTTAGGATTTTTGCAAGGTGGTGGGGTTAAGTGGCTTGCCCAAGGTTACACAGCTAGGTAATTATTAAGTGTCTGAGGCCATATTTGAACTCTGGTACTCCTGACTCCAGGCCCAGTCGGTAATCTATCCACTGTGTTACCTAGCCACCCACCACATCCTTTTCTTGAACCCTTTCTAGCTTAGTGGAATTGAGGTTCTCTTTTCCTAGTCATCTTGGTGGTAGCAAGAGGCATTGCGGTTTAAGTCCGCAAAATAGTAGCTGACATTTATTTAGTAACTACTAAATGCCAGTCACTGGGCTAAGGTCTAGAAATACAAAAGACACAAAAGAGCTTATGAGCTCCAATAGGTGAGACTTAGGCAAAGAATGCTTTATAAACACAATATGTGTAGGACAATTTGGAGATAATCAGCAGAGGGAAGGTGATAGAATTAAGGGAGCTTGTTTGTCCATTGTTATTTTTTTTCAACTTATTTAAGGCAATGGGGTTAAGTGACTTGCCTAAGTTCACACAGATAGGTAATTGTTAAGTGTCTCAGATCCTCCTGACTCTGGGGCTGGCGATCTATCAATTGTGCCACCTAGCTGCCCCTTGTTCATTGTTCTTGAAGAATACCATGACATCAAGGAAGTGATGTCCCAACATGTAAGTTAATTGGATTTAAGTGAAAGAGGACTGTGCAAAGTCACCAGGGAAGATGTAAGGCATGATTGGAGGGATATCCAGTAAAAATGCTTGGTCAGTAGATGGAATGTTTTGTTTAAGGACAGCAAGGCAGGCTGTGTCTGAATTGTAGAACACATGAGTGAATTGTGGATAGAAATAAGGTGTAAAAATACTGCAAGGTTAGGAAGGGACCATTTAGGGAAGTCTTTATTTTTTTATATAAATATTTTGTTTTCCAATTACATGCAGTAGTAGTTTCTACCAATCTTTTTTTTGTGTAAGGTTTTAAGTTTTACTATTTTTCTCCCCCTGCCCCTCCCCCAACAGAAGGTAATCTGATAGCAGTTTTACATTTGTATCCATGATAAACATAGATCGAAATTGAACTTGTTATGAGAGAAGAATCAGGTCCAAAAGGAAGAAAACATTAGAGATAGCAAGATTATGTAATACATAAGACAATTTTAAAAATTGAAGATAATTATCTTTGATCTTCATTTAAGCTCCACAACTCCTTCTGTGGGTACAGATTGTATTCTCTATCACAGATCCCCCCCCCCCCCATATTGTCTTTGATTATTGTCCTGTTGAAATGAATAAGCCCATTAGGATTGATCATCACCCATGTTATTGTTAGTATGTATAATGTTCTTCTGGTTCTGTTCATTTCATTCAGCATCAATTCATGCCAGTCTTTCCAGACTTTTCTGAAATCTCATCCCTCATGCTTTCTTATAGAATAGTATTGTCCCATCACATACTTATACCACATTTTTTTCAGTCATTCCCAATTGATGGGCATCTCTTCAACTTCCAATTCTTTGCTATTACAATTAGAACTGCTATGAATATTTTTGTACATGTGGAATTTTTACCCCTTTTCATGATCTCTTCAGGGTACAGACCCAGTAGTGGTATTTCTGGATCAAAGGGTATGCACATTTTTAATACCCTTTGGGCATAATTCCAAATTACTTTCTGGAAAGGTTGGATCAGTTCACAATTCTACCATGTATTAGTATTAGGGAAGTCTTTAGAAGCCAGTGGATCTTAATTTTGATCCTGGAAACAATAGAGAACCATTACCATTGACTGACTGGAGAGTCAAAAGAGGATGACACAGTAGAACCTGTGCTTTAGGAATTTTAGTTTGATAACTGAGTGAGGGATGGATTGAAGTGGAGAGAGACTTGAGGAAGCAAGATCAGACAGCTAACTATGGGTATGGGTCAAGCATGAGGTGATAAGGGCCAACACCAGGATGTTTGCAGTATCAGAGAAGAAAAAAGTGGTGTTTACAAAGGTAGAAATGTTAGAACTTGGCAACTTATTGGAGAGTAGTGTGAGGAGTCAAGGATGATAGATTTTGAACCTGCCTAGCTGGGAAGAGGTTATAGGGATAGAAGAATTAGGGAGAGGAGAGAGTTTTGACAGAGGGAGACAGATAATGAATTCAGTTTTGGACATGCTGAATTTTAGCTATTTCTGTGACATCTAATTTGAATTAGCCACTTAGAAATTAGAAATGTGAGAATGGAGATCAGGAGAGAGGTAGTAGGACTTTATCATGAATATAATTATACTATATTTATATAGCCTGTTTTGAATAGTTTTTAGAAGTAGGTAGTGTAACCTTGACTTGAAATAGTTTGCCCATTTGAATTTTTTATCTCTTATCCAATTTTTAAAAGTTATGAATTTGATAGACACCAATAAACATGAACATTTTTACATATGAGTAATAGAAAAAAGATTGTAAATGAAACTATGAATCTTTATTATGGACACTTTAAAAAAGGTATATATTAATGGTAATGTGGTCATATTAATAATGACCTCTTATCTGTAGCCCTTTCTGAGCTTTCTTCTTTTTTATTCTGTGGCTCCTGGTACCATTTCTACCTTTTAATATCTTTGGACCTTGTTTTTTTAGAGATAATGAGAGGGTTGAAATGTAAAAAATAAAGAATAAAATAAACCTGGACATTTTGTAATTAGAGTGACTAAATTTGATCCTAGAGAATAGTTAAGAAACTCCACCTCCTTTTGTTTCAGACTAAAGTGGCTATATGTGTGGAATGTTGCATATTGGAGATGTGTTCATTTTTAAAATTTTTGTTTCAGAGGAAGTCTTTCTGGGTAGAAAAGAAACAGAGGGAGATATTTGGAAATGAATTTAATATAAAAGCAGAAAACAGCAATGAAAATTGTTAAAAACAAACCAAAAATAAACTCAGAGGTTAGATTGCATGATTCCTAATTTAGTCCAGCTCTAACACACTTATATTCTCTGATTCTTACAGGCTGTGAGTAGTCCAGGCTACTGATTCTGGTGCCTTAACTTGTGTAGTGATGAAGATGGCTTAAAATGTCATTCCAGAATCATCACTCTTGTATTTCCTGACCCGTGTTTAGATTGTTGACTCCCCTGTAGTATAGGACTGTTCATCCTGGCTGGCATTTTGTTTTTGTTGTTTTTTAAAATGTATAGGTTTATTGGGTTTGCTTCTAATGAATCTCTAATTGTAATAAGGAAGACAGACAGACTTCTTTAAGATTGGACTATTGCAGTGGCAGGGATCACTTGGTATTGTAAATCCTACTTTACTCTGTGGTGGAGAGAACTCATTTAAAAATTAGTTTTGAATTCTCTCTCTGTCTGCCTAATTAGGAAAAAGAAGCAGCTAAAGTAAAATCCTGCAATTTTAAATGTAGAAAAATTTAAAAATTAATGTGTTTTTGTGTTGTATTTTCTATAGATTTCCAGTGGGTTCAAGGAGATGTTTGTGAAGTCCAACTGATGGTGTATAATCCAATGCCTTTTGAACTTCGTGTAGAAAATATGGTATGTGTCATGGCTCATTTATGGAATTTTAAATTTTGAACTTAAAAATTACAATGAGAATTTCATTACATACATCAGAGCACAAAAATAGAATTCCATTTGAAACTATAATTTTCCACTTGATGCTACTTACTTTTTTAAAAAGTGGAGAAGGGTGAGGGAAAAAGTAAACATTTATATGACACTTATTATTTGCAAGGCACTATAATAATCACTTGATAAATATCTCATTTGTTCCTCACCAAAACTGTGCAAAGTATGTGGTTTTAACCCCATTTTTAATTGTTTACAATTTTTTAAGCAATTGTAATTGTTTTTTCAGGGTCACATAGCTTGTAAATAGCTGAGTCTGGATTCAATTTCAGATCTTTCTCACTTCAGACTCAAGGCTTTATCTACTATATTATCTAGCTTCCTTATGTAATAAACTGTACAGTTTAATTTCAAAACTTCCCTGTTTATCTGTACTTGCATCTCAACTTCCTTCTCTTTCCTGTACATTTAAAAAATCTTTCTATGGTCTTTTTGTTGGTAAGGGAAAGGTCATCAATTATTCTTACCTCCTCATTTAAAAATATGAGAAGGAAATTTACACACACACACACACACACACACACATACACACACACACTCAAACACAAACTTGAAATAAATAAGACTAATTGAGAAAGTACACTCCCCAGTGACTTTGTCCAAAATGTATGTCTTTTGCATCTTTTGTTACTGTCCTTTATCTGATTCATAGTAATATACTTCATCATTGTTTTTTTGGAGATCTGATGTATCAAAGATCCGAAATCTTTCAGAATTGTTTTTACTTATAGTACTGCCATTTTTGTTTAAAGTGTTCTTTTTCTTCTCATTTTGTTTTATTTCAGTTTGTGCTCTCCAGGATTTTTTTTTTTTTAGGTTTTTACAAGGCAAATGGGGTTAAGTGGTTTGCCCAAGGCCACACAGCTAGGTAATTATTAAGTGTCTGAGATCAGATTTGAACCCAGGGCCTGTGCTTTATCCACTGTGCCACCTAGTCGACCTTCTCTAGGATTTTCTGACATTGTGTTGCCCTTTTTCAAATGAGGCAGTAACATTCTGTTACTTTCATATACCCTTATTTGCTTAAACATTCCCCAGTTATCTAAAAGGTCAACTAATGTATCCTCTTCCTTCTTCTATCTTAAACTATCCTCCCCAACTTTAGGAAGAAGGCACTGGAAAGGACCTCAAGTATAATCCAGTATAACTCTCATTTCCTGATGATGAAACTGAGATTCATATTATAGCAATGAAAAAACTTTTAAATGTTTAATATGTGCAAAGTAGCATATTAATCATTGGGGGACACAAGCAGAAAAGCAACATAGTCCTTTTTCTCTCTCTCTCACATTCTACATGCAGTGGGGCTTGTGGACTGGATAACACAAGTCTTACCTCCCCCCCCCCAGATGGTTCTCTGGTATGGAAGCAGAATGGGTAGTGGAGGGAAACAATTCTTTGGCTTAGGGTCCTGGGTTGCCTAGAGGTATGAAGGGAAGAGAGTGGTTGTCAAAAGACTGGTTGTTATATGCATCCTTCTTTCTCTTCAAGACCCCCTTGCTGTTTGACCTAGGTTTATTTGCCATAATTATTAAGTTCATTGTGTAAGGTTGCCTAAATTGGAAATAGCAGATTTCTACCCTGGTCCTTTAGCTTCTAGAATTTGTGTATAATAATACCTGGTGCTTGGTACTGGGAGGAGGTACCTGGATTCTGCATTAAAGCAATTTATAGTATGATTGACATAGACTCTCTTTAAGACATAATAGATGTTTACTATACTTCAAGATTTCTTATGCCAAGTTATTTTTAAAATCCTATCAGTAGAATGGCTTTTCTTTATAGTCTTAATTACAGAGTTTGAGTTATGTTACTTTTGTCGTTTGTCTGAATCAGTTCTTATCTGAAATAAGAATCTTTCATATGGGTCTTTTGCTCAGATTTCTTCAGTGATGGGGAGCTCATATCTTCGGAATATCCCTCCCATCATTGGACATCTATAGCTATTAAAAATTTCATTCTTCTTGAGCTAAATCTGATTCCTGTTATCTTAACCCATTGGTATTTATTAATGGTGGCCTTTGGATCTATTAAAAATTCAAATCTAATAATCCCTTATTAATACAACATGTTTTTAAGATCATGTTGTTGTCTTAAGAGTCTTATCTTTTATATACTGAATACTTTTTGGTGGGCCTTTTAAATTGACTGGTGACTTGAGAATTTATCCTCCATTGATGAATCAGGGCTTAAAGCATAATTGTTGTATTATTAATATTTTTGTCTTGATTTATTTATGAATTTTAAAATCTTTGACTTTTGCATTTCCAAAAAGTATCCTGACAATCTTGATTAGACATCTTTTTGAAGAAATTAATTCTTTGATTTTCCCCATTTCTTTAGTATCTGAGTTTTGATATAATTTTACATTTTACTTTTATAACCTTTAATGCCTTGCAAAGTTCCTTGTGTATAGTAGGCATCAGATTTGTTTATCAAAAGTAAAAAAATTAGATTGTAATTGAATATTGATTCAGTTCATTGATGGATTTACTGAGGACAAGGGACCAAGATATGGTCTCTGCTCTCAAGGAACTAACTGTTTGAAGGGGAAACCACATATAGAAAAATAATTAAGATGGATTGGTTAGTCCCCTTTTGGACTCCCTCAATCTTCACCAAGTGAGTGTTGGAGGGGCAGGAGACAAGGATGATAAGGGAGACAAGTACTCCATCAAGATCTTTAAGTGCTCCATTTATTGAACCAAATACAGTGCTTAAATATCCTTCCCAGTACCTAATCCACTCCCACTCTTAGTAAAACAAGACTCTGGTGCTCAAGGACTCCAGGTGAAGATAATTCAGTGCTCCCATACACAATAGTCCTTAGCATATCCCCCTTCTTGTCTTTTTTTGAAACAAAATAATTACATAATGAATGCCACATAAATTGTAAACAAAAGTTCAAAAATAGTATAAACAAGTGTCAAACAATAGTAAAAACCAATATTCCCAAATTCCTTGAAATACATTTTATTCCCAATTTACAAACAAAGATTACGAAGTTTTTTCTTTTGCCAGCAAAAACTTTCAAAGCAATCAAATTCAAAATTCAAACTAAAAAGAGTTACATTTTACTTTAACTATTTCAGAGGTTAGGTACTAACACACCCTCAACACAGAAAATAATTCTTCTGTATTTCAAACTTATTGAAGTGAGATTGTTGGACACCGTGATCGATGCTAAAATCTCAAAATATTGAAACATTTTCCCACCTCTCCAGGCCAGTGGAGAGATGTAAAAACATCCTATTGATGATTAAATATACATATATACACACCAAAATATTAGCCATAAGCACAGACTTCCTTCAAAAGACAAAGTCTAAATTTCCCAGTGCCAGAAAAAAATCTTCTTCCCCTTTTCTCTTAACTAATTAAACCATGAAGCTTCCCAATCAATAGCCTATTGCCCAACCCCCCCCCAAACTAGGAAGAAGACATGGGGGTCCCTTTATTTCTAGAATAAGTTTTTTGAGATATGGGTTTGAGTTTTGAAGTTCCAAAAAGAAAGCTTTCCCTTCTCCCTCTCCCCTCCCTCTACAGAGGGTGGGAACTGTAAAAAATGAGAGAGCATTCGCAGTTACTTAAGAAGTTGACAGTATAGTTTGGAGTTGTTGCATTTTGTAAACAGGAGCCATCACCATAACAGTCTGTCCAACCGCATGTGACACTTTCTCAACACAGCCTGGAGCCGCCTGGAGCAATGGTCTTGATGCCCCTGGCTGTAGGCTGAAAAGTGGAACTAGTTCTATTCATAGTTGGCTTCAGGGTCTGTGGCAACAACGAGATGTCTCTGAAGTTGACCCAGAAGCTGACCATAGATTTAGGGGTTTGGGTCATGCTTAATGCACATCGCAGGCAGCTGTGACCAAAAAGCAGGTTCTCTGCATCCCGTTTGTGGGTTCATGGCACTTGGTACAGACTCCTGCTGAGAAAGAAACTTCCCCTGCAGCACTGCCTCAGAGATTCCACTTCCCCCTGGCTCCTCAATGCTAAATACTTAATTGTTTCTTCTCACTTTTGCCTTCCTTAATGCTGATTTACTTTCTCTGGTTCCTTAACAGTCAATATTTGTTTATCTTCTCACTTTTGCTTTACACTTCTTTGTTGAAAATCAGCCCCTGGTAACATCAACCGACTTCTCCAGAGTCCTCTGCTCTGGGATGTTGCCTGGTTCTCTTGCTTGTATCTGCTGCGTCTTTATGCTGCGCTTTACTCAGATAACTCTGCCTTCTTGTCCCTTATTGGGTGTCATATGTTGAGTCTCTCTTCCTGGACTCACATGTTGAGTCTCCCTCTGCACTCCTTCAATCTTTCCCAGGCAAGTTGGAGGGGCAAGGATGACAAGGGAGACAAGTTCTCCATCAAGATCTCCAAGTGCTCCATTTGTTGAACCAAATACCAGTGCTTAAATATCCTTCCTAGTTCCTAATCCACGCCCACTCCCGTGGCACTTAGTAAAATAAAACTCTGGTGCTTAAGGACACCAGGTGAAGATAATTTACAGTGTTCCCATACATAACAGTCCCTAACAATGCATGATGCACAATGGAAGTATAATGAGAGAGACTATGAGGTTTCATTGAAGTGCCTCTATTATTAATGTTCTTATGAAGGAGTTACCAGATTCTTGATTTAATTTTTCAAAAATATTTATTGCCTGCAGTAAAGTCTCAAAACTTTCAGATTTTTTTTCCCTTCTCCCTCCTAACTCCCCATCCCTAGGATTGACAAAGAATTAGGTTCATCAAGGAACATCAGTTTCCTCTCTGATACTAGCAAGTAAAGCTAATTTAGGAATGTTTTCATGAAGCACCAAATTGATAATAGATAACTTATTAATAACTGCTGCAATCCTTTAAGCATAATGGAGTATTTGAAGTTAGAAGGATCAGTTTGAGCCCTGATTCTGCTCCTTTCTGTCTATGTTTTGACCTTGGCCAAAGCCTTTCCCTTTGAGAGCCTCATTTTCTCTCTTCCTATCTTTTGCCTGCCCTACCCCTCTCTCTCTCATCTTCAGTGTTTAGTAGAGTGCCTGGCACATAATAGGTGCTTAATCAATGTGTATTGATTTATTGATTGATATTCTCAATGTTTCCTCCTTTAGAGCTAAGAGCAAATTATAAATTATAAAATGCTATGTAAATATGCTGCTTTAAGGTAAACAAAGGAAAAAGTTTGAACTAAATTCATCTAAGGTTCTTATATTGAACAAATTAAGTTGAAAATAAAATTTTCTGATCTTTCTGACTCAAGACTCAAGTTTTAGTTATTATAAGGAAGAGCTGTTGGCAAAGTCATCAATAAGTGCTTTTGTGTGTAATTCTACAGTCAAAGCTAATTATTTGTTTAAGACTTTCTGCCTTGATTAGAGCTATTAAAACATGTAAATATTTGTTGAATGGGGCCTCCTTGGGAAGCATAAGACTTATGGAATTTGAACATTCCCATATCTGTCCAAATACATCTAGGTTACACCCATTACATAAAATTTTTTTTAAAAAAGGGGAAAAAACCCACCAATATCTACTGAGAAATGGCAGTGATTTTAGACTTCCCTCAAGATTTTGAGGGGAAAAAGTTTGACTTTTATTTGAACCAATTCATTGCTTTGGAGATGGAACCAGTATGTATATCAATGTATTAAGGCTTTTTAAAAAAATTATGTTCTTTTATTTTTATTTTTTATTTTTTAAAAATGTAGCTGCTTATTTTCTCTTTCTCCTATTCTCCCACTGCATTGAAAAAAAATTTCTCATTACAAATGTGCATAGATTAGTAAAATGAATTCTCCCAATGACTAATATGTAACTTAAATCTGTCATGTTTCTATAAATGCATAGCATGCTTCATCATCAATCCTGTAGAATTTTGAAGTTCTTATAACTTTATTTTCTATTGATATTTTATTTTTCCAAATATTTGTTATGAAAGTTTTCCCATATTCATCCATATGCATATATATATTTTTAAGTTACAAAATTTCCTTCCACTTTTCCTTCCCATCCCTCTCCCTTCAGTGGCAAACAGTCAAGTTAATTTTGTACATACATATTTGTATTAGGTATGTTTATAGATTAATCATTTTCAGTGTAAGGAATTAGGATTAAGGGCAAGAAATTCATAAGAGATATTTTTAAAAAATGAATATGGTATTCATCAGATTTTGAAATTTTTTTGTTTTTGTTTTTATTTTCCTTCCTCTGGATGCGGAGAACATTGTCCATAGCTGATTTGATAGGGTTGTCCTACCTCTCTGAACTGCTGAGAAGAGCTTCCTCCATCATGGTTGATCATCTCACGATATTGTTAATATGTACATAGTTATTTTGGTTCTGCTCTCTTTGCGTAGCATCAGATCCTGTGAGTCATTCCATGCTTCTCTAGAAATGAGCTGCTATGAATATTGTAGAGTATGTTGGACTTTTCCCACTTTTTATGCTTTCTTCTTAATATAGACTAGATGCCTATAGGTACCTCAAGTTCAACATATCCAAAAGAGAATTTTTTTTGCCCTAAATGCACCCTACTTCCTAAATATCTTTATTCCCATAAAGAGCCTCACTATGTATATGGTGACTCTTATGAACAACCTTAGAGACATCCTCTACTTTCTCTCTTTAATTCAGCCCTAACCCCCATACCCAGAAAGTGGTTCTATTTTCTCAACATTTTTCATAGTTTCCCCCCTTTTTTTTTTCTGCTCATGACCACATTAATATAGGCCTTTTATTATGTCTTGTTGACATTATGAGGTAGTCTTCCAGTGGATTTCTATGTACCAGCTTTCTTTCCTATCCTGACTATCCGCACAGGTGATAAAGGAATATTCTGGACTGACAATGTCATTTAGTTGATTTTTAAAAATAAATCCCATGAGTCTTTAGATTTTAGGATAAATAGAAGTTCCTTGGATTGGCATTTAAACCTCTTTACCATCCAACTCTAGCCTGCTGTCTATTATACATGAATCACCTTCACATGCTCTGTCATCTAGCTGAATCAGCCCTCTTACTATTCCTCACATATCACATACTACATACTATTCCCTACCTCCCTGCCTTGCTCAGGACATCCCCCACATTTAGAATACACAGTATCCTTACTTCTATCCAATAAATTCATACCTCCCTTGAAAGTTCAATTCAGATGCCACACATGACATGAAGTCTTTAATGATACCTAAACCTTTTAGAGTCCCATGAAATTGTTTTATGTGTACATTTTTATTTATTTTGTATTATGTCTCTATTGACAGAAAGTTTACTCTTGGAGGTCAGGGATGTTTTCACTTATATCCCCTGAAATTGGTATAGTACCTGGCATATAGAAGTGTCAAATATTGATAACGCTTTCGTCTAATAGTACAAAGTTAGTGTGGTGTATTGGACAGAACAATGACTAGGATTCAGAAGACAAAGTTTTGGTATCATGAAAGTATTAAAAGTATCACTCATATTTGCTAGAGTATGATTTTGAAATTTGGTCAGGGATAGAAGTGCAGTTATTAAAAATGAAAAGATTAGGCAAAGAGATAGAAAAGCAGTTATAGAAAGAAGATATATGACAATTGAGATTATAAAAGAGAGCATACATGAAGATAGTGGAGGAAGAATAGCAATGATTTACTGGAAGTGCCTGCTGGGTTACAGACTGCCTGGTCAGAAACAAATGGGTACTATTTTTTCTGAGACAGATCACAAAACTGATTAGGAGGCATGATGGAAGCTTCAAATGTAGATATGGTGCAGTTTGAGAGATTGTGAGATCTTAAGTGTGATCATGTTAGTGTGTAATTAGAGTGGAGGAGATGTTCAATAATAGTGCTGAGGAAGGAGAGACCAATTTGCCAGAGGGGCCATCAGTATGAATATTGAAATTCCTCAAGCTGATAGCAAGAGTTGAGATTGTGGAGAAGACTATAAAACATGATTAATACATTGAAGGGAGTCAGGAGGTGACAACAGTGAGGATTTTATTCACTTCAACATTTATGAAGTGCTTATGTTTGCAAGGTTTTATACTAGGTGGTTAGAAAATGAGGACAAATAGTCTGTTCTGTTATTATGATATATGATTTATGATATATGCAGAAATTAGTCTAATACAAGGACAGTTGTAGGGAGAGGACATTAATTGAGAAGATCTTCAAAATGTGGGTCCATAAAAATTAAAGAGCAATTTTTTAGTTGATATTGTCATAATACATATTTGTAATTTTTCAGATACATGGAACTGAAAGCTTTCAAAAATGTAGAGCTCTAACAGATGAGTGTTGTTAAGAGAATGAGGTTCATATCATTCTTGTAATTTTTTTCTGTTTTTAGAGTTGTTCCACAGTTGCTTGCATGAGAAGAGCTTACATCTTAATGCTTATATTTGCTTACAAAAAATAATCATTTTATGGCCTTATGCAATAGTATCCAGAATATTAAATAAACAAAAAAAATGGGATAGTGACTTTTTTTTTTTTTTTTTTTTTTAGGGTTTTTCAAGGCAAATGGAGTTACGTGGCTTGCCCAAGGCCACACAGCTAGGCGATTATTAAGTGTCTGAGAGGGGATCTGAACCCCAGGCACTCCTGACTTCCAGGGCTGGTGCTTTATCCACTACGCCACCTAGCTGCCCCGATAGTGACTTGCTTTAAGACCGTTTCTATCTACAAAAAAAGATGCCAGAGACCTGTAATAATAATAATGATGATGATAACTGAATTTATTGGTTCATTTAAAGTTTTCAAAGCATTTTGCATAGATTATCTCATTTGAGCCTCACAGTAATTATCAGATAAATAATATAGATATTATTATCATCCTTATTTTGCAAGTGAGGAAAGTGAGATTCAGAATGACACACAACAAGGAAAGGTCACTGGTGGAGTTTGAATTCAGCTCTTAGTGTTTGCAAGTCTGCTAAGTTTACCATCTTATATCTCTATAGTATTTCCATGAAAAGAGCCAGAGAGATTTTATTGTTCATTGTTTTGCTAATGTAGGTAAGCTATGTGAACATCATTCCTTTGTTTTGTCAAAATAATAATTATCTAGAATGGAAATAGATTAGTTTGGCATGGCTTATTAATAAAGTAGTATTGTCTTTTGGTGCTCACTGCTTCTTTTTTCTGACTACTATGTAACCACCTTAAAATTAACTTTTGGAATTATCCTGGGACTTTGGTGTGTGGGCTAAGAGGATAAGTTCACTAGCATGTAAGTTTGCATTTTTGTAAATCTCCTTTTGGAAAATTAATATATTTGCCCATCTCAAATACCATGGTACCTTATCCTTTTCCATGATCTTTCAGAGATTATTGACTGTGCTCCAAAGCATAAGCATTTGAGCAACAATATTTCTGATGTTTAGTTTGGAGTCTGCTTGGGTTAGAGCCCCTGCTTGAGCATTTGGTCTTTCTAATACCCTTCATGACTTCTGAGACCCTGGTGGGAGATTGTCATACTAGTGGATAAGATGTAACTCTACACAGGTTGATACTGGTAGAAGAATGAATTTGGAGTAGTAAGCCTATGAAGTCTAAGGAATTTTGATCGAAAAACTTAGGATGTAGAGGACTTTGATCATGAAGTAGAGGATTCCAAGGAACAGGAGCAAACGATTCATAAGATCATTGATTTAGAACTGGAAGGGACCTTAGAGGCTATGAAGTTTATCGTATTTCCCCATGTATAAGACTCATCATTTTTTGAAAAATTTTGGGTCTAAAACTGGGAACATCTTATACAGTAGTTGTAGAGTGTTTTTACTTGCATTTCCTGCTTTTTTTTCACATTTGTTACTGGTATATTAGGTTATATTTTGCCACGTTCTGCCAGGAGTGACTCAGAAAAGATTTTCATGCATTCAAGCTATTTCATGCATTTCATGAATTCAAGTTTAAAGCCATCCAGTTTACAAAAAAGAATGGAAATTATGCTGATGAAGTCTTCTGGGGATAATTTGACACCAGCAGGAAGAGTGAAGAAACCAACTATAGGAAAAGTTTGTACCTGGGTAAAAAGATCCTGGGATAATATCAAGTTTAAGATTATTGTCAAATCATTTAAGATTTGAGGATGAGGCAATATATGAAGACAGTTATTCATCATCAAACACAGATATGGACAAGTTAATGAATGGGAGTTTTGGCAGTGATGAGTTGTATGAATTTTATGATGAATGAAACTTGAATTCAATAACTTCATTTAATACTTTTTCCCCCAGATTTTGGACCCCCAAATTTAAGGGTGTCATACATGGGAGTATCTTATACATAGGGAAATATGGTAATTCCTAGTTATTACACATGGGGAAACTGAGGCCCAGAAGGATTTTAGTAACTTATCCAAGGTCATATGTCCAGAGACATAAAGAAGTAAAAGACATAAAAGTGAGGTGGGATTCAAACTGAAGTATTTCTGACATCAAAAGCAAAATCTATGTGAAGGAGATCATAGTAAGGCAACCAGAGTATTATTGCATGGAGTTAGGATTTGGCAGGAGAGAATATTTGCATTTTGCTTTACACATCTAATGTGATGAAACTAGGTAACAGGGAGTAGTAGGTGACAGTTTCTTCAACAGATCTAAAGTTTTTGTTTTGCTTTGTTTTCAAATGCAGAATTAATCATGTTGTAGACAAAATTTGGAACTTGGATTTTTTTGGTGTATACTTATACAAGGTTTATTACCCTCTCAGCTGATTGATGGAGGGAATGAGACTTTGGAGTCAATATTCTTGGCACTGGACTGGAGAGGAGCAAGGGATATTGGATCTCTCTATGGGGTACATTCTCTAAATGTTCCTTGGTTTGTTGATTTGAGTATTGAACATTATCATTGGAGATCTTAGAGATTATAGTCTGACTCCATGTTATAGTTGAAGTAACTGAGAACAAGAGAAGGGAAGAAGGTGGCACAGAGGATAGAGTGCCAGGTCTGGAGTCAGGAAGACTTTATTTTCCCAAGTACAAATCTTGCCTCAGACACATACTAGCTGTGTGATCCTGGGCAAGTCACTCAACCTAGTTTACTTCAGTTCCTTTTTTGGAAAATGAGTTGGAGAAGGAAATGGTAAACCACTCTAGATTCTTTGTCAAGAAAATTCCTAATGGAGTCACAAAGATTTAGACATGATTGAAATGATTGAATGTCAGCAAGGAAAAGGAAAATGAGTTTTTAAGGCCCTTGCAGTAATACAGAAGCAGAGCTAGGATTTGAATCAGCATTCACACTCATTCTTTCCTGTGTTTGTGTCTTATTTCTCAGGCTTGACTGTCATCTTCAAGATTTTTGATAACCCTGATTGTGTTTGGCATATGACATTTTCATATTTCATTTATTGGGCCTATGTCTTCTCCTTTTTAATGGAAATTTGAGGGTTAGTCACACAGTGACATACTAATTAAGTCTTAAGACAGAAATGATTTGTCCACGATTATAGAGCAAGTATTGGCTGAACTGGAATTAGTATTTATAGCTTCAAAACCTGATTATGTTGTTCAGTAAACACTGTGCAAGATGATTTTTATCTTCTTGGGTGAAGTAAATGTGCACCCCAGCAGCTGTGAGTCTATGATGAAACCCCTTTTTGTACTTGAGCACATCCATTCTGAGATTTATGCTTCTTTGGCTTGGTCAGGGATCAATTTAGTTTTGAATGCTTTTTTGAATTCATTTTTGAATACTTTTATTACTAAGTTATGGTCTAAAAAATTTGCCTTTTTTTTTAAGGTTTTTTTCCCAAGACAATGGGGTTAAGTGGCTTGGCCAAGGCCACACAGCTAGGTAATTATTAAGTGTCTGAGGCCGGATTTGAACTCAAGTACTCCTGACTCCAGGCCTGGTGCTTTATCCACTGCGGATTTTAAGGAACTTTTGAGAAGAAAAGTTGTATGATGATAAGATCACTTCATTTGTGCTATTTTAGACAAAGTTCTTTGTATCCCTAGTTCTCAGTTTATTCAACTAGGAGAGGAAGATATTAATATTTGTGCCACCTACTTTTACCAGGACATTTTGAGAATGAATGTGAGTGTAAGTGCTTGTAAAAATATATTTCATGTTATGTAAATATGTGTTATGTTGAATAATAATGATTACTGATGTATTATTATTAAAAGGGTATTGAGATAGATTTTGCTAATTACAGATAAGTCATAGTAAGCTTGCTATACAAATTTTATTTGAGTTACTGTGTATATTTGGAAATAACGAATGAACTTTTTATTGCTTTATTGCATTTTTATTCATTTTTAGCTAACATTTATTGAGTATTTACTCTGTGCTTATGAGTCAGTATTTATTGATCTTCTTTCAGTCACTTATTAAAAAATAAAAATCAGATCTGAGGTTTCCACCCTGCATTTGATAACTTCCTTTTTTTAATGATCTTAAGAATTGATTTTTTTTTTTTGTACATGCCCTAAGAATTTTCTTGTTTCAACCTCAGGCCGTCTTTAGATATTCATGTTCAATCTAACTTATTTGTTCATCATCCATATCGCTTCTGTTTCCTTCAGAAGCACACTGTACTTTGATCCTGTGATCTCAAAGTAGAAGCTGCATAATTGCTGATAAATCTTTTTTGATTTTTATCTGTTTATGTTTTTTTCCTGTTTGTTCCTGTTTGTTTAGTTTCCTGCTTAAATGTTTTTGGAAAGCTCCCGTGGGTCTTGGGACCACCTTTGGAATATGAACCCTCCAGAAGTCATGGTGCTGAAGCACCATTGGGTGCAATAAAGCACTGTTGGAAGGAACTGCTGAGCTAGAGTGGGGCAGTTAGGTGGCACAGTGGATAGAGCACTAGATCTGGAATCAGGAGGACTTGAGTTCAAATCCGACCTCAGACACTTGCCACTTACTAGCTGTGTGACCTTGGACAAGTCACTTAACCCTATCACTTTGCATCCAGGGCCATCTCTAGTTGTTCTGATTCAAATCTGGCTACTGGGCCAAGATGATTCTGAGGAGAAAGTGATGCTGGTGACTTAGCACAGCCCCCCTCACTTAAATACAATTCACATTCTTGTCCTGTCATCACCTGCATGATGTCATAAATGCTTTGGGGATAGCTTTACTTAAAGGCTTTCTCCATATTGTTGTTAAAGTTATTTATCCTTTCACTGCTTTTTGTTATTTTATGATGTGATAACTGCTCTTAATCATTTCCCAATCTTTTTGTAATATTTTACATTTGTTATCTTAACCTAGGTTACTTTCAGCTGCTAGGTAATTGCTGTAGCAAGCAGATCAAATGTTTTTTGACTGAGATCATTCTTAGAATATTTTATTCTCCATGTTGTGACATTTAATATATATTAGTTAAACTTCTTTACATAATTATTTTGATCAGTGTGGGTATCCTTACCTCTTCTTATTTCTAATTTTTTTTTTTTTGTATTTCAGTCATTTGTTTAAACAGGTCAAGTTGAATTTCTTTTCATTGTAACCCATAGCCTTTTCTCATTTGTATTTTTCTAGATTTTTTAAAACTAGTTTTAATCCTTGCTTTGATAAAATAAGAACTCTGTTTATTAAGTGTCTGAAGCCAGATTTGAACTCACGTATTCCTGACTCGAGGGCCGGTGCTCTACCCACTGTGCCACCTAATTTATGAATAGCTACTTACTACTATGTCTATTTTTCCATCTATGTAAAATATTTATATGGGAAAGATATATGCTTGATTGAAGGCATGCCTAAAAAGGATATCAGAAAGACACAGTCTTTTAGAAATGATATTCCACAGCAGATTACATTTTACCATTATATTATTGAAATATATGGATAATACAAATATATAGATAATCCCACTTATTGCTTGTTGACCATTAAAAAAAGTTGATTCACTTGTACAAAAATATTCATAGCAGCCCTGTTTGTGATGGCAAAGAATTGGAAATTTAGTGAATATCCTTCAGTTGGGGAATGGCTTAACAAACTGGGGTATGTGTATGTCATAGAACACTATTGTTCTATTAGAAACCAGGAGGGATGGGAATTAAGGGAAGCCTGGAGGGTTTTGCATGAACTGATGCTGAGCGAGATGAACAGAACCAGAAAAACTTTGTACAACTTAACAGCATCATGGGAGTGAGAATCAACTTTGATGGACTTGCTCATTCCATCAGTACAGCAATCAGGGATAATTTTGGACTATCTGCAATAGAGAATACCATCTGTATCCAGAGAAAGAATTGTGGACTTTGAACAAAGACCAAAGACTATCACCTTTAATTTAGGAAAAAAAATCTGTTACCTTATTATGTAATTTTGCTATCTCTTATACTTTATTTTTCTTCCTTAAGGATATGATTTCTTTCTCATTACATTCAATTGAGATCAATGTATACCATAGAAACAATGTAAAGACTAACAGCATGCCTTTGGTGAGGGGTGGGGGGGAGGGAAGCAAGAATGGGGGAAAATTGTAAAACTAAAAATAAATAAAATATTTCTAAAACCAAAAAAAAAAAAGTTGATTCAGTAGAGATCTACTTTAAAGGTTCTCTTAAAAAAAGTCTCCCATGAGTATTTTCAGACTTTTAATATTTCAAACAAGATTATAGGAAAGCTAAAACAAGAGAAATAACCTTAGCTCCCTAAGAGCAAGGAAGATGATATTGAGGGATACTTGCTCATCAGAGATGTCCACTTCTGTCAGAGTTCAATTCAGGAGGCATTCTTCAGAGGTGGTAGGTTTGGTCCTCTTGATGTTCCTGTTTATGAGATGATATTGTGCTGATTTCATCAAATTCCATTGTCTCCCAAATGAGATCCATAATTACTCAAAAGAGTTTGTTTTAACTCTCCCCATGCAGGAAAAAACTAAGACGATAACCAATTTTGCTTGATAGATGGATGACTAGAGCTTGTCCTTCAACATTTGTAACTTGAACAGAAAAGAATCATAATAACATTTGTCCTTTCTTAAAGACCATGACACCAGGGAGATGATGCCATGACAAGTATGTGAATTGGATTTTATTAAGTTGGTACTGTGCCTAGTCACCAGTCTCGCTTTCTCCTCCAGAGCCATCTGGATCCAATGATCAGATATGAATCAGGATGATTGGAGATGTCCCTGGATGTGAGACAGTCAGGGTAAAGCAACTTTTCCAAGGTCTCACAGCTAGTGTCAAGTTGAGGCCAGATTCTAACTCCTGTCCTCCTGACTCTAAGACCGGTGCTCTGTCCGCTATGCCACCTAGCTGCCTTTTAATTCTCACTTAAATCCAATTCACGTTCTTGTCATGGCATCACCCTTATGTCATGGTCTATTTTGAGAGTGAGGGACAAACATCATCCTCTAGCCCCTTTGTTGTCTTTGAAACCATCTGACATAATCACCTCTTTACATTCAAGGAAACTGAAGCTAATTGAAATGAAATGACTTGACTTAGGTCATTCAAGAAGCAAGCAGAGTCAGGATTCAAACTCAGGTTCTCAGTAACCAGAATCAGTATAAAGTTTCTAACTTGGAGAGACACACTGCAAATGAATAGTGATGTGGATGCAAACTTGAATAGAGAGAATAGAGTGAGCTAATACCTTAAGTAATTTGCAAAACTTTTTTTTTTAAATCTTAATTTTTCTGAGATAGTCTCACTCATCTTTTTAATACTAGTGTTCTTTTGGTAATGTTACATGACTATGAGTCATAGAATCCCATAATCTTTGAAGAGTTTGAGGGACATGAAGTGGCTGCAATAAATTATAACAAGGAGTTACATGGGAGGAATAATATAAAAGATACCCTTAAAGAGATGCATGATCAAAAATAGAAGGACTCACTTTTTACTGATGGCAAAGTAAAGCTAATGGACAATTCATATATCCTATTGGTATCCACAATACATCAAAAGCATCTGAGGGACTCTATTCATATTGGGTTGAGGGCCTGTTGGCAGCACATGGATAAAGAGCATGTAGAATGGTGAGGCAGATGGACTGTGATTTACATCCTTGGAGGCATACTCAGAATGAGGATGATATCACAGATCCAATGGAATATAATTTTTGACAGGACACGTTTTAGGTTTTAAGGTAAACAGATAAATAGAATGATTTTAACTAGGAAGACATTTTAAGAGACTTAAAGGTGGTGAAGTCCTCTTGATGTTTCAGTGAATGAATAAACAAAAGGCAGGTATTAAATACTTAGAATATAACAAGTGCTGTCTTAACCATGAGGAATGCAAATACAATAACAAGACATTCTCTGGCCTTGAGGGAGCCACAAAGTAGCCAGTAAAGTATTTGGTTTGAGAAGGGTAGGGAAATTTTACATGGCGATGCCCTTTCCAGAAGCAATGGTAGTATAGATTAGCCAAGGGGAAATTTGAGGCTAGAATTTGGGTGATTTGGTAGAAAGTAAGAAAGAGATATAGATATGTCATATGTATTTTAGAGGTAAGGATTATAGGAATTATGAATTTATTAGATGTGAGAGATGTGGGAGAAGAATGAATCAAAGGTCACTCCCAAGTTTGATTCCTCTTTATATATCTGTCGGCTACTTGAGTTTGGTTCTGCCTATGAGGAATCATTATTCAGACTTGGTAAAGCAAGGGTGGAAATAAAACAAAAAATTATTTAAAAAGGTTACAAGATATAGGAAGGGCTAGGAAGAGAGTTAGAGAGAGAGAGAGAGATAAAAGAACAGCCAAGCATAGTTGGCTGGGCCACAGGTGGGTAGAGAAGACCTTGGCCCTGAGCTGGCCTCCAGCTCAGGTTTTTATGTTTTGCCTCTCATCCAGAGGGCAAAAGGTGAAATCCCTTTCTCTTACTGGACCTGGAATTTAGATAGAGTGGATCTCCACCCAATTTGAGCAGCCTTTAAGATTGCAATTGTTTCTGTTAAATCATAATTCTCTACTTCTAGTCAATTTACAGCTCCACCCAAGTTCTTCATTCACAATTCTCTTCATCTTTACCTGCATCACTTCCTTTGTAATTGTAAGGTAACTGGTTTTTTTGTTTGTTTGTTTGTTTCCTTTTTTTTTTTTAATTTGTATCCACAGTGCTTAACTTTGAGCTTGGAACATAGAAGGTGTTTAATGAATATTTCTTTATTGAGTTACTGATTCTAGGTGATTTGCCCTCATTCAATTTACAATCTTAAAAAATAGGATAGGTGACACAGCCCTGGTTCAGAGCAGAATGTGAAAACCTATAAGAATGGTACAAGTATATTGGGGCTTCAAAGTTTAAGTGAGCCGAAAGGGGTAAAGGAAAGTGTGGGGTGAGGAGTAGAAGATAAGTTTAAAAAAAACTAACAGAATATTTTTTTTTCTTAGGGAAATTTTTTAGGGAAATTATTCATTTTTCTTTGTTGTGCTTTTTTAGATAATTAGCTTGTGTCTTCAAGATGACCATTTAAAATAGTATATGTGTCTATTAGAAGACTCAATGTCACCATAATTTTTTCATTTTTTATTTTTATATTTTATTTCTTTCTAATTACATGGAAAAACAATTTTTAACATTGGTTTTTAAAATTTTTGAATTCCTAATTTTTTTCTCTTACCTTTTTCCTTCCTTCTTGAGAAGGAAGCAATTTGATATACTGTAGCCACTGGCTGCTTGGGTTTGATTCTACCTATGAGGAATCATTATTCAGATTGGGAAAGTATAGGTGGAAATAAAATAAAAATTTGTTAAAAAAAGGTTGTAAGACCTAGGAAGGGAGAGGGAAAAAAATAGCAAAGCAGCCTTAGCATGGTCAGAGAAGACTGAATGGCCCTGAACTGGAGTCCAGCTCAGGTTTTTATGTCTTGCCTCTCATCCAGAGGGCAAAAGGTCAACTTACTTCCCCTATACTTGACTAGTAATTAGGTAGAGGGTAAAAGCCCAAGGAGATCAGGACACAAATTTTACATTAAACAATGGTATTTTAAGAATGGGGAGAGTCCTTGAAAAGTCCTTTGACTTTTCCTTTTGGGCAGCTGGGTCCTACCTTTCCAAGGTCTTCGGGGCGTCGCTGGACATGGCCAGTATGTTCAATAACGAGAGTTCAACCAGGAGAGATGCGTAACAGGTTTTATTAACAGGACACTACATCTCTACATCTCTAACTCACATTGTTGAGTAAGGGTATATATAAGCCTAGTCCCCCCCTGTTATCAGCATTCCTCATCTCCAGGCACTGTGAAAGAGTAATGGGCATGCCACTAAAGGTGTGTATCCTGGCTTAAACAGGATGAGGATGAAAGGCAGAGAGATAAGGACCAAAGCTCCTTCCTGAGAATCTTAAACAAGATAAGGATGAAAGGCAGAGAACAAATAGAGAGAAGGGCCAGAGTTCCTTCCTGAGTTCAGAACACTCTGGAATGGACATTCCTGTTTTCCCCAGTCTCATTGACTCTCAGGATCAACTCCTCATGCCCACGTACTCTTATTAACCCCTTACAGGTCCTCACCCAAGATTACAATTATTTCTGTTACAATCATAATTCTCTACTTCCAAGTCAGTTTACATCTCAAGAGTCAATTTAAATCTCCACCTAAATTATTTGTTACATTCAATTTCTCTTCATCTTTCCCTTTATCAGTACTATACATTTGTAGTCATGTAATATATATATATATATATATATATACTTATTAGTCATATTGTGAAAGAAAATAGACCAAAAATGAAAAGAAAAAACAATATGCTTCAAATCTGCATTCAGAATCCTTTTCTCTGATGGTGGATAGCATTTTTATCATTTGTTCTTTGGAATTGTCTTGAATCATTGCATTGCTGAGAATAGCTAAGTCATTCATCATTCTTCATCATACATTACAACTGTTATTGTGTGCAGGGTTCAGCTAGTTCTGTTCACTTTAATTTGCCTCCAATCACATAAATCTTTATAGTTTTTTTCTGAAACTACCCTGCTCCTCATTTCTTATTGCTGTGTCTGTAAACTTATTTATTTATGCTGAAAGTTTTGAAATTGAAGAACTTCAGAGTAATTGACAGTAGAAATAGGTTAAAAAGAAAATTCAAATGGTCTTTGAATTCAAATGTATTTTTGAAAGGTCTAATGGCATTGAACATGCATAGGAAAGACTTACATTTCTTTACCACATGGAGGAGACAAATTTTTTTCATCTTTGTAATTTTTTATTTTTAAATACCTTGACTTCTAGTTTCTAGGTTAGAAATTTAGGTTAATGGTAGTACAAAATGTACAGCCCCCTGGGGCTGCTAGGTAGCGCAGTGGATAAAGCACCGGCCCTGGAGTCAGGAGTACCCGAGTTCAAATGTGGCCTCAGACACTTTATAATTACCTAGCTGTGTGGCCTTGGGCAAGCCACCTAACCCCATTGCCTTGCAAAAACCTAAAAAAAAAACCAAAAGAAAAAACAAAAACAAAATGTACAGCAAAAAACAAAAACAAAATGTACAGCTCCCTATTGAACTGAGCTCTTGAGACATTTGCATATACATTCTATGTGACTTTGGGTTATCCATAGTATAATATACTTTAATGTATAGTGAGAGTCTTTTTGTGGTACAAATAAAATTTGTCCTATGCTATAAAAAGATAATAGATAAAGGCATGCTTACTGTCCTGATAGGACAGTGGCTCATGGGAACTTAGCTATGTGATTTGATATATCTGTATTGGTATACACAAAATACTTAATGTCTTTAATGTTAAAGGCATTATACCATTTTAGCTATATTGTCTTTTTTCTCGTTTTCAGGAACAGAATGATGTAATGTTAAGAAGTTTTGGTTCTAGAAATATACATATTTTCAGGTTTTTTTTTTTTTTTTTTTTGCAAGGCAATGGGGTTAGGTGGCTTGCCCAAGGCCACACAGCTAGGTAATTATTAAGTGTCTGAGGCCGGATTTGAACTCGGGTACTCCTGACTCCAGGGCTGGTGTTCTATCCACTGTGCCACCTAGCTACCCCTCTAGAATCGTATTTTGTCAGATTTAGCAGAAACCATAGAGGGCCAACCCTTTTATTTTTACAGCTGAGAAAATTGAACCATTCTTGGTAATAAAAGGTGGCTGTTAAGACTAAAAAAATCAAGTCTTTTTTTTTATTCTAAATGTGCTGCTCATTTCAGATGATTGACCTTGATTCTCTATTTACTGGAGTTTAATTTACCTTAAAGCCTCAGTTTTCTCATCTCAAAAAAGAGAAATCTAGGTAATTTCTACAGTTCTTTTAAGGTGAACTTTCTGTGATACTTGTATTGTTCACCAAAATTTGATTTTTCCAAGTAAACAGGAGCTTCCTTCAGGAATGATTTTGCACATTTTTCATTTTTAAAATACAGTTTTACTAGAGGAAATTTTTCTTCTTTTGAAAGTCAGCCTTTTGCTTGAGGGGCCTCTTATATGAATAAAAGGCAGGAGTAAGGGATAAAAGAATAGACTTTAAATGCTTCTTTGATATTCACAGAAGTGCTTTTATTTTCTTATTTGAACCATTTGAACGTAAATTGTTAAATTTAAAGTTGTCAGATGGAATTGATGTTTACTGTTTTCCCAAATGGGAAAGAATAATTGTGATTTTTTTCATAGAAATGTTTCCAGTCTATTTAAAAAAAAAGCATCCCAAGGAAACCAGCCTTACAAATAAAGCAGCAAGCCAAGTGGTGGTACTGCTCTGTCAGCTGTTGAGGGCACCCTTTATCTAGTTAAATGGCATCCCATTCCTTTCAAAGGCTGCTGTTAGAATCTTATGCTCAAATGATTGTAACTAAAATAGAAGTAGGAGCATCATTCTCTGGAATAATTTTTGTGTGGATGAGCTCTTGTTTTTGATATGAAGTCATGAAATTCACCATAAGGCCCTACTTTACTAGGTAATGAAATATAATGTCAGCAACACCACACAGAATTTTTACTCACTTTTAATAAAGATCAAAATCAAGAGAAGCAATATTTATAAAGTGCTTTGCAAAATGATATGTAAATGCTAACTATCATTATTCTGATTTTTCATCTATTTTTAATATACATGAACTTTCAAAGTGAGAACTGGTCAGATTTTCACTGTGATTTAGAATGTATAAAATAAATTGTTTACCTGAAGTTTAAGTAATTGAACAATTTGTTTATCATGAAAATTTACATTGCCAACCCTTGGAGTTGGAAGAACTTGAAAAGTCTTTTAGTCCAGGTTCTGTTGCTGAGATAACTCATTTTATTTTGGAGCAACTCTAATTGTTAGTAAGTTTTTCTTTATATTGACTGATAACAACTTTCTCCAACTTTTCATTGCTCTTTCAAAGTTATCTCCTAATCACTGAATGGATTGCCCCAGTAGAACTGAGACCTGGTAAAGACCTGAACCATCACTGGTCATCTTGACTTTTGTCTTGTCAGCTGAAGCAGGTGCTATGGAGCTCTTAGAGCTTGGTCAGACATCCAGGACACCCAGGTCACCCACTGAATCCTGGGCCATTGCCAGTCATCCTGGCTTTTTTTTTTTTTGCCACTAGACTTTGTTGACTGGAGAAGAAAGTGAAGTTGATGACTGTACTGCTCTATCCCACTTAAATCCAATTCATTTGAAAATCAAGATATCACCCTCATGATCGCATTGTTTCTCTTTGAGAACAATCAAGAAACAACAAAAACAGTGACAAAAGGAACAGCAGTTTTAATACATCTAATTTGTAGTTGATATGAAACATAAGACAATTTGTCCTAACAGTGTTTTTCTTTAATATCAATTTCCTTTATTTATATATTGTGTATCTTCTGGCTAATTTGTCATTGATTCCATCATAAGCATATTTGTTCATTCAGTTAACATTCACTGAGTGATCTTAGTCTTCTTAGAATCATATTAGATTCTTTGGATGAAGGAATATAATTCTCATAAAAGCCTTCATTTATATAGGGTGTTAAGCTTTACAAAGCATTTTATATATGTTATCTAATTTGATCCCCTGAGCAACTCTATTAGGTAAAGTACTACAGAGATTATTATCCTTACCCTTAAGTCCCCCTTTAATAGATGATGAAACAAGCTATAGGCAATTTGCCTACAGCTATATAGATAATGATTAGACATGGAATTTGAACTCAGAACTCTCAACTCTAAGTTCAGCACAGTTTTTTTTTTTTACTACCCCTTGCTTCTTCTTCCTCACATCTTAAAATGTTGAAAGTTTTTTTAAAATTTTTTTTCTTAGAATTTAGAGATCATCTCATCCATCCTTCTACGGCTACTCCCCATTCTCCTGTTTTATAGGTTAGGAAATTGATGCTAAGGGAGGAAAGATAGTTTTCTCAATGTTGCATGCTGATTTAGGGGTCACAACAAGTACACATATTTGGATCTGAGGCAAGAATCAGTATAGCAGATCACAATTGAAATTTAATTCAGCAAATATTTTAAAAGTAATTTCTACTTCTAAGTCACAGTGCTAGGTTCTGGGGATAGAAAGCTGAAAAAATGATGCTGTTCCTGTCCCCAAGTATCTTGAAGTCTGACATAGGAATCTTAGTCTATGGGAAAGAACTGACTCTGAAGTTAGAAGATTCCATTCAGTCAATCCCTTCATCTCCCTTGGGCTTAGTTTCCCATCTGTAAAATGAAGAAGGTTTACCTTTGAGGTATCTTCCAGTTCTATGATCCTACCATCCCTTCATATAAGTATTCTGAAAAATCAATTCTGCTAAATTCCCTGGAGAGCTCAAGACCAGAGGCTATGAGAAATTGGAATGATCACTTCTACCTGGGAGAATTAATAAAATCTTATGGAGCTAGTGATACTTGAGTTGAGTCCAACAGAAATGAAAAGTATGCGGTAGCTTACATGGTGTGTTGTGAACACAAGTGCACAGATGTTTGAAAGGGCAGGATATGGTATCCTGGCAAATAGTCCAATATTTCTAGAAACTCAACAATGGCAGAGTCTTAGAAATAGAGTTGTACTTAGGCTGGGATTGTGGTGTAACCATAAACAAGTAATTTAATTTCTGTGAACCTCAGTTGCCTTAACTGTAAAGTGTAAAATAATAATTCATTTGGCCCTGACTTCAAAAGGTAGCTGTGAGGAAAGAACTTCTGGTAGCCATAAATTATATATTTGTGATTTACTCCTGATTGAAATAAAGAGTTTATTTTTGCATCTAAACTCTTTAAGTTAAAGGAAGTAGATACAATAAAAATATTTATATAGTCCTTTATGTTTTGGAAAGCTCTACATATAATGTCTTGTTAGCTATTTCCTGAATAAGAGAAAGAACTAAGATAGTAGGATTGAAAAGTCAACCTTAGATTATTTAAAGCTGTAAAGGATCTTAGAGATCATCTGGTTAAAATCCTTTAAGTTACAGATAAAGAAATGGAGGCCAAGTAACCTGCTCAGAGATACCCAGTAAATAGTTGGTTGAACTTAAACTAGAATTCAGGCCTCTTTATTTCCATTTCAATGATTTTTCTCCTAGAATTAAAGGAAGCCAGAAATATTGGGAATCCTGTGTGTGTATCATGATATGTTTAGGGGTAGAGACAATATAAAGAAGGATGAGAAACAGTCACTGTACTCACAGAGTTTTCTATTAAATGGAATAATTATTATTTATATTATTGACAAATTATTATATTTATAGGATTATTTTGAAGTAACCCTATTCCTGATATAAACTCTGCCTGGTTAGAGTGTATAATATTTCTAGTAATCTGTTTTTTACTTATTTGCTAAATTTATCTAAATATGCTAATTTAAATATTTTATATCAACATTTATTCAGGGGATTTCCTATGAATTTAGCAGAATTGATTTTGCAGAATACTTATATGAAGGGATGGTAGGATCATAGAACTGGAAGAAATGTCAAAGTTTTCATTCTTAGCTCCGTCTTCCTTTGATTTAGGTATAAAGTCAACATTTATATCAGAAATTAGAAGGGTACCTTTTTTACTTCAAAGGCTATGAAATGTTGAAATTCATTGTTCTTCAAATTTTTGATAGATTTCATTTATGAATCCATCTAGTCCTAGAGATAATTTATCTGGTTTTATGTCATTCATGGCTTGTATACTTTTTAATTTATTTAAATAATCTATTTCTTCTTTGATTAATATGGGTATTTATTTTTCTAAGTGTTCATTTATTTCCTTCAAGTTATTAGTTTTGTTAACACATAAGTAGATAAAATGATTTCTAATAATTTTCTTTTTAATTCTTGTTAAATTCTTTTTCGCATTTTAAAAGTCAGCTTTTAGTTTTATCAATTTTATAATCTTTTTGATGTCAGTTATTAAAATTTTCTTTAATTTTAAAGTTTATATTTTGTTATTTAGTTGGTGTTTTCAAATTCTAGGATATTCAGGTTTTAAAAATTATATGCCTTGGGGCAGTTCTAATTGGCACAGAGGATAGAGCACCAAAAAAAAAAAAATTCATGCCCAACTCATTGATTTGTGTTCCTTCTTTTGTTGATTAAAATATGTAGAGCATCTTTAAAGTAAAGATTCCTGAACTTTCTCAATTCATGGTAACTTTATTCTCAGTAATATTTAGTTTTTTCATGGTACCCCTAGGAAGTTCACAGTGACCTTAGTGTCTCAAGTGATTTTTTTCGGGGGGGGGCTACTATTAAGTGAAGAGAAATACCTACCAATTTCCTTATGATCCAGTAATGCTAACACTCAGTCTGTTCCCCAAAGAGATCATAAAAAGGGAAAAAGACCCACATATACAAAAATATTTATAGCAACTCTTTTTGTTGTGGCAAAGAATTGGAAATTGAGAGGATATCTCTCAATTGGAGAATGGCTGAACAACTTGTGTTACATGTATGTGATGGATTACTATTGTTCTGTAAGAAATCATGAGTTGGTAGATTTGTTTTGTTTTGTTTTGTTTTCGGTTTTTGGAAGGCAATGGGGTTAAGTGGCCTGCCCAAGGCCACACAGCTAGGTAATTATTAAGTGTCTGAGGCCGGATTTGAACTGAGATACTCCTGACTCCAGGGCTGGTGCTCTATCCACTGTGCCACCTAGCTGCCCCGAGAGTTGGTAGATTAAAAAAAAAAACTAGGAAGATTTACATGAACTGATGTTGAGTTAAGTGAACAGAACCAGGAGAATATTGTACACTTTAATAGCAACTTTGTGTGATGATTATTGTGATTGATTTTTGTTCTTCTCAGCAGTAGAATGAGCAAAGACAATTCTAAAAGATGAAAAATGCCATCCACATGCAAGAAAGAACTATGAAATCTCAATGTAGACCAAAACATACTATTTATTTTATGCTTTTTCATAACCTATATCAGATTATCACTGACATAGGGAGGGGGAAGGGAAGGGAGGTAGAAAAATATGGAACTCAAAAATCTTTAAATGAATTTTTACTATCTTTATATGGAATTAAAAAAAATAAAATGAAAAGCAACTTTGGAGGGGATGCAGATGGGGAAATGCTGTTATTATCATGTTAAATTTCATACACATGTGTTTTTTACTCATGTAGTTAGAAATTCAAAATTTCATGTGCAATTCTCTTTTTGATTCTTTTTATACTTTAGTATTAATATTTGTTGATGATTACTAAGTTCATGATAAGTAAAAGATAGTTTAAATAAAGAAAAAGAAAAAGGGAAAAAATCTATTTTCCGTCTTCTTTCAGATTTTACCATATATAGAAAGAGTATCCTGTATTGAAATCTTTTATCTTTTTTCTTTTGGAATATCATAGTCTAAGCTCTCCTCTTCATCATAGTGGCAGATGCTTTCCTATATGATACATATTATAGTTACTTGGACATTGAATTTCTCTTTGGTTTCTTTGAGTATTTCTTAATTTTGTAAGCTCTAAATTTTGACTGTGATATGTCCAAAAATTTTGATTTTAGGGTTTCTTTAATTTTAAGGGCAACTATTTCTTGAGTGAAGTTTTTCTCTCTGAGTTCATTTTCTTTACCATTCTTTTCTCCCTAGCCTTTCCATTTTGTACCCCATGTTTAATTTCTTCCATATACCCCTGTGTGACAAACTATAAAAATAATAATTATTATTATTGTTATATGCCCAAGGCTTTCCTTGAACCTGTGGAGTTGCAGTCAGACCTAGGTATTTCCACAATCCCATAAAATAACCTTCAATTGCATATTGAAAGAATTATCTCTTTGGCCATGTTTGAAAATATTTGTCTTATTCTTCACCTGTCTTCCAATTCTTTACCAAGGGGAAGAGGGGCCTACTTCACTTTCATTCTTCTGAAGTTATAATTGTTCAATGCATTGTTTAGAATTATGAAATCATTAAGTGCTGTCCTCCTTTGTGGTCCCAGTTTAAGTTTTTCACCTAATCTTGTTTTCTTGGCTCTGCATGAATTCATTTCAGCTTTCCGATTTTTTTCTCATTTCTTCATATTTACTGTCTTACTTTTTAATAAATTTGTATGATATATCATATAATATTATTATGATATTCATTTACTCCATTTTGTGAGGGTTACCCTAATCAGTGAATACCTCATTTTCTTTAAGTTCTTAGTTACTTTAATAAATGTTATATTTCTATAATTATCCCTTGTAATGTTTTGATTTTCCCGTTCCCCATTGTGTTTTCAATATATTGTGAATGGGCATAAAATACTAAATGGGAATTTTGGGGCAGTTTTGCAGAAGCTAATGATGAAATATGAAGACCAGGAGATATAGGATAAGTTTAGAAACTCAGAAATGTATAAAATATACATATGGTATTATGAAACATTAATGAAAATTTTGCTATAAGGTACTGTAAATACCTAATAAAAGGAAAAGAAAAAAAATTCAGACTTATATTCTGGAATGACGGGAGGACCAAAAAATTTTATGTGAATTTTCCAGATTGCAGGGGCAATGAGGAAGGGATAATTAGATATAGGACCTTTCTTCCTGTCTTTTACCTCTGGAATATATACTTTTAAAAAATTATTATTCTTAATTTTATTTTTTATTTTTTCCAGCCATTCCTTTTATTTTTTAAAATTTTATTTATTTATTTTCATTCATATGCACATGCATATTTCCATGTCACAGAATTTCTCTTCACCTTCCCTTCCCACTCCCCTCCTCTCAGCAGGGAACAGCATATTTTTGCCGGATCTAAAAGTGTATATAGTTTAGTGGTTTTTAAAATGTAATTCCAAATTGCTTTCCTTTCAAATAACTATTCTTAGTTTGCATATTTTTTAGCTACTTGTTTTTATCATTTGATTGTTTAACCATTAGAGAATGACTCTTGTTTGATATATTTGCATCATTTTGTCTACCTTAGATATCTGACCCTTTTCACAGAGATTAGGCTGAAAATATTTTCTCCAGTTAACTTCTTCTTTTCTAATTTTAGGTGTAATGTTTTGCAAATTCTCTTGAATGCCTCATTGAATTGTTAATTAATTTGTAGAATTATGAAATGGAGATAAATATGTTCTGTTCTTTCAGTACTCAAAAGGAAAGACTGATGGCAGTGGGGAATCATGTTTTAATCACACTGTAATAGAGCATAGTGGATACAGGGATACTTTTTGTTTAGCACAAAAGAGGGTATCAGGCCATTTGGTAGGGACAGGGGATAGGGAGTGAAGGCAGGCAGAAAGAATTGGGAAGAGCATGGGGAGGGGGAATCACTCATGTAATCATGAATTAGTTGAGAGCACTAGTCAGCTTGGACCCATTTGAAGATGGAGAATATTTTGGGGGGTAGGAGTTTGGTTGGGGGCAGACTAACTCTTATACATAGTCTCTTGAGGTTAGTTGAGGTTAGTTCATTAATGTATTCACATTTGGTGTTCTGCTTGTCTTAATGCAAGAGATCTGAAGCTTCTCTGAGGTTTAAATATCATGGCACCAAAGGCTCTGGCAGCAATGCCTAGATGACTTCCCTTGACTTAGTACAGGGCTGTCCAAAATGCGTGGACAGTTTTAAGTGGCTGCCTGTGGGTGTACTAAATGTTTTAGTAAATGAAACTGTACTTGCGCTCTCACTAAAATAACACATCAAAATATATTGTCTATTGTTTCAGTAAAATTTTTTAAAAGTAAGGTTGGACAGCCCTGATTTAATAGATAATCTCAGAATGTGACTTTTAGTAATATATTTAATTTTTTTAAATCAATACACTTTGCAAATTATGCTCCTTTGATTTTTTTTGGGACAATTTGTATGTGACTTCTAGGTTCCTCTTTTCAATCTTTCTGTTATTGTTACTTACTTAATACTGGCTACTTGAGGTATTTCACTGGCACTGTAGATAGAGATGGAAATGGAAAGCTAGTATCTTTAGTATCTTGGCCAAGAAAATTCCAAATGGGGTCATGAAGAGTTGAACATGACTGAACAACTGGCAACATAGAAATTTCCTACACAAGCTAGAAGTGGGGCTAGAGAGGGTAACTCAGGTGAGCTGGTCACACTGTTTGAGTGCCAATGTTGTTGTAGGATTTCCCTAGAACACTATTTTACTCACAAAAGGCAAATGGTCATATAGAGATCAGAAGATCTAATCTCTTATAGAAGGATAGAGTCGTCATCATATATCACTTAAAATACTTAGGACAGATATATATATATATATATGTATATGGCAAATCATAGATTGCATCTCATTACATAATATATCACAGTGTATTATATCACATTACATAGCACATCATATCCCATCTTGTCACATCATATTACATCACATTGTATTACATATCATATCATGTCCCATCATGTAACATCACATTACATATCATATCATGTCCTGTCCTGTCATATCATATCGCATTGCATTTCATCACATATCACATATTGTCACATGATGTCTTATTATATCACATTGCCAGTTTATTATACCATCACTCATTTAAGTTGTGGGGATACATAAGCAACATCTTTATCTTTAAGCAGCTAAAGGGACAGGGGATGGTAGGGGAATTTTTTAATGATGTAACATTTAAGTTATGTGGGATAATATTTTTCCATTTCCTTTTTGATAGTGTTTTTACTCATTAAGCACAGAAAAAAATAAATTTATTAATGATACCATTGGGGTAAAAATGAAAATTATTTTAATTTTTTTTAAGGTTTTTGCAAGGCAAATGGGGTTAAGTGGCTTGCTCAAGGCCACACAGCTAGATAATTATTAAGTGTCTGAGACCGGATTTGAACCCAGGTACTCCTGACTCCAGGGCCGGTGCTTTATCCACTATGCCACCTGGCTACCCCAAAATTGCTTTAATATTAAGGTGGAAATTGTTCCTTTTATTTATTAATCAAAATCTTATAAAAAAAAGTTGTGCATAGGTTTCTTGGCACTTAGATTTTTCTTTTAAAGATATTATTTATTTCGAGTTTCAAAATTTTTCTCCTGATCTTCCCTCCCCAACCCTCCACAGAAGGCAATTTGTCAGTCTTTACATTGTTTCCATGCTATTTATTGATCCAAATTGAATGTGATGAGAGAGAAATCATATCCTTAAGAGAGAAACATAAAGTTTAAGAGATAGCAATATCAGATAATAAGATATCAGTTTTTTTTTCTAAATTAAAGTTAATAGTCCTTGATCTTTCTTTGGTTACAGATGGTATTCTCCATTGCAGACAGCCCCAAATTGTCCCTGATTGTTGCACTGATCGAATAAGTGAGTCCATCAAGGGTAATCATCGCCCCCATGTTGCTGTTAGGGTGTACAGTATTTTTCTGGTTCTGCTCATCTCATTCAGCATCAGTTCATGCAAATCCCTCCAGGCTTCCTTGAATTTCCGTCCCTCCTGGTTTCTAATAGAACATTAGTGTGCCATGACATACATATACCACAGTTTGCTAAGCCATTCCCCAATTGAAGGACATTTACTTAATTTCCAATTCTTTGCCACCACAGACAGGGCTGCTATGAATATTTTTGTACAAGTGATATTTTTACCCTTTTTCCTCATCTCTTCAGGGTATAGACCCAGTAGTGGTATTGCTGGGTCAAAGGGTATGCACATTTTTGTTACCCTTTGGGCAACAAATTTCTCTCCAGAAAGGTTGGATGACAGCTTCATTAACAATGTAATAGTGTCCCAGATTTCCCACAACCCTTCCAACAATGCTTGGTACTTAGATTTTTACAAAAACAAGGCAGACATGATCTCCATCTTCTCTGACTTTATAAACTAATATAAGATGTGGGCACAAGTAAATATAAGATAAATTAGAGTATCATTAGTTCTTATGAGTAATATAAAGTGCTTTTAGAGTAGTGGAGGGAAAGATCATTTCTAGCTTTAAGGAATCAAGAACCATTGTAGTGCAATGGAAAAAATCAGCCAATTCTTGGAGGTAGGAGAATTCCACTAACTCACTCTTGGTTCTTGCATAAGCCTCTTTACTTTTCAGGGCTTGTTTCTACAACTCTAAAGTGATGGGACTGTGTGGGTACATCTCTAATTCCTGCCTACCTTCTAGGGAAGGCTTTGTGGAAAAGAAAGAAGGTCATTTGGACCTTGATGGATTCAATTCAGCTTAGAAGGATTTCTTAACCTATGATTGGCCAGGCACTGCACTAAAGTAAAAAACAAACCAAACTAAACCACTATTCTCTGCCCTCAAGAATGTTACATTTGATTGAATGAGTTAGTAGGGGGGCAATTTGTAAATAGATAAGATAAAGGAAAAATAAACAAAATAATTTCGGGATAGGGAACTAACAGCTGGGAGACTTCAAAAAGGCCTATTGGATTTGGAACCTGAGCTGAATTTGGAAGAGAACCAGACCTTCCAAGAGACAAAGCTGAGGGAGAGCATTCTAGCATTGGACTCTGGCTGAGATACTGTGTGGAGGGGTGGATGGCATATAATTGACAAGGAAGAGCATTATGTGGAATGTCACGTACAGGTCAATCTGGGGTGAAAAGTGTGTAAGAATGAATATGTGATATGTTTGGAAAGGTGGATTCAACCTAGATTGTGAGGGGCTTTAAATGTCAATAGAAGAATAGTATTTTTTCCTAAATGCAACAGAGAACTCCTTTTTTAAAATTTATTTTTATTAAAGATATTATTTGAGTTTTACATTTTTCCCCCAGTCCTGCTCCCCCCCCCCCCCAGAAAGCACTCTGTCAGTCTTTACTTTGTTTCCATGTTGTACCTTGTTCCAAATTGGGTGTGATGAGAGAGAAATCATATCCTTAAAGAGAAGAGAAGTCTAAGAGGTAACAAGATCAGACAATAAGCTATCTTTTTTTTTTCTAAATTAAAGGGAATAGTCCTTGTACTTTGTTCAAACTCCATAGCTCATTATCTGGATACAGATGGTACTCTGCAGACAGCCCAAAATTATTCCCGATTGTTGCACTGATGGAATGAGCAAGTCCTTAAAGGTTGATCATCACCCCCATGTTGCTGTTAGGGTATACAGTGTTTTTCTGGTTCTGCTCATCTCACTCAGCATCAGTTCATGCAAATCCCTCCAGGCTTCCCTGAAATCCCATCCCTCCTGGTTTCTAATAGAACAGTATTGTTCCATGACATACATATACCACAGTTTGCTAAGCCATTCTCCAATTGAAGGACATTTACTGGATTTAACAGAGAACTCTTTAAGCTTTTCAGTTGGGGAATGTCATAGTCATGCCTGTGCCTTTTTTTTTTCTTTTGGTGGGTGGAGAGAGATTAGGTCTCTCTAGTTCATCTAGGCTGGAAACATTGGGCCTCTTATGAACTGACCCCATTTCTGATCTGCATAGATCAGAAACTTTGACTTGTCCCATTTATGACCTGAGCAATTTCATTCGCCCATAGGCAGTTTTGGTTCTCTTTCCCAGTCCTCTACTCCCTAATTCATGATTTGCCAACCTTACCTTCCCTAATAATAGAGACCTAAGGCATGTGACACATTTATTTGTCCAGATTTTTATTTTAATATTGCCAGTTTATTGACTGCGTGATATAGTTTGGAAAAAGAAGTGGCTGAGTGCAAGAACTGCAATTAGGAGACTAATAATTGAGTAGAAAGGTTATAAGAAAATGTATAAGTAGAAAGATAGATGTGTTCATGAGATGTGGTGGTGGTAGAATTGACAAGACTTTGCAATTGTTCAGATTAATGATTAAATAAGAATGAAGAGTGGAAACAAACTACTACATTATGAACCTGTGTTTTAACCGTGACAGAAATAGAGAAATTATGAGGGATAATTTAAGGGGCAAAGATAATTAGGTTTGTTTATTTGTTTTAGAAATATTTTATTTGAGATGCTTGTCAGACATCCATGTGAATAAGTCACCCAGGTAATCAAAGAGATAAGAGATTAGAACTCTGGAGAGACTTGAGAGATAGTTGTGCAAATTTAGGAGTCATCCCCATAGAGGTAAGGGATGTACCCATGGGACTTGATGCTCAGTGAGAAGTAAAAGAATAGAATGTATAGGGTGGAGGTCTGGGATTCATCTTAAAAAAAAAGCAGGGCATGGAATGAAAAATTTGGAGTGGAGACTGAGAGAGATTGTTTGTAGAAGAGGAGATGCAGGAAAGACTATGCAAAAGGGAGAAAATTGTTCACAGTGCCAGTTGCTGTGAGGCAAAGAGGATGAAGGATGGAAAAAAATGTCATTGGGTTAACAGCAAAGAAATCATTGGTAATTACAGAGAGAGAGCAATGTCAACTGAGTATATGGGAATGGAAATCAGATTGCAAGCACTTGAGAAATGAATGGATAATGAGAACACAGAGACAACAAATGTAGACAGTTTTTTCTTTTTTTTCTTTTTTCTGGTTTTGCAAGGCAATGGGATTAAATAACTTGGTCAAGGTCATATAATTAAGTATATAACTTAATATAAGTCATATAAATATATAACATAAATACAGCATATAAATCATATAACTATGAGTTCAGATTTGAACTAAGGTTCTCCTGATTCTGTGGCTGTTGCTATAGCTCCTGTGCCACTTTGCTGCCCCCTGACAGTTTTTTCTAGTTTAGTTGTCAACAGGCAAAAAATGCAAAGGATGGAAGGATTATTTTGTGTTAATAATAGGTTTTCCTCTGTTAAAAGTACTTTAAAAGCTATATAAAATGTTATATAAATGCTAACTTCTTATTGCTCATTAATCATGGTGGATACTTGTAAAAATCGTTTCTTCCCCTTATTGTTTTTATTCAACTTTTCACAGATCTTCAACTTTAATAAATTCTCTTATCATTAGACTTAGTGCAGAACAAAATGTATTTTCTCTTTTTCTTTTCATGATTTTGTCTTGTTTTAGGGTCTCCTCACAAGTGGAGTCGAATTTGAATCTCTCCCTGCAGCTCTTTCTCTGCCTGCTGAATCCGGGCTTTATCCAGTGACATTGGTTGGTGTTCCTCGTAGTACAGGGCAGATTACTATTAATGGTAAGAATTCTTTACTTTGTAGATTTAGGAGAATGTGAGGTGTGTAAATGAGTGGACAAGTTATTCTGTTTGACTGGAATGCACAATTCATGATGGGGAGGTATGTGTGTATGTGATCTGGTGTAAGGCCTAAAAAGTACAGTCAAATTGTGGAAGGTCTTGAATGTTGGCTCAGAATTCCTACTGCAGGCAATAGGATTTTGAGCAGAAAATATGACTGGCACCTAAGAAATGTAAATTCCAGTTGATTGGAATTGAGGAGTTTAGGTAGTAGATGTTATAGAGGGAGTAGTGATAGGGCTTATTGAAAGATGAGATGTAAGAGATGGTGGGGCAAGGTTCCAAAATAGCAAGATTTTGAATGTGGATACTAAGTGCTTGTATCATCTTGAAAATAGATCCCTAAATTTTAAAAGACAAAAGAATAAGATTCGTAATTTTTATCATGCTGCTTATTTTTTTAGTCTTGGATTTTTTGTTGTAAGAAATGGCAAGGTGAATACAACATTTTATCACCTTGATGTAATCTGTTTTTCATTCTGAATGGCTTTTAAAAATATTTTAAAACATTTAAAACAGGTTGTTTCTTTGTTTTTTTGCAAGGCAATGGGGTTAAGTGGCTTGCCCAAGGCCACACAGCTAGGTAATTATTAAGTGTCTGAAGCTGGAATTGAACTCAGGTACTCCTGACTCTAGGGCTGGTTCTGTATCCAGTGCGCCACCTAGCTGCCCCTTAAAAATATTTTTAAAATTTATTCTGTTTTTTCCATTAGTACCTCTTATAACAAATATGCATAGTTAACCCCCCCAAATTCATATTGGTCATGTCCAAAAATTGTGTACTTATTCTGCATATTGAGATTCATCTCTTAGTCAAGAAGCAGGTAACTGCTTTTATATTAGTCCTCTGGAATCATGGTTGGGCTGCATTGATCAGCATTATTAAGTTTTTTGAAGTTGAGTAATTTTACAATGTTATTGTGAAAATTATTATCCTGTTTCTGCTTATTTCCCTCTGTATCACTTCTTATAAGTTTCCCCAGGTTTCTCTTTAACCATCATCTTTGTCATTTCTTATAGACGATAGGCATTCCATTGATTCAGATTCCATAATTTGTTTTAAATGATGGGCACCTTCTTAACTTTCACCACCACATAAAGTTCCATAATACACATTTTAAAAGTTAAGTGTCTTCTTTTTCTTTGATCTCTTTGTAACATTGTCCTAATAGTGGTATCAATGAGATTTTAAAGGTTTGGTAAGTTTTGTACACGGTTCCAAATTGCTTTCCTGAATGAAAGTACTAGTTTACTGTTGTATTTACAGTCATTGATGTGTTTATCTTCCTGCAGCCCCTCTAACATTTGTCATTTTTTCCCCTTTTTTTGGTTGTCTTTGCCAATTTTATGGTTGCATGAAATCTTGAAATTATTTTAATTTGCACTTCTCCAATTATTAGTAATTTGAAGTAATTGAATTAATATGGATCTTGATAGTATTTTTCCTTAGAAAATTGCCTCTTCATATCCTTTAACCTTTTTTGATATGTATCATTCACTGTATTCCTTTGAACTACATTAATAGAGTTTTAGAGTTTTATTGTTGGAATTACCCTTATTTTACCATTTAATAAACTAAGATCTAAAAGTGACTTCCTCAAGTTCATACAATTCATTAGAGGCAACATTTGAGAAAGGAACCCAGATTTCCTGATTCCTTGAGCAGTACCTTGGGGGATATCATAATTATTTTTCTTTTATAAAAGCATCAATCTTTCCTTCTCAGCCATTTTATTTATTCATGAACATATCTGTCTCCTTACCTTGATGAAACCTTTTATTGACCCTATCTTTCCTACTTTTAGTAGTCAATAACTAGTATAGGTGTGCTATTTACACTTTCTGAATGTCATTACCACCTGTTTTGTCCATCTTGAACACTTCAGTCTGACTTCTGGCTTCCCCACTGCCATGGACTAAAGGTTATCATTTTCATTACTTATAAAATGATTTGTCTCACTTTTTATATCTTTGATCCTGTTTGCTCTATTTGTCAAACTGGGTCACTATCTCCCCCTTCTGTAAAGTTTTGTCTTCTTCATTGTTCTCTGACCCTTTGGATTCCTTTTTCGTAGGCTTTTTTTCTGGGTTCTTTTCTTACTGCTCTGTTACAGTGGACATCTCAAGGCCGTGTTCATGGCTCACTTCTTATAGTTTTCTTGTGCTCACTCCTTTGGAGAATCTATCTTCTCTCCTGACTGCAGTCCTCATTTCTAAGCTGATCCTTAAAAATTTCTCCCCAAACTAGACCTCTTAACCTCTTAAATTAACTAGATAATTATTAAACACTATCAGTGATCAGAGGTATTATGATAAAGTAAATAGAACCCTGGATTTAGAATTGGGAAGACCTGTATTCACTTTGCAGATAATAATTAACTAAAATTAATTTGAACAATTAATAATTGCTGTAAGTTGCAGGATCCAAAATAAATCCACACAACTCAACAGAATTTTTGTGTGATGTCAATAAAACCCAGCAGGAAGAGCTAGAAAGAGAAATTGCATTTAAAATAACAACAAGGGCTTGAAAATCATTGGGAGTCTACTTGATAACTCAAATGAGTTTATATGGATACAACTAGAAAACACCTTATGGAAATAAAGACACACCAAAATAATTTAAAAAAACCCATTAATTGCCCACAGGACCAAATCAATATAATAAAATGACAACACTACTTTTATTAATTTACTTATTCAGTGTCATACCAAACTGCCAAAGTATTATTTCATACATATTGAAAAAGAAGTAACAATTCATATGGAGTAATAAAAAGTCAGTATTCTCAAAGTAAATAATGGAAAAATGTATAAAAGGGAGTGTAGCAGTATCAGATCTCAAAATAGTTAAAAGGTAATGATCAATCAAATGATTTGATACTGGTTAAGAAATAGAGAGGTAGATTAGTGAAACAGGTACATAACATAGAGAAATCCAGCAAACCCCAAATACTTAGCTACTAGGATAAGGATATTTGATAAAAATTACTAGAATTATATTTCAGTTTGGCCGAAAAGTTAAGATCAATAGCTAAAATGTTTACAGACTAACTATACAAGGTTATATCATAAACAATTAAGAATAAGGACCAGCAAAGTATGGACCATAGGCTAAACCCTGCCCTCTACCTCTTTTTCTATAACCTCTCAACTAAGAATGATTTTTTAATATGTTAAAGTATATAGTTATTTGTATTAAAGTCATAAATACAGATCTATTTAATAATATAAAAATTCTTAGGTATTAGATATGCAAAAATAGGTGGTAGATAGCAGTTTGTGAACCCTTAATTTTGAGGAATAAGAAGAAATTGCCTTCCAGTTCTCAGATTAGAGGCAAGGTTAGGTCTGAATAATGGATGAAGATGATCACAAGAAAAAAACAAAATCCTGATGACATGGATTTTGAAAGTTTCCATACAAACAAATCCAATATAGCTATGATTTCTATTTCTTGTCTAAACAGGTAACTTTGGGAAAAGAAATGTATTAGTAAATTTCTCTAATAAAAGTCTCATTTTAAAGCTAAGTTAGCAAGCATTAATTAAACATTTTCTAGGTTTTTGACACTGTCCTCAACACTGGAAATACAAATGTAAGTAGAAAGAAAGATAGTTCCTGCCCTTATGCAACTTAAAATTTAATGGGGAAAGATAACATGGAAAAAGAATCTGAAAAGCTGATGGAGTATGTGAGGAGGCATTTCAGAGAAAGGTAGAGAGGTTATATTTCCAAGATATACAAGGAATTAATTCAGATTTATAGGAATAGGAATAATTTCCCCATTGATGAGTGTATATGAACTGACAGTTTTAAGGTAAGAAACTGAAGCCATCTGTACCTATGAAAAAATATTCTAAATCACTGAGGTTCTACCTCACACCCATCACATTGATAAAACTGACAATCCTAGAAAATGACAAATGGTGAAGAGGCTATGAGAAAACAGGCACATTGATGTACTGTTGGTGGGACCAGTGAATTAGTCCAGTCATTCTGGAAACAATTTAAACCCACTGATGCCCCAACTAGGCTTATTCCCCAGAGAGAATAGAAAAGCCCCTATGTGTAGAAAAATATTTTTAGCAGCTCTTTTGGTTGTGAAAAAGAACTTGTAACTACAGGAGAGAATACTCATTAATTGGAAACTGGTAGAAGAAATTGTGGTTTGATTATAGAGGAATACTATTATGTTTTAAGAATTGAAGAGAGAGACCCAGGAAGACATAGAAAAAAAATGCAAAGTGAAGTGAGTAGATCATGCAGAATGATTTATACTGTAATCATAAAATCTAAATTTAGGTTTATAAAATGTACATAAAAATGAGCAATTTTGAAAGAATTAATTATTCTTATCACTGAAATGGTCAAGCATGATTTCAGAAGACTAGTGAAGAGCATTGCCCAGTTCCTGACAAGGAGATAAGGGACTAATATGTAGAATGAGAAATACATTTTTGGCTGTAGGTAATGGAGGAATTTGTTTTGGTTGACTATGCTTTCATGAAACAGGTGTTTTATACATATAATTATACACTATGGCCAGGCTGGATTTCTACTAAGAATGTGAAGTTAGGACATATAAAGAAGACCATATAATTAACAAACTCTATTAATAACAAATATTAAAAATAATTTGGTAATATCAATGGATATTAAAAAGACTATTGGAAAAAAATCAAGTCTATAGTTTGGTTAAAAGCATTAGAAATCACAGGAATAATTGGAGTTTTTTCTTATTATAATAAATAATACCTATATAAAATCAAGAGATAAATTATTTGTAAGAGAAAAATTAATGACCTTTCTTTCCCCTAAGAGTAATAATTAAGCAAAAATTGTCACCACATGGGGCGGCTAGGTGGCACAGTGGACAGAGCACCGGCCCTGGAGTCAGGAGTACCTGAGTTCAAATCCGGCCTCAGACACTTAATAATTACCTAGTTGTGTGGCCTTGGGCAAGCCACTTAACCCATTTGCCTTACAAAAATCCTAAAAAAAAGAATTGTCACCACTACAGTTTTACATTATATTTAAGTATTTTTTTTTGCTGCTTTTTCCAAGTTATTGATTCTCTTTTCATAAATTTTTGCATTTCTCTCATTTTTTATCCCAGTTTTTCCTCTACTCCTCTTTTTTGACTCTTGAAATCAAATCATTCAAATACCATAGAACTTAGTATGATTAAGGAGTAGAGGGGTTGGAATATGACATTCCAAAAGGCAAAAGAGCTAGGATTATAATCAAGTGAATTTATTATATGTAAGAAAAAATTAATGGCCTTTCTCATGAGATTAATAATTAAGCAAGAATTGTCACCACTATAGTTTTATATTATGCTCGAAATGATGACTATAGAAATGAGATAAAAATGAAAATCAAGGTAATAAGCATAGGCAAAAAGAACATAAAACTATCCAAAAGACATAATTTGTATAGAAAATGCCAATATATTAATCAAAATTAATTTAAGTAATCTAGCAAAGTTTAAGGTTTAAAATAAATCCACATAAATTTCTGCCATCCTGCATATATTACCAACAAAATTCAGCAGGAAGAGATGGAAAGAGAAATTTTGCTCAAAAGAACTACAGAAGCTATAAAATATTTGATAGTCTGCCAACAAACATTTACAAATTATTGGAAGAATACTATAAAATACTTTGCGTAAAAAAAGTCCCAAATAATTTGAAAAGCATTAATTGCTTTTGAACTGGTTGTGCAAACATATTAAAAGTGACAACTACTTAAAATGATCAAACTGCTTAAAATTATTTATAAAATTAGAGAAATAGTGAAATTCAAATGGAAGAACAAAAGGTGAAAAATCTTAAGGGAAATAATAAAGACAGTGAAAATTAACTAGATTTCAAACTATGTAATAAAGTGATAATCATCTAAGCAGTTTAGGGCAAGTTCAAAAAAAGACTTCATTTGGTAGAACAGATTAGGTACAAAGTATATAGAAACAATAACAGATTATCATAGGGTTTGATAAATACAAAGATTTTAATTAAATGGTATATGAAGTCACAATTATGGAGGAATTGATGACAAAACTGAAAAATATTCTTCAAGAAATTAGGCATAGACCAACATCTTACACTAATGAATACACCAAATGAATACATGACCTGGATATAAAAGATGCCATCATAAAGAAATTTAGAGGAGCAAGGAAAAAATGTCTTTCAGATCTGTGGAGTAAAGTTGGAGTAAAGGTTGCATTCAAACTGAACTTTTCCATAGTTCCTCTCTAAACAATTTAAAAGTAATGTATCAAATGAAATTCTAAAGTGTTATGTCCAATAAAAGGTTGAAATGAGACATTTTTCCATCCAGGACAACTTAGGTCTGAAGTAAAGGTTGGCTGGATGCTCTCACTCTCTGAAGATGGTAAGGAGATTGAGCGAGAGTACAAAGGATCATTGTGCTAGCACTGGGCATAGACCATAGTGACCTTTGGCAGCATCATTGCCCTTTACATGGTTGCTGGTCATAGTTCTAAGTGTAGGGGAGTGTTCATAGTTACAAGGAAGGGGATACTCTTGTTCCAATGGAGAGTAGTGCTTGTTGTTTGTCACAAAGGAGAGGGTCTCGGGGTAGAAACCTGAGGGCAGCTACCCCACAGCTTCTTGGATTGCATCACCTTGGAAGTGTTTGGGACAGTGATAACTACCCTCCACCATAGGTTAACAAAGCCCAATTCTTTTTTTTTTTTCCCCCTTTAGGTTTTTGCAAGGCAAATGGGGTTAAGTGGTTTTCCTAAGGCCACACAGCTAGATAATTATTAAGTGTCTGAGACTGGATTTGAACCTGGATACTCCTGACTCCAAGGCCAGTGCTTTATCCACTACGCCACCTAGCTGCCCACAAAGCCCAATTCTAACATAAAGTTGAAAGTAAAAAAAAAGGTGAAAATAAAAAGGAGATCTCCATAAAAAGATTCTATGGTGACAGGAAGATCAAGACATAAATTCGGAAAAAGGCATTAATTTTAAAAAAGCTCTAAGTAAAGCCTTTAAAAATGTAGATTGAATATAAACTCATTAAGAATTCCTAAAAGAGATAAAAAAAAGCAAAAAAATTATTTCAAGAGTCAGAAAAGTACAAAAATTGGGAAAAGAGATGATAGAAATGCAAAAAATTATGAAAAGAGAATAACAGCAATAAAAAATACTGAAGAAGATAATTCCTTAAAAGGCAAAAATGGCTATATGGGACATCAAGAAATAATAAAACAATGTCAAAAGAATGAAAAAAAAGAAAATGTGAAATATCTTATCAGAAAAAATAAAGACTTGGAATATAGATTGAGAGGAGATTATTAAGTATATTGGACTATCTGAAAGTCATTATTAAAAAGAGTCTATCATCAAATTTCAAGCATTTCTAAAGAAAACTTTGGAGATATTTTACAATTAGAGGGCAAAATAGAAAGGGAAAGAATTCATTGATCACCTCCTGAAAGAGATCACAAAATGAAAATTACTAGGGATAATATAGTCAAATTCCAGGGCTTTCAGGGAGAGGAGAAAGGAATGAAAGTAGTCAGAAAGGAACCATTCAAATACCATAGCACTTACTATGATTAAGGAGTAGAGACTTGGAATATGACAATCCAAAAGGCAAAAGAGCCTAAAGTACACTCAAGAATAATCTAGCTAGCCAAACTGAGCAAAGATCCCAAGAAATCTATAACTGAAAAATACCATAGATATTTCCAATTCACTACCTCCAAAGCAGAATTCATATTTCTCTTTAAACTTTTGCTCCTTTTTACCTTCTTTATTGATGTTGATGTTTATTCTGCCATGATGAGCAAATGAAATTGATTCGAGTGGGGGGGCTGTGCTAAATCACTAGTCTCATTTTCTTCTCTGGAGCCATCTGGGTCCAGTGGTCAGATAGGAATCAGGATGAGTGGAGATGTCCCTGATTGCAACACAGTCAGGCGTAGATGACTTGCCCAAGGTTCACACAGCTAGTTAAGTGTTAAATGTCTGATTTAAACTCAAGTCCTCCAGAGCCAGGCTGCTCCTTTCTTATTACTGTTGAAGGTACCACCATCCTCACATTCACCATATTCTTATAGTAACTTCATCATTCTTTTTTATTCTTTTTGTTTGTTTTGTTTTTTGCAAGTCAGTGGGGTTAAGTGACTTGCCCAAGGTCACAAAGCTAGGTATTAAGGGTCTGGGTTTATATTTGAACTCAGGTCCTCCTGACTCCAGAGTTGGTGCTCTAAATACTGCAAAACTTAGCTGTTGGTCTTTAGTGTTATTCTTGATTTTTCACTTGTACTTCCAAATATCCAATCAGTTGCTAAATCTTTCTGTTTTTACAACATCTCTTTTAAATATCTCATTCTATTCACATCACTATCACCTCACTATAGCCCCTCATCATCTCATTTTTTTTGTACTATTTTAGTAGCCTTCTAATTGGTTTCACTGTCTCTTTAACCCATCTTTCAATTTGCTTAATTGATTTTACTAAAGTAAATGTCTGACAATGTTGCCTTTTCCACCCTCAATGAACTCTAGCCGCTCTCTATTACACCAAGGGTCAAATATAAAGTCTTTTCTTTGGTTTTTAAAACCCTTGAAAACATGGCTCCTTCCTCCCTTTCCAGGCTTATTAAATTTTTTCCCATCTGTGTTATTTAAAAGGGTTTGAGAGCCACAAGTTCTGGGTAATTTAAAAATTTTGTTAATAATTGCAGCATTTTAATAATGGATGATCATTTGACTCTCTGTTAGATAAAAAACAGTCATGACAATGGGCTCACAGTTTGTAATGTTCTTTTGTAAGAGGAGTTTTCAATAGGATAGCTAACAATTAATGAGAGATAGACTTTGGAGAGGAGTGAGCTTACTCCACCAAGATGCTGAGAGTGGTATCATGTCACCTTTGAACTGAAAAATTATAACTATGAGACCCCAGCTTTGGGAAATTTATAGGAAGGGGGTCTATCTCCTTCTAAGCTTGACTGAATGGAATTCATATTAGACTAGAGATCCCTTATAAGGTTGGATAGAATCAGACCAGGGAGAAGATTAGCTCAACCTTCAAGAGACTTGAGGTTTTGAAATGAGAATAGAGAAAAGGAGGAAGTCTGATCCTTCCCATATCATAAGTTATTAATAATCATTCTGACTCTACATTCTGCTTTTGCTTTTCCTTGCACACAATACAATTTTAAGGCTGGAAGGAATTTAAGTTATCTTAGAATATACAATGGAAGAACTAGAAGCAGAATAATATAATAAAAGAGAAAACTACATTGAGAATGAATAAGTCATGAATTCAAATATAGGTTCTTTCTCTAGCTATATGACCTTAGGCCTCATTTTCTTTGTTTCTGAAATTAAGGACTTGGATTAGATGGTCTCCGTGATCCCTTCTATCTCTAAAGTCTGAGAATTTTATGAATTTAGACTGTAGAATATTGCATTTGAACACTAGAATGCAGAACATTGAACATTTAGAACTGGACAAGACTTTAGCCAGCAGCTAGTCCAACTCCTTCATTTTATAGACACCTAGGCTCCTTGAGGACTTTCCAGAGATCACATGGTTAGAAGAACAGATGGAGGTAGTTGAAGGTACACAAGGTCATAAACTGGAATGGGTAGCAATGAAAGTTCAAGAAAAATGACTGAGAGTAATGATTGTCAGCTAAATGAAAAAAGGAAAAAAATTGACAAGAAGGAAACCAATGTACAGCAAGTTGAATTATTGAAAAGTAATCATCTTTTAGCAAAAGGTTGATATTTGATTATGGATATACATTGTTTACAATAATTATCTCTTTAAGTTTGTAGTCTATTTTAACTTTTGATTAATTTGGTATTTTCAGTCAGTTACATTTTGGATTAGATAAATTTTGAAGTTCCTTCTCTTTGCTATTTTGTTGTTTAGCAACTGTATGTTTGATAGCAATTTCATTTTAAAATTTTAATTTAAACTTTAAAATTAGTTTGAAATTCATTAAGTTTTGAATTATGATATTTGTACATATTCTTCTTCCTCTAAAGTCTTATTTGATAGCTTATTTAATGTCAGAGGTATGACCTTAGGAACTGAAAGATTGCCCACAGAGCATTGCTGTCATAGGTTCTATCAAGCAGGAAAGTTTTAAAATATTGACTAAGCTTTGGTCTGTTGTGTCTACTATCTACAGTATGTAAAAATATTTCCAGAATATTAGTTAGTCATAATGTCCGTAATTTTTTCTGCCAGAACTCTTAGTAAACTCTTTATCAAGGCACACCTGATTGTGAAAATTATGTATTTTTTATAGTTTCCAAATACATTCTTTCATTCAACCTATAAATGTTTAGTTTCAAGAACAGTACTTGGTCATTGACTTTCCACAAAAGCATTCTAAAGCATTTACATAATATTTATTAAACCTTCTTATGCTTTGGAGAAAAGTATGGCTTCATTTATTACTTTTTATATGAACAAATGGTAACAGGGAATTCTAAATCAGTCATTAGATGGTAATTCTTGATGATCAGAGGGATTTAGGAATAAAACCTTTAAAGGTCCATTGAGATTTAAAAAAATTCTTTCTTTCAGGTTATCATACCACTGTTTTTGGGGTGTTTAGTGATTGTTTGCTGGACAGCCTGCCAGGAATAAAGACCAATGGCTCCACAGTGGAAGTCATTCCTGCTTTGCCAAGATTGCAGATAAGCACTTCATTACCCAGGTAAGTAAAGAAGAGACCTCAGATTTACATTAAAAAAAAAAAGAATTCTTGCTTTAAAAAACTTTAGATTTTTAATGTTTTGTTTGTTTATGACACAGAGTGCAAGTATCATCTTAGTCATTAAATGAAATCTATGGTTCTCTTTATCAAAGAGAGGGTGGAGGATTATTTTAGACTTGTTAAGTAGGACAAGGCTTTTGTAAATACTATTAGAAGTGGTACAGATGAATGTGTTCAATAAAGATCTTAAAATGTTTGGAGAATTGTAGTCTTTGGAAATAATGGAGTCTAACTTAAGGGTTAAGTAGAATTTGGAATTCTTATAAAATACATAAAGAAAAATTTCTCCCCTCTCTTTTGATTTTAAGTTTGTAAATCATTTGATGAGGCAGTGTTGCAGAGTGACTAATCCTGATTTCAAGGTCTTCATCTGATACTTCATTGTTTGACGTTGCAAGTTAGTCAATCTCTTAGGGACTATAAATTATCCAAGTTACCAATTGAATTGGAGTGTCTTTAAATCTGTGAAATCACAGGTTTATCCAAAAAAAAAATCATCAAAAGAGCTGTCTTTTGGAGTCTGTAGTCCAGGTATTTATATCTTTTTTCCCTAGAGTATTTATTTCCTATTAAGTAGTAGCAACATTACTGCCTTGTATAGATGAGCCTAGAAGAGAGGCAAAAATCATAGAATATCCTAGGAAGAAGAAACTTCAGAGAATATTTAGCATGGCCCTTCAACCCATAGATAAGAAAATCAAGACCAGATAATTTAAATAATTTAATGAAGTTCATCAGATTAATATAGCAGAGATCTAGCTTTGGAGTCTGGGTTCTCTTTATAGCAGCTTCAGTTAACTTCATGTTATTTGGCATAAGGTTTTGATGTTGTTGCTTAGCACTGTCTCATTCACCTCCCCCCATATCACTTCCTGTTGTTTTACACTAGCTGTCTCCCATATGCATAACTTTTTTTCCCCTTCTCATCTCCCCTCTAGGCTGTCTTAAAGTTTCAGCAAGTCTTGAAATCTTGCCCAATCTTCCTTTTTTTCCTCTTTACAAGCATGATTTGTTTATTTATTTTTCCAGTTATTATCCAGCAATGATCAAATTCATTTATATATATTTATATTATTTATATATATGTGTGTATGTAAATATGTATATATAGAGGTCTATTTAAATATTCCAGGGATCCTGTTGTAATAAATTAGCATATGAAGTTTAGTTTACATGTGTCCTTTTTCTCCTTTTCCCATTATTAAGGCATTTTCAAATTTTTTCTGAGGTATAGTACAAGTCTGTAAAGGGACAACAGACAAGCAATTGTGTTTCACTGGTGTCTGTGAAATATTAAAATAGTCAGAAGAGGCCTTCTGGCATTTTGAACAAATTTTTTATAGAGGATTTGTGAAAAGACATGTACAAATGGGGCAGCTAGGTGGTGCAGTAGATAGAGCACTGATGCTGGAGTCAGGAGGACCTGAGTTCAAATTTGGATTCAGATGCTTAACAATTACCTAACTGTGTGACCTTGGGCAAGTCATTTAACCCCACTGCCTTGCAAAAATAAAAAAATTGAAGAGGTCAGTCAGAAGATGCTTATTTTTTTATTTTCTAGAGTATATACTAATAAGGATAGTTAAAATCTTGAGAGTGATAACCATAACATTTTTACAAATTTGCAGTAGGCTTTCCTTAAATAATCCAGTGTGACTATTATCCCTCTCAGAGAGCTTTAATTACTTAAACTCCTGAGCCTGAGGAGCTTAAGTCTGTGGCCACACAGCTAAACATTTGGATAGCCAAGTCATGATCTCAATTCTGTCTCTCCTGAATCTACAGCAAATATTGGAAACTCTTTAGTTAATTGAATTCCTTTGTTTTTAGAATAAATTTTTCACTGCTATCTTCTCTTCATTACACTATCATTGTTATCCAAAATATTCCTTCTTTTCCTCCTTCCAGAGAGCCATTCCATGTAACAAGCAGTATTTTTTAGAGAATGAAATATAACAAATGAAATATAACAAATAACAAAAAATAACAAATGAAATAGAACAAAAATAAAAATCACATAAGTGATTAATACATCAAAAAAACTTCAGAACATGTACAAATTATAATATTTGTGAAGTCTTCATCTCCGTGAAGTGATAATTTGGCATTGTTCTCTCATATTTCTTCATTTGAGTCTTGCTTGATTGTTATCATTTCATTACATTTGATTTAAAAATTTTTGATGTGTCATTCTTTCCACTTACATTGTTGTAGTCACTGTTTATATTATTTTCTTGGCTCTGCTTACTTCACTTTCCATCAATTCATATAGGACTTTCCATGTTTCTCTATATTCATCACCCAGATCATTTCTCATAGAATAGTAATATTCAGTTATATTCATGTTCCACAATTTGTTTAGCCATTGCCTAATTGATAGGCAACTGCTTTGTTTCCAATTCTTAGATATCACAAAAAAGTGCTGCTACAAATATTTTGGAATATATGGAGATTTCTTATTTTAGTGTGTTTTTTTTTTTGCAAGGCAAGGGGGTTAAGCGGCTTGCCCAAGGCCACACAGCTAGGTAATTAAGTGTCTGAGGCCAGATTTGAACTCAGGTACTCCTGACTCCAAGGCCAGTGCTCTATCCACTGCGCCACCTAGCCGCCCATGGAGATTTCTTATTGATGACTTCCTTGAGCTATGAGCCCAATAATGGCATTTCTGGTTCCAAGGGTATATATATATATATATATATATATATATATATATTGTGTGTGTGTGTGTGTGTGTGTGTGTGTGTGTGTATACATTTTAGCCATTTTATTTGCATAATTCCAAATTGCCTTCCAAAATAGATATACTATTTTATAGCCCCATCAACAATGTATTAGTGTTCCTATCATTTCACAAATGTTCCAACAATGAATATTACTCCTTTTGGGGTAATTTTTGCCAGTTTTCAGGGTACGAAGTAAAACTTCAGAATAGTTGTAAATGCTTTTAAATTCTTCTTTTGAGAACTGTTCTATCCTCTGAACACAAATCTAGTAGGAAGTGAGTGAGTGAGTGTGTGTGTGTGTGTGTGTGTGTGTGTGTATTGTTTATGTATCTTGGATGTGAATGCCTATCAGAGAAATTTGCTACAAAAGTTTCCTGTTCTTTCATTCAACCACTTTCCTTTGTATATTAGCTATGTTTCTTTGTCTATGTGGAATCTTTTCAGTTTCAATAATTAAAAGTCATCTCTTGTATAACTGCTTCTGTCTCTTGAGTTAAGAATAAAACAACTACCCATAACCATGAGAAGCATATTATCTGTAATTTTTTAATAGTATTGTATTTAATATTAAGGTTGAATGTCCTTTCTATAATGTATTTTGGAATATGATGTAAGATGTCTGAGCTTAATTTTGGATCTAATTGCTTTCCAATTTTCTCCAGCATTTTTTATCAGATAGAGAGAGTTTTTTCCTGGATAGTTTCTATTTTGCATTTTATTAAACACCAGGTTATTGAATTTGTACTGTTTCTGATTCTTCTTTGTGTAGTCTGTTCCTGTGATGTACCTAATGATGTACTCATTATATTTGAACCATTATAGATGATTTTGTTGAATTCCACTTTATAATTTGAGGTCAGGCAGAGCTATTTCTTCTTTATCCCTACTTTTAAAAATCATTTTTCTTAATATTCTAAAGATTTGTTTTTCTAAATGAACTTTGATATTTTATCAAATTCCTTATTTTACCTAACCCCTGGGAATTTAGTTGGTATAGTATTAAAAAATATAAATTAATTTTGGTGAGTTAACTGAATTTTAAGGATAAATGGATTAAGTATAGTTTCATATTTTTTAATGCTTCTGTTGATTGGTTGAATCCTAAAACCTATTTTCATGGGTTATAATTTCCCTTCATATATTATAATGCCTGTAGTCTGTGTATCTTTTTCATTTACCTGAATAATTTTTAAAATGCTCAATCAATCTTTTGTTTTATTGCTCTGTTTTAGGTCAGCCCGCACTTTGCAGCCTTCCTCTGGGGATGAAATCTCCGCTAATGTGTCTGTCCAGCTTTATAATGGAGAGACCCAACAACTCGACATCAAATTGGAAAACATTGGAACTGAACCTTTGGAGAAATTAGAAGTCACATCAAAAATTCTCACAACCAAAGGTGTGCTGGCTTACATTTTTCAGATTACATTGATTATTAGAAACTGCTAACAAATTAGATTGATTCAGGGCCATATCCCAATCCTTAGTTATCAGTAAAAGAACATGAATACTTTCCTCATGCTTCTTCACAAGTACAAATATACTCTAAGACTATCATGCTTCTTCACAAGTACAAATATAATAAGACTATCATGCCCTATTGATAAAAGAGAATTTGCACAGAGTTAGTGTTACCTTCAAACTGTCCATTTAGCTTTTTTGACTGTCACAAAATAAACAAAACCCTTAAGATATTTTGAAAATCTTACTACTTTCTAAAATAGTTATACTATTTTATAGTCAATAGCTATGTCGAGTCAAAATCACCACCACCTAGTTCTGTATTCTCTCTGGATAGGACAGTGACCCCAAGATGAGATTGATAAACAAGGTAACACTTAGCCCAGACCCGGCCCTGAGTGGACCATTAATAAATGGTATTGATTAATAGTTCTCATTCTCTCCCCTCAACCCCATCAATTTAAGGTTTATAGTGCAATAGGTCCAAGGTGGGCAGCTACCTGAGATAGTGTGTATGCCAGCATCATGCCCATGCATGACCCCCTCAGCAGCTGGCCAGAGAAGCGGTTATTGAACCACCACTTAAGCACATTCAGTAACAGAGAGCTCCTGACCCTATAAGACAGAGCTTTCCATTATTAGGAAGTTCTTTCATCTTCAGTAATGATCTGCCTTTTTTAACTTCTACCTTATGATGCAACACTGAAGGAGTCTAATCTTTCTTTCATGTTCTAGTGAAAGTGAAAGTCTAATAAGTGCTAATAGTGCACTCTTACTTCCTGAATTATTATTGTAATCTTTACCTATATCCTTTTATTACAGCCTACAAAACCCCCTTCTTTTTTCCCCTAGGACTGTGGTCATCCAAATGAGAGAGCACTGTGAGGTAATTAAGGTGGTTATATTGCTACTAGCAAGAATAAAAAGAATAATATATGGAGGACTTTGTGGAGATGTTTCTCATCTGCAAGTTTTATTTTGTTCTGGAAGGATATATTGGAGCTTGGGACATAATTATAATACTTTACAGCATGTTACATAGGGCAGATATTGTTATCTTCAAGTGACATACAAAAAATAAACTGAGTTTTCCAAAGGTTCATAGATTTTGAATTAATAAGGACATTAAAGGTTATATAATCCAACCCTATTATTTTATGGATGAGAAAACCAAGATACTTAAAGTAGTAAATAGCAGAGACAGGATTCAGTCTAGGTCTTTTTACTTCAAATCCCAAGATTTTCTAAACCATATTTCTTTCCTAGCATAGTGAATAGAGTGCTTAACTTACTGTCTAAACAACTAAGGTTCAAAACATAAAGTAAATATATGACCCTGGGTAAGTCACTTAAGCTCCCTTCAGTTTCTTCTTATATCGAATGAGCAATGGGACTGGATCTAGGGTCTCTTCCACTTCTGAATCTCTGATCTTATGATTCATTCATGTAAGCTAGCAAGTCTGAGACTCCAATTTAGTATTTCTGTTTCTAAACCCACATTGTTCTTCATGTAATACTTTGCACCAGTTACACTTAGTCTTCTTAAAATCATAGGTTTTAGAACTGAAGAACACCTTAGTTCTAATAGCACATTTTGCAGATGAAGAAATTGGAAAGTCAGAGAGATTTTGTCAAAGTCACTGTGATCTTAACTACGGTAATCTCAGAGTTCCAGCGCCTCTCACTCTAATCAGCACTCTTTATGATGGGGGAGGAGAGAGGGAATTCCTTTCTTTATAACTTCCCTATCCTAGCAATAATTATGGGTCAACTTTAAATCAGTCAGGATCTTAGACCACAAGCATGGGTCCAAGACTATGTATTTTGGAACACACAGAAGCAGGAGACAGTTTCTGTACTTAAGGACACGACATTCTGGATAGCGAACATGACAACATGGAGCATAGGGACACTGAAGTTAGGATCAGAAGACTTAGTGAGCTCTTGGAAATGAGGGGTTTTCTTTTCCTTTTATTTGTATCCCCATAAGCATAGTACTTGATTGACTTGTTGAATGATTTGAGTTTCAATTTGACAGTTCACTAGTTGTGACCTTTGCCAACTCTTTTTACCCAGTGTACTTGTTAGTTACCTCACGGGAGAATGTGTTGAATTATATGAAGTAAAACATAGGACTAAACTTTGAACCTCTGACTGACCCTCAGTAGGAAAGCATGGGTGAGACTGGAGGGCCGGCTTGCCTGCACTTGTGGCTGGTGTGCAGATCACTGTCTGGCTCTCCCAGGCTGGCAACTGGCAGTGTTTTATAAGCTTCAGGAGGAGAAGGGATAAGGAAGGGGACTTTCATCCATTGTGCTCTTCCTACCCTGTCCCAGCACCTCCCAGTGACTCCCTTCTCTGTCCCTGGCTTGTCAACCTTGTGACTACCTTTGATCTGGGCCTTTCTTCCCATCACTGTCCTCCCTGACTTGGGCTCGATGGCCTCCACTCAACGCTTAGATGGCCACCACTGGCCGGTGCTCATTTCTTTGCTTGGATGATTTTAGACATGAGTAGGACCTCCTTCTTGCCTCCATGTTCTCTGTCAAGGCTGCTGCTTCTTCCTCAACCCTCTTCTAGGTTTCTTTTCAGAGAGTAATGCCAGTTACTACCTTCTAGCTTCTTTTCAGAAGTAATACTAATACTAATACAAACTAGCATTTACATAGCTCTTGCTAAGTGCCAGGCCCTAGATTTTTGATTCATTCATTATCTCATTTGAACCTCACAACAACCTTGGGAGGGAGGTGCTGTTATTATCCTCATTTTACAGATAAGGAAATCGAGGCAAACAAATTAAGTGACTTGTCAGGGTCACACTGCTAGTAATTATCTGAAACTGGATTTGAACCCAGGTCAAGAGCAATATCATAGGAACCTGTAGATAGTCTTTCCAGATAAAGCCAGCTTTCCATGTTAAATAACTTGGGAGTATGAATTTCAGTTGTGTAAATGTCAATTATAACTATAAAAGGGGGGGCATAAGACTATTAGTACATTTGGAAAGTGTACAGTTCTGGGGAATTGTAGAATGTTGAAGAGTAATAAGGTAATAATAGTAATAGTAATGATTATATAGTGCTTTTTTTTAGGTTTGTTGTTTTTTTTTTTGTTTTTTTGTTTTTTGCAAAGCAAACGGGGTTAAGTGGCTTGCCCAAGGCCACACAGCTAGGTAATTATTAAGTGTCTGAGACCGGATTTGAATCCAGGTACTCCTGACTCCAGGGCCAGTGCTTTATCCACTATGCCACCTAGCCGCCCCTATATAGTGCTTTAAGATTTACAAAGTTCTTAAATTTTGGATTGTATGTTATTTGTTGAAATGCTGTAGAAGTTAGAAAAGAATGCAGTTATTAGGAATTTGACTATTGAGAATAGACCTTATGGACATAGACTTCATGGATTAATTTGGGTTTGGAAGGATGAGGTAGGCTATAGATATATAGAGAGAAGATAAAGGACTGATACCTAGTGTATCTAAATATTGTGAGCTTTGTTTTTAAGGTCCTTCCATTCTACTTTTTGTACTTCATGATAATATAAACTTTACCACCTTGAAATACTTAATTCCAATTAGATAAAATCCCACAGACATATCTCCCAGATTTTTCTCTCATGTTATTATTAACTAATTTTAAACATTTGCTTTGGAAATTCCAATACTGAAATAATCTCTATTTTTCTTGTATGCTCAAGGTAATTCCAAATTGTAGAGGAAGTATTTGAGTCCTCTGGTACAAGTGTTGCTTAATCTGCATTGTAGCCAAATTGATCTGCATGTTGTTGTATTTGGTCCTATTGGGTAGAACTGGAACAGTGAGTATAAGCTGCAGAGAATGGGAATTCAGTTCAATAATCAGAAAATATGATGGAGAAACCTCACAATGAAATTGATTTCCTAATGCTAGTAATAACAACAACTATATTAATCACGGCTCCAATTTATATAATACTAGAAGGGTTTTAAGACACTTTTGTTCTTAACAGGTCTATGGAATAGGGAGTACAAATGTTATAATCTTTGTTTTTAATAAAAGAGGAAACTGAGTCTTGGAGAGATTTAGTGACTTGTTCAACATATGTAGTGTCAGTACTGTTTAAACTTAGACTTCAAGATTCATTTTTTACTCCATCTTATTAGGTTGCTTCAAAAAGATTGAGAAGAGATTATCCACTGTCAATGCCTATATGTGTACTTTTTATTTTAAAGTTGATTAAACAAATACAAAAAAGCCAGAAAGTTGTCAGAGTTATACTTACCTCAACCTTGAAGTGGTTCTGACAAACAGTAAGTAGATATGTTTAAGCAGATGTCAGACTTGTCGACAATATTGTTGAAGGGATTCCTGCTTTGTGTGGTAGGAGGTCTATTGGTAATGGTGATAAAGCTAGTTGACCTCTTTGATCCTTTCCAAGTTAGATTTTCTCTTTCATTGTTTGATTCTCTAGTCATTTTCTTACCTCTATACTAATTATATGCATCCCTATCTTATTACCTTTGCTCTATTATTTTCTCTTGCTGAAATGCTTTCTGAAGTTCATTTTACCTGCATAAGCCCTTGTTTGTTTCATTCACTGGTAGAGATTGTGACCCTTCTGCACTTTATCCTGAGCTCCCTCATATTTTCCACTGAACCATGCTACCTCGATTCTTGTATATGGATGTGTAATATACGCTAATCTATAAAGTTGTCGACATTTTCCAGCAAATGCAATTTTAAATGAAAAATTAAAGCAGTCATTCTTATTTTATTTAAGTCCTAAGATGTAATAAATTTTCTTATGAAATTAGATTCATGCAAATAAACCATCTGCTTCCAAAATATACAAAAGGGACTAATTCCTGTCATTTATGTTCTACAGCAGCAAAACCTGTCAGCATTAATAAATGGACTGCAAAATAGAATAAGCTGTGAAAATAAAATCTTAAGCCGAGAAGATGAGTAAGACTGAGGATTTGAGCAGGAGAGGGAGCAGACAATATCAATTTAAGATGTAGAAATACAATATTGTCCCCTAACATCAAGGTATCAACTTTATTTTAGGTCTGTTAAGTTTAGCATTGCTTAGGAACTTCAGATTTTTAACGCTTCCAATATTGACAAATATGAACTTGAATAATGATGAATGTTAGATAAAGATATTCTAAACTCTTCACTTAGCCAATCTCTTTCAATACCAGACTGTTAATTCAGTGCTTGGTTATATTTTTAAATGTATAGGGCAGCTATACTGCCTTGGGTGGTCATAACAAATTAGGGGCATGTTAGGTAAAATATTCCATTTAGGTAGCATATCATTCCCTTCCCTCTTAGAGCTTATAGTCAAGTTGGAAGAATTAGATACCTATAAAAATAACTATGGACATCCTCTATGTGACCTGTGTATTAGTGCTAAAACATTTTTGATTAGCTGGGCTTGGTTTTAAGTTGTTCCTTACCCTCCTCTCTCTTTTTCCCCCTTCAAATTTCCCCCCCTCTTCTGCCCACCTCCAGATCACATAGCTTTGTCTCATTTTGTCCTTTACCAGAGTTTTCACCATAAATTTCATAATATAGCTTTGTTGTCTAGGTTTCCACAAATATAGATAAAAGATCCCATGATTACATGAGGTAATAGTGTATATCATGTTTAGGACAACCTTTACTCTACCTCATACTCAGAGAAAATGGTGCCAATGATGCCTAGTAGTCTCTAAATATATTTTCCTAATTTGTCCCACCTTTTCCCCAGATATAAGTCCTCTTGATTCATAGCCCAACCTTGGTTTTTACTCCCTTTGGGGATTCTAGTGAGTTTCATCTTTATCCCTGGGACTCATATGGGATTCGTGCTTTATGATACCACTCTAAAGGCTTGAACTTTTCCTTCCTTACATCTCACTTCTACCCTAAGGAAATGAACTTGGAGTTGTTATAGAGCTTTTCTGAAATATTCATGCTAACAGTTGAGGACACATTCTAGATATTAGCTCTATATTAAATCAATCCCTCACTTCTTTCTTTGGAGTAAGGTCATCATTGTTAAAGTTTTCAGTAATTGTTATCAGTGTTAAATTATAAATATAATGAGAATATTTTGCTAGTGCAAAATTTGTACATTGACGTAAGTTGCTTATAATATTAGAGAAAATTATTAAATTGCAAATGTCTCTCAATTCCTTTAGGTATACATACATACATACATACATACATACATACATACATACATATTCTTAGTCCTCATACCCAACCTTTGTGTAGCCTTTTGCTAATAATCTATCTATCTGTCTGTCTGTCTGTCTGTCTGTCTGTCTATCTATCTATCTATCTATCTATCTATCTATCTATCTATCTCTTGTATAGCTTAAATATGGTTGCTAATTATCTGCCAAAGCAATTAGATTGAAAAATGGAAACATAGTCTATCTTCTAAAATCTGATAACTGCATACAAAATTTGAGAAGCAGGTTGATGGCTTCGTTTTTCATTTTCTACAGTCAGAAAATCCTAAGCAGATCATAATAGTTCTACCTTTTTCTGATAAAGCTATACTTGTTTATGTTGGGGAATATTTCACATAAATTATATCTTTTTAAATTTTTTTTAAATTTATTTAAGGCAATGGAGTTAAGTGACTTGCCCAGAGTCATGCAGCTAGGTAATTATTAAGTCTGAGGCCAGATATGATCTCAGGCCCTCCTTACTCCAGGACTGGTACTCTATGCACTGTACCACCTAGCTGCCCCTCATAAATTAGTTTCTAAGAAATCAAAGCTCTAATACTTATAAAATATAAACATCTTGAATGGAAATATTGATAATCACATGTATGATTACAAAGCACCTATACTCTAGAGGGAGATCCTGTCTTTCTCTTTTTCCCCATTCCTGCCTTGAGGATCTTTCTGAGGTTGTAGACCTGGGAGACTGAAAGGGTAGTGGTGTCCTCAATCCAAATAGGGCAGTAAGGAGGAAGGAAGGATTCTTTTGTGAAAAGATAGTGAATTTTTATTTGGACATGCTTAATTTAAGATGTCTTTGAGACATTCAGTCAGAGATGCTCAATATTGTATAGGACTAGAGCTCAGGAGAGAGAGAGAGACAGACAGACAGACAGACAGACAGACAGACACTAGGATTGGATGTAAAGATCTGGGAGACCTCTGGGATGAGCTGATAATTTAACTAATAGTTGATGAGGTTACTAAGAGGGTGGAGGAAAAACTGAGAAAAGAGACCATGACAGAGTCTTGGGATATACCTGTACATAGGTGTGGGACGTAGATATGATCCAGGAAAGAATGAGATAAATATGAAGAGATCCAGGAGAAAGCTGTATTTTGAAAACCCAGCGAGAAGATAGCATCTGAAGAGGAGTAGTTGCAGTGTTAAATGGTATAGAGAAATCAAGTGTGAGGATTAAGAAAGAAACATTGGAGTTGAAACCTAGGTGATCTTTTGTAATTTTTGGAGAGAATGATTTCAGGTGATTGATGAGGTTAATAGAATATAAGCTCCTCAAGGGCAAGATCAATTTCATCTTTCTCTTTTATCCTCAATTTCTCCCACAGTACCATATGTATATGTTTGTTTAACAAATATTTGCTTTATTCAACTAAATCTTTACTAGTTGGATCACAGGTCACTGAATCTCTGATCTTTAGTTCCTTCCTTTGAAATATGAAATTAATAATTCTGTGTAGTCTGGAATAAAGAACCCTGGAATTGAAGCATTTAGGCTCAAATACTAGCTGTTCTGCTTAGCATCTGTATAACCTTGAAGTGGGATTTTACTTTTATCTCTTTGTAGGTACAACAAAAATATTCAAAACTCCTTACCAAAATGTGTCCATTTAATGACTCTACTATGTTAACATGGCCAAGGTGGATTTTTGATTTAAACTTGAATATTTTTATAGTTTGAGAGTGACTGCAAATGTAGAATGAATTATTTTTAGGCAAAGAGAAAAACATGCTAATTATTACCATGGGTCTTTATATGGACATAATTATAAATAGTAGATTAGGTGAGGATGATGGGAAGACTGACCATTACGATTTTTAGAATTATGAATGCCATTTCCAGATCTTTATTATGTTTTAAACTGTTATTTTCTTTATGCCACACCTCTTTGGTTCAATCTCATCTTTATGTAGTAGTATCCGAGACAACCCTCTATCACATGTTGAACTGCCAAAATAGGAATTCCATTTTCAGAGTTCTCTGTGGGACCACATCCACTAAAAGTTATAATTCATGAACTGTCACATATTTTTCTCCAGCTAGTCTTAAGAAAAGTAAAAATATGAAACAGCATAGCAGAAAACTAATAATAGACCATTAGCTGATGGTCTTTCTCATGAATACACCATCAATGGGCACTGTGTTTAGGAATTATACAAAGGGGCACACATATCAGTGGGTGCCAGATACTTGGATCAGGGCACAAGGTCCAGGATAGGCCACTCCTTTGGTGCTTTAGAACTAAAATTCCTTCTTTGTGATATGAAGCTGTTCTCACTAGACTTTTTCTCAGCATTGTTTTCTGATCTCTGCTTATCTTCTAATATCTGCAATGTGAATAGTCTTCATCTGTTACTGCTGTTGGGTATCCAGTTTCTGTAGTGACTATCGAGCATGCAGTGTCAACTGAACTTGCTCAGGTAGCTACAGAGTGCTTCTTCATATTCTCTTTGCCCATCTCTTCAGGGATACCTTTGCCATATTATCTTCAATCTCAGTATAGGTGCTAGAATCTCTTTAGGATCAGAACAAGGAGATCATTCTTTAGTCATGACCACTTTTATTAAAAGCCAGGAAGAGACCTCTATTCCCTCATTAAATTGTTTTCCCCTTTCCTTAACCATTATGTCAGAGTGAAGATTGGAGTCCTCTGTTAAACACAGATGGTCATGTAATTTAGAATGAGATACTCCCAAGATCTTCCTTGCCTTGGTATGCAACTTTATTCGATCTAGACCGAAGGGTTAACTAAGGAGGCAAGATTAATTGTCCATCTATCTAGCCTTCTTCCTTTATTTTCTAAAGGCCCATTTGTAAGTGACAAAGTTACTTTGGTGTTACATTCTGACCAGGGAAAAATCAGTTTTTTTACATGTAGAATGAGAGAATTGATTTATACGACATCTAAAGCTCCTTCTAACTCTAAATCAGTGATTTATTTCTCTTGATTATGTAGTAATTCTTTTTTCAGTTCCTAGAGTTTAATCTCTTTAGGTGAAAGTCAAATACTTCCTTAGTGGTAATTCAGAAGACTCTTTTTGTACCTAATTTTGGGCAGGTCATTCCTACTCTTACAGATTTCAAGTTGATTAGAGCCTCAGAAGACTCCCAAGTGGAGTACGAGATCTGTTCTACAGACTATCCAGTTTTTTGTTGGAAAATCACCATTGAGAGAGATCTTACTTGTCTTTGAGGAATTCTACTTTTAGATAATTCTCATTGTTAGCAAGATTTTTCTTATGATTAAATTTAATTTTGTCAATTTCCACCTATTTTTTCTGGGTCTATCCTTTGGAGACATCAAAGTATGTCGTTTTTTCCATGTGACACAATCTTTCAAAAAGTTGCCTGTCACATAAACCCCCAAATCTTCTCATGATAAATGTTCCCACTTTTTCCCTTGATTCCCATATAGTATTATCTCTAGCCCTCTCATTGTCCTGGATACCTTCTTCTCATTATCATGTCTAACCAAAAATGGTTTTGGTTCCTAGTTTCTTATCTAAAAAAATGAAAGGGTTGAATTAGATGATCTCTAAGGTCCCTGCCAACCCTAACATACTGATTTCTTTGTTAATTTTATATTTAAGTAGTTATAATGATGATATAATTGTTATTGAAATGTGTTTAAATTTACTTCTATTTTGGGGAGGAGTTGTAGGGATGGTGTCTTACTTGGTATTGTCTCTGGCAGTCAAATATAAACAGTAGCTGATCTTTTTCATTTCATACCTTCATTAAAAAATAACTACTGCCTCACTGTATTTGTCCAAGATCGTTTTAGCCTTGGACATCAATCAGTAGGAGCAGGCACTAGTAATCCTGGAGAACACCTAATCGTTCATTCAAATATAGTTGATCTCATAGATGAAATAATTCTTTTTTGAAATGAAAAACATTTTAAAAAGACAAGATCATTGCTGAAATTATATTCTTTGATATTGATTCTTTTTTATTTTAAGTCATGCTTTTGTAGAACAAAGTGCCAGCTTTGGGATCAAAAGACCTGGTTCACATTCCAACTCTTTCATTTACTAAACTATACAGTGATGGCCAAGTTATTCCATAGTTTGGGACCCCAGCTCCCTCTTGTATAAATGATAGGGTTGGATTCTATGATCCTTATGTAGTTCTCTCTGTCTCTCTCTGTCTCTCTCTCTAAGTCCTGTGATCCTTTGTTGTGTTTCATTTGAACTCAGAATGCTCCAGATTTGCTAGGTGAGCCATTCATTAGTATAAGATACAAATCTGGTGGTTGGAGAGGTGCCTTTCAAGTTCTTGCATTAAACAGGTGCCTAGCATATGGTGATTGAATTAAGCAGAATTTATTCTTTCTTGCCCCCTAGAACTGTAATTTCCAAGTCCTGCCTACCCTCCTGCATCCCCTTATATGACAAACCTGGGGTTCTTCCCATTATTTTAGGGAGTATCAGAGATAACTCACAGGGCTATCAAAGCAAAGTGATATTCTAAAATATGTATTATGCTATATTACTGTTCAGCACTCAATTTTCCTTTCAATGGATATCAGTTAGTTTTAATTGACTTAAATAAATAAAAATTAATTTAAATAATCCATTAAAAGTCATGGATTTATTGTAGATAAATGCTTTGCACATGGTAGGCACATAATGCTTTTTTGGATTTATTTGACCTAAATTAATTTTAAAGGCCAGAAGAAGATCATAGTTAAGTCAGTGAAGAGACTAATCATAGTGAATAAAAACCTCTCTAGACCAAATGTTTTCCTTTCCTTTTTCTCAAAATAAAATGTGTACTAGTTTACTGCCATTGGAGCATTCTAATGGATGTGCTCCTGAGAAAATTAAAAGAAAAATTAGTATAGTAACCTTGAGAATGGAAATTGTAAGTATTATTATTGTAACTTTTATTGTTCTCTGTCATATCAAAAAAGAAGTGTGGTAAAACTTGCTACTTGTGAACATAGAATAGGAAGGATTTCATTTTACTGAATATCCTCCACTGAATTTGGAGGCAGAAGAGAAGTCCTACTCCTTCATTTTACTGAGACTCCAGCTTTTGGAAAATCACATAAATAGTTGGAGGTAGAACTCATGTCCTGCTGGATTGGTTGGCTGATCCTCCTTCTGCTCTATTACATCCTTTCACTTGATGTCATGTACAGGGCTTCTTGATGGCAACTGGAGAAATTCCTAAAAGTTTTCTTTCTTCCATTAACATCCCTTTCCATCCCCGCAACTTCTTTGTCCATGGATATTTATGTGAGTATATAGAAAAATCATCCAAGAATGATTATGTCCAAGCTGTCACCTGTTGCCAGTATTGGCAGAAATAGCCCAGAGGGTTGGGTCCTGTGTTGGAGGCACCCTTGTTTTGCTCTGGTCTAAGCTCGCTCCTCTTGGCATCAGTACCTCATGACAAGCTTGACTAGGATTAATCTAGCAGATGGATAGGTAGTTTAGTGAAACCAAACTCAGTATGCACTTCCACTGTTTCTAGGAAAGGCACAACTCCCAGGGGTGCTTGTCCAAACAGGTCATCTGACATCCGTTTATTTCAATCTTGCATTATCTTGTTCGGTAGTTGAGTGGTAGAGGGAAACGCTATATTTCATTAGATTAGCAGTAGTGTTACATGCTCTCAACTTTTACTGTTAAATCAGAAAATACATTAAAATAATAATTCTTCCATATCTAATGTGCTTTAAGTTTTACAAATCATTCTCATAACCCTTGGAGCTGAAAGTGATTTGTCCATAATTAGACATAATTTAACAGAGCTTGGATTTGAACCTGGCCTTTGACTGTAAGACCAGAGTTCCCAATATACCATTTCAAACACGATTTAAGAGACACCAAGAAGTAGTTAGTGACACTTAGTACCTGTAGTGAATAATTGTAAAATATTTGCCTGTACCATTTACTTAAAGTGTATTGGGATAAATAGAATATCTGCATATATAACATGAATTGCATGTATATTTGCATGGCCAAAAGGATGATGACCTTATGAGACCTAGATTTGAATCTTCCCAGACAATTATTAGCTAGGTGACCTTGGAAAAATCACATAGCCTCTCTCTGCCTAAAGTTTTTCTTCTGTACAATAGTGCCATTTATAATAATCATTGTCCTTACCTTATGGGGTGGCTGGGAAATCAGTCAGCAAATACCTAGTCTGACCTAGGCTCTGTGCTGGGTGCTGTGGATGCAGAAGCAAGAAATAGCATAATCCTTGCTCTCAAGGAGCCTGTAGACTCAAGGCAGAATACTTTCTAAGTTGTAGCACACTATATAAATTTGAATTAATTATTATCATATTAAAATATGAATTTGAAAAATTAGTTGCTTGGGTCAAAATTGTTGAGACCTAGCTTAACTGAAGTCTGTGTGAAAAAGACCCAAGGACTTTGGTTGCCACCAAGCTTGATGTGATAAGGATATTTAAAAAAAATAAAGAAAATGCAAACTTTGTTAACTGAGATATATATCCCATATTTTTTGGGGGGGCAAAATGTTACCATTAAGAGAAAATACAAAGTCCTTTGTTTGGCACTGATAGCTCTTTCCAGCCTAATCCTCTTACTTTGCTAGTCTTCTTGTATTTACTCTCTTCTTTGAACTTTGTGATCTATTTAGACCAGTTCTTGCATAATATAAATGGTGCATTCTGCAGATTTCCTCCTTCCTCAGGGGTTCTGAGTGCTACTTCCCACTTCCATCTCCTATCTCCCATCTCTGCAGACCTGGCAATCCAGGGGGCTTCAGGACCTAGAGCAGAGACTCCTGGCATGGTCTGCACTATATTCCAAATCTGGGCCTTTACCCTGATTGTTCTCCATTCTTGGAATGTTCTTCTTCTTCACCTTGACTTGCTAACTTTTCTGACTTCTTTTAAGGCTCAACTCAGATCCCACATTTTGCCCAGTGTTTTTCTGGGTCACTCAGCTACAGTCATGCTATAGTTGAAATTGCCTTCCTTCTATTCTATATTAATCTTGAATATACTTGGGTATTTATAGGTCTCCTTCATCATGATGTGGCCTTTTTTTTTTTTTTGCAAGGCAGTGGGGTTAAGTGACTTGCCCAAGGCCACACAGCTAGGTAATTATTAAGTGTCTGAGGCCAAATTTGAACTCAGGTACTCCTGATTCCAGGGCTGGTACTCTATCCACTGTGCCACCTAGCTGCCCCTATGATGTGGTCTTCTTGAGGACAGTAACTGTGTTTGTCTTTCTTGATATCCCCAGGGCCCAACATAGTGTCCAATATGAAATGAATATTAATTAGTGCTTATTGATTGATCTTTAGGTTTCTTAACTTCCTTCAAGACTTAGCTCACCTTCTGTATGAAGTCTTTCCTGTTTCTTCTAATCCATAATATTTTTTTTCCCCTCTAATGTTATCTAGTATGTACTTTGTATATATTTTTTATATAGTGATTCATATTCATACTTTCTCCCCTGTTGGAATAAGCTTCCTGAGAACATGGGCTATTTTCCTTTTTCTTTATAACCCTCAGCATAGCAAGTATATACATAAATATATGTAGATACACACATGTGTATATGTGTGTATATACACATGTGTATATATGTGTGTATATGCAGTATATATGTGTGTATATACACACATGTGTGTATATGTCTATATATGTATATGTCTGTACATCTATCTATATAAATATTTGTTGATTGATTCTTGCTTCCATTTCATTGATCAGGTTGTTCCCTATGCTTGGAATATTCTCTTCCACTTTATTTTTTCAATTCCTACCACTTAGAACTTCCTTCCACAACCTTCTCTTATCTTCTTCCTATCATCCTTCCCCCTCCCCATTTGATAAAGATCTTCCTCTTCTTGGAGCTCAAGTAACCCTTTGTTTGCATTTTTCTTAAATTGTCTGAAATGATTTGTAGCTTAGTTTGTGCACTGGAACCACATTTCATTTAAATTGTATGTCTTCCCAAGAACCTTAGTATGGTATGATGCACATTCATAAATGTTTGTTGAGTAATGAATTAATATTTCAAAATAACTTCCTTTTATTCATTGTCTCAGAATTTTAAAGTTAGAAGCTCAGTTATGTTTCAAACCTCAACTCCATGATGGCCTGTCTTTAAAACGGCTTACACTTTTTTTTCATTATCACCTACATTTTGCATTATATCCTTTTCCTATTTTCTTTTCCCGTTTGTTTCCTAGAGAGCTATCTCTCATTATAAAGAAAGACAAAGACAGAGAATTTGAGTAAATTAACAAAATGGTCATCCAGACACTGCTTGAAGAACTCTCCACCAGGGGGAAATTCATTACTTCTGGAAGCAGAAACCTTCCTGTTTTGGATGTATTTGTTTGAAATCTTTTCTTTGAAGCCTGGATTCTAGCTTGAAGACTTCCAGTTACAGACAAGGCAGGTAGCTAATTTCATTCCAAAGAATCACAGAATTTCAAAATTTGAAGTGGTCTTAGATGTTGTTCCTATAATTTCATATAGGGATAGTAATTACTTCCACAATAATTACAAGGAGTTATTAGTTGTTTTTTTTTTTTTTTTTTAGTTAAAGTAACTTCAGTGACTGTTTAGTTTAGCCCTACAAGAATCCCTTCTAAAATCCCTAACAAGGGGTCAATCATACAACTCTTTCTTGGAAATTTCCAATGAGCAAGAATTCTCTTTCTCCCAAGGTTGTTCATTCCACTTTTAAATGGCTCTTCATTAGAAAAATTTCTTCCTTCCTCAAACCTAAATCTACTTCATTACAATTTTTTTTTTAGGTTTTTGCAAGGCAAACGGGTTTAAGTAGCTTGCCCAAGGCCACACAGCTAGCTAATTATTAAGTGTCTGAGACTGGATTTGAACCCAGGTACTCCTGACTCCAGGGCCAGTGCTGTATCCACTATGCCACCTAGCTGCCCCCTTTACAATTTTTTCTACTAGTTCTGACCTTTGGGTGAAATGGAAAAAAAATCAAATTCCTCTTCTAGTCGTTGGCTCTTCATATACTTTAAGATAGCGTTTATTTTCCCCATAAGTCTTATTTTCTCTAGCATCTACTTGAAGACTTCCAGCTATAGAGCTCATTACATACCGAGTTAGTTCATTCCATTGTTGAATGTCCCTTTTGGTTAAAAACATTTTTTTCTTTTTTGTTTGATTCCTTTTAATTGGTCTTGGTTGTCTCCTAGATTCTTTTTGGTATCATCTGCCTTTCTAAGCACTCAGGACTATTACATTTTAATTTTTCTTCCCATTCCTCCTAAAGGATCATAAGTGCATTAAGGGTAGGGATAACATATTATGTTTCATCTCTATATCTTTAGTGCCCAGCACAGTGCCTGAAAAATGCATGATATTTTATAAATGATTGTTAAATTGAGTTGAACTTCACTGTGCATAAAATACCTTTCATTTTACTTAGTCATTGTTAAATAGTGATACATTTCCTCCCTAAAGTTATTATGTGTGCTTTTTTTCTTCTAGAAAAACTATATGGTGACTTTTTGAGTTGGAAATTAGAAGAAACTCTGGCTCAGTTTCCCTTACAACCGGGAAAGATAGCGACATTCACTGTGAATATTAAAGTGAAATTGGATTTCTCCTGTCAGGAGAATCTCCTGCAAGATCTCAATGATGGTAAGGTCTTTTTCTCATTTTATTTCATTCTGTTCAATTCATAAGCATTTATTAGTTGATAGACATTGTGCAGAAATTTTCACAGAAGGGGTGTCAGTCAATAAGCAGAGGTCCTTCTTCCAACTCTCTTCATAGACCATGAATACCAAGAGGAGCATACTTTTGATGGTCATAGACTTTCCACCAGTAGTTTCTTGGTCTTGCCATCAAACTAGACAATCTTTTTTTTTCTTTCTCTGTTCTGATCACATAATTCTCTTATATCTTTCACCTCGTTGTTCCTTCATAATTCCTGGTTTATAATTTGTTGTAGCCTAACCAAGCTCACCTGACTGCTCTCCTTTGTCCTTAGCATGAAGCTTACATCATCACTAGAAGAATATGACTCTTGTTCTAAATTGAATCTTGAATTTTTTAAAAGAACAGTCCCATTTCCCAGCCTGTTTTCCTTATTTCTGTTCAATCCAGCATCCAGTTGATTGTCCATTTTTAATGTCTATCCTAGAGATATGTAATTATGAACAAGCTATATAGATTGTCCACATGTCAAAATCATAAAAATAACTTAAAGATTAAGGAGCAAAGGTTATTTTGCTTTGTGATCTTCTGAATATTATTATTTGAAGAAAGGGAGATATATTTTCACAGATATATTTGTCTCTGTCATGGAGGAAGCCCAGCATAGAGTCTATGGCAAGAGGGTTTCCTTAAAGATGGTGAGGTTCTAAAAACTGCACATGTACATAAATATTCATAGCAATTCTGTTTGTAGTGACAAAGAATTGGAAATTGAGTGGATGCCCATCAATTGGGGAATGACTTGACAAATTGTGGAATATATTTGTGATGGAACACTATTATTCTATTAGAAATCAGGAGGGATGGAATTTCAGAAAAGCATGGAAAGACTTGCATGAACTGATGCTGAGCAAGATGAGCAGAACCAAAACAACGTTATACAAACTAACAACACTGTGGGATGATGATCAACCCATATGGACTTGCTCACCCCATCAGTGCAAAGATCAGGGACATTTTCAGCACATCTGTGATGGAGATTACCTTCTGCATCCAGAGAAGGAATTTTGGAGTTTAAATTACAAAGCTTTTTAAAAGTTATTTTATGTATTAGATAACTTTGCTATCTATATTGTTTTCCTTCTTTTTGGATCTGTTTCTTCTCTCATCAATTTGGATCTATGTATATCATGGATGCGAATATTAAGACTATATCAAATTGCCTTCTGTTGGGGGAGGGGAGGGAAGGGGAGTGAGAGGGGAAAAATAGTGAAACTCAAAACTTTGCAAAAAGAATTGACTGTTAGAGGCTCCCATTTTGTTAACTGAAAAGCAAATAAAATATTTATATAATAGAGAAAAAGATGATGAGGTTCTCTGGAAGTTGTCATCTGCAGATGATATTTTACTGATTGCATCATGTCCCTTTTCATTTCAGGTCCATAGTCATTCCAATGAGTTTCATTTGACTATATAGGAAAAATAAACAGAAAATGAATGCCTATTTTTCTATTGAATTGTTCATCAATATTAAAAATAATTATATAAAAATAATAAATCCAATTAATATAAGTATTTTAAAGATTGCAAGTCACTTTCTTTTAATGCTATGAGGTATATAGTGAGCCCAGTATTAAATACTAGAGTCAGAAAATCTGGTTATGCTACTACCTTTATACCTTGGGCAAATCATATATCCTTTATAGAGGAACCTTTAGGTTCCTCATACATAATACAACAGGCTTGGACTGTATGACCTCTAAATTCCTTCCAGCTCTAAATCTGTGATCTTATAGTTTATGATTATAACATTTCCATTGAAAATATGGCAAAACTGAGACTCAAAAAGATAAATTACTTGCCCTCTGTCATTTGACCTGTAAATGATAGAGACAAACCCAGATTCATGTCTGTTAAATATTATTCTAGAAAAAACACTTAATTTTAATTTTAAAAAATTTTAAAATATTTTTAAATAAAAAAGTTGAAGTTATGTTTAAATTTCAACTATGGTTTCTTTTTTGATTAATTAATTTATTTTTCCAGCTACATGCAAAGATAGTTTTTAGCATTTATTTTTTGTAAGATTTTTGAGTTCCACATTTTTCTCCCTCTCTCAATAGACCCCTTCCATCCCTTTGACAGTGAGTAAATTTTATAGGTTATATATAAAACTGTGTTAAACATAGTTCCGTATTAGTCATGTCATGAAAAAAATCAGAACAAAAGAAAAAAACACCATGGAAGGGAAAAAAACATAAAGCATAAAACATATTTTAAAACTTAAAAATAGTATGCTTTGGTCTGCATGCAGATTCCATAGTTCCTTCTCTGGATGTAAATGGCACTTTCCATCACAAGTCCTTTAGAATTGTCTTTGATCATTGTACTGCTGAGAAGAGCAAGTCGATCATAGTTGATCATCACACATTGTTGCTGTTAATGTTTAAAATGTTCTTCTGCTTCTGCTGACTTCACTCAGCATCACTTCATGCACATCCTTCCAGTCTTTTCTGATCTTATCACTTATGATTTCTTACAGAATAATATTCCTTGATCACATTAGTTTATCACAATTTATTCAGCCATTTCCCACTTGAGGGGCATGCCCTCAATTTTAAATTCTTTGCCACTACAAAAAGAACTGCTATAAATATTTTTGTACAAATAGGTTTCTCCCCCCCCCCCCTTACTTATGATCTCTTTGGAATACAGACCTAGTAGTGGTATTGTTGGATCAAAACCACAGTTTTTATTGTCCTTGGGCATAATCCCAAATTGCTTTCTAGAAAGGTTTGATCAGTTCACAACTCCGCCAACAATGCATTTATGTCCCAGTTTTCCACATCCCTTCCAAAACTGATCATTTTCTTTTTGTCATATTGGCCAATCTGATAGTTGTGAGGGGTATCTGAGAGTTATTTTAATTTGTATTTTTTCATATAACTATAGATAACTTTTATTTCATCTGAAAACTGCCTGATAATTTCCTTTGACCATTTATCAATTGGAGAATGACTTGTATTTTTATAAATTTGACTCAGCTCTCTATTATTTTAAAAATGAGTCCTTTATCAGAAACACTAGCTGTAATAATTATTTCCCAACTTACTTCAACCTTTTTAATCTTGGTTACATTGGTTTGATTTGTGCAAAAACTTTTTACATAAATGTAATCAAAATTATCCATTTTGCATTTTATTATGTTCTCTGTCTCTTGTTTGGTTGTAAACTCCTCCTCTTTTCATGGATTCCTTGTTCTCCTAACTACTTTATTATGTTATGTCTAAATTCTGTACTTATTTTGAATGTCTTGGTATAAGGTATGAGATGTTGGTCTATGCCATACTATTTTCCAGTTTTGCTAACAAGTTTTATCAAATAGTGAGTCTTAGCCCAGAAACCAGAGGTTTGGATTTATGAAAAAGTAGATTACTATAGTCATTAACTAAATTATTATTTGTTTTCCACCTAGTCTATTCCACTTATCCACCACTCTATAAAGAAGTTTTGATAATTGTTTTATATATATATATATATATATATATATATATATATATATATATATATAATTTTAAATTTGCTGTGGCTGTTACCTTCCTTTGCATTTTTTCATTAATTATTTGATTTTCTTGACCTTTTGTTCCTCTAGATGAATTTTGTTACTGTTTTTCTATCATTTTAAAATAAGTTTTTGATATTTTAATTGGTATGGCATTGAATAATTTAATTAGAATTATCATTTTTATTGTATTAGTTCAGCCTACCTATGAGCAATTGACTTTTTCAATTTTTTTAGATATGATTTCTTTTGTGTGAAAAGTGTTTCATAATTGTTTTCATATAGTTTTTGGGTTTGACTTGGCACAAGGTAGACTCCTAAGTATTTTATGTTGTCCACAGTAATTTTAAATGGAATTTCTCATTCTCTTTCTGCTGTGCTTTGTTGGTAATATATAGAAATGCTGATGATTTTTGTTGGTTTATTTTATATCCTGCAACTTGACTAAAGTCGCTAATTGTTATAAGTAGTTTTTTAAGTTGATTTTTTAGGATTCTGTAAGTATTCCATCATATCTTCTGCAAAGAGTTAGAGTTTAGTGTCCTCATTGCCTATTCTAATTTCTTCAACTTATTTCTATTCTCTTATTGCTAAAACTAACATTTCTAATACAATATTTAGAAAAAAATTTAAATTAATTTATTTTCATCCATATGTATATGCATATTTTGAAGTTACAAAAATTTCCCTCTACCCTCCCTTCCCACCCTCCTCCCCTTAGCAGGGAACAGTCAAGTTAGTATTTTACATACATATTTTGTTAAACATGTTTATTTTGGCATGGGGAATTAGGATTAAGGGAAAGAGATACATAAGAGATAATTTTTATAAAGTGTTCATCAGATTCAGAAGGGTGGTTTTTTTCCCTGTGTGTTTTGTTTTGTTTTTGTTTCTCTGGTTGGGGATAATGTAGTCCATAACCAATCAAATGCAGTTGTTCCAGCTCTCTGGACTGCTGAGCAGAACTGCTTCCATCAGGGTCTACTACAATATTGAATAATATGGGGCGGCTAGGTGGCGCAGTGGATAGAGCAACTAGCCCTGGAGTTAGGAGTACTTGAATTCAAATCCGGCCTCAGACACTTAATAATTACCTAGCTGTGTGGCTTTGGACAAGCCACTTAACCCCATTTGCCTTGCTAAAACTAATAACAAACAAACAAACAAATAAATAAATAAAACAATATTGAATAATAGTGGTCATAATGGGCATCCTTGTTTTACCTCTGATCTTTTCGGGAAGACTTCTAGCTTATCCCCATTATCAGCATTTATTCAGATAATCATATAATTTGTTTTTTTTTTTGTTATTGACATAGTCAATTATGCTCTTAGTTTTCCTACTATTGAACCATCCCTGCTTTCCTAGTATAAATCCTACCTGATCAGACTGTATTATTCTAGTGATGACTTGCTGTAACTACATTGCTAATACTTTTTAAAAATTTTTCTCATCAATATTCATTAGGGATATTGATTTATAATTTTCTTTCTTTGTTTTAACTTTTCCTGGTTTAAGTAGCAGCATCATATTGGTTTCATAGAAGTTATTTGGCAGAGCTCCTTTATTTATTTTTCAAATGGTTTATATAGAATTGAAATTAATTGTTATTTCAATGTTTGGTAGAATTCACTTATAAATTCATCTTGGCCCTGGAAGGTTTTGCTTATCTTGGTATATGGAGGGATGTTGGTCTGTCTAATTTCTGACATACTAATTTATTTTTGTTAGAATTTAGAGATATAAAATTTCCCAAGTAACTGCTTTGACTGTCTTCCATAAGTTTTGATATGTTGTTTCTTGATTGTCATTGCTTGGATGAAATTATTAATTATTTCTTTGATATGTTGTTTGATCCACTCATTCTTTCAAATTAGGTTATTTAGTTTCCAATTTTTAGTCTATCTTCCCTTGGCCCTTTATTACATATGATTTTTATTGCATCATGATTTGAAAAAGATGTATATAATATTTCTTTCTTGTACATATATGTGATTGTGGGGGGTTTTATGCCCTTTTGATATAGGTGCCATGTTTTGCTAAGGTATTCTTTTTATCCTCATTCAATTTGAGGTCTAGCGTATCTACCTCTTCTTTTTTTTTTATATCTACCTTTTCTAAAATGTATTCATTTCCTTAACTTCTTGTTTATTTTGTGGTTAGATTTATCTAATTTTGAGAGATGGAGGTTGAGGTCCCCTATCAGTTTTCATTTAGCTTCTCCTCCAAGAATTTGGATGCTATATCACTTGGTACATATAGATTTAGTATTGATATTACTGTCTTGTCTATGATCCCTTTTAGGAAGATGTAGTTTTCTTCCTTATCTCTCTTTTATTTTTAGGGTTTTTTTTTACAAGGCAAATGGGGTTAAGTGACTTGCCCAAGGCCACACAGCTAGGTAATTATTAAGTGTCTGAGACTGGATTTGAACCCAGGTACTCCTGACTCCAGGGCCGGTGCTTTATCCACTACACCACCTAGCTGGCCTCTTCCTTATCTGTTTTAATGAGATCTATTTTTCCTTTTTCTGAAATCAGGATTGCTACCCCTGCTTTTTTCATTTCAGCTGAAGCATAATATATGCTTTTTAACTCGACTCTGTGTATATCTCTCTCCTTCAGGTGTGTTTCTTGTAAAAAATATATTATAGGATCTGTTTTTTAATCCATTCTGCTATCTGCTTCCATTTTAAGGAAGAGTTTATTCCATAAACATTCAAAGTTTTGATTACTAATTTTTTATTACCCTCCATCCTATCTTCCCTTCCTTTTAATTTTTCTTTATCTTTTCACCCCATTCCTCCTTTGCTTCAGACCTCTGCCTCCCCCAATCTGACCTCCCTTCTATCACTTGCCCTCCCTTTTCTTCCCTGTTCCCTATTTTACTTTTTCCCTTCCTTCTTCCCAAACTTTTATCAACCTCTCCTTCCCTTCCCTTCCTTTCTCCTCCTAATTCACTATAGGGTTAAGAAAGATAAATTTCTAGTGTATGTTATTCCCTTTTTTGTGCCCCATCCAATGAAAGTAAGACACAAGCAATTTTCACCTCTTCCTTATTTCCCTCAACTGTCAGAAGTTCTTTGTACCTCCTCATGTGATTTTATTTATCCCATTATGGGATCAGAACTTTTTCTTTTAGTTTCTTAATTTTTTTGAAATAATTCCTTCAAAATAAACTTATATCCTACTTTCTGTCTAAGTATATTCTCTCTACTAGAGAACTGTTTTAAAAGTTATGATTATCAATTTCTCATGTAAGAATGTAATTAGTTTAATCTCATTGAGTAACACTCTTCCCCCGCCCCTTACCTTTTTAATGTATCTCTTGAGCATCATGTTTGAAGATATAATTTTCTATTGAACTCTGTTTTTTTTTTTTTGTTTTTTTTTTGCAAGGCAATGGGGTTAAGTGGCTTACCCAAGGCCACACAGCTAGGTAATTATTAAGTGTCTGAGGCCAGATTTGAACTCAGGTACTCCTGACTCCAGGGCCAGTGAACTATCCACTGTACCACCTAGCCGCCCCTGAACTTTGGTCTTTTTCATCAGGAAAATTTGAAAGTCATTTATTTCGCTAAATGTTCATCTTTTCTCCTGAAACAGTATACTCATTTTTGTTGGGTAATTGATCCTTAGTTGTAATCCAAGCTCTCTGCCCTCTAGAATTTCATATTACAGGCCCTTTGATCTTTTGATGTTGATGCCACTAAATCCTGTGAAATCTTGACCCTGGATCCTTGATATTTGAATTATTTCTGACTGCCTATAGAATTTTCTCCTTGATCTGCTAATTCAGGAATTTGGCTACAGTATTCCTTGGTATTTTCATTTTGGGATTCCTTTCAGGAAGTGATCAGTGGATTTTTTCAATGAATATTTTACCCTTTGATTCTAGGTTATCAGGGCAGTTTTCCTTGATGATTTCTTGAAAGATATTGTCAAGGCTCATTTTTTTGAATCATGGCTTTAGTCCACTAATTCATAAATTATCTCTCCTGAATCTGTTTTCTAAATGTTGTTTTTCTTCTGACGTATTTTGCATTTTCTTCTGTTTTTTTCATTTTTTAAAAATTTTGCTGGACTGATTCTTGATATCTAATATAATCATAAACTTCTATTTGAATGATTTTCTTCATTTAGCTTTTATATCTCCTTTTCATTTTGGCCAATTCAATTTTTAAAGTGGCTGTTTTTCTTATTCCATTTGCCCACTTGTATTTTTGTAGTAATTATTTCCTTTTTCTATTTGCTCAGTTCTATTTTTTTTAAAGAGTTCTTTGTCCAATGGCCCAATTGTATTTTTTAATGAATTTATTTTCTTCAGTCAATTTTTTTACCTTCTTTTGCAAGATGTTGAATTTCTCTTGTACCACTTTTCCCAATTTTTAAACTTCATTTTGAAAATCCTTTTTTGAGTTCTTCTAAGAAGTCTTTTTTGGCCAATTCATATTCCCCTCCTTGGATTATATATGGTACTTTTTCTGCTATCCTCTTCTGGGATGGCCTTGTGCTCTCCCTTATATTCATAGTTACTTTCTATAGTTTTGGCATTTCTTTGACTTTTCTTAACTCATTTTGATCTCTGCTTCTGGACCAGAGGGGAGCTGTCCCAAACTTCTTGTCTTACAGGTGGGACCTGCTTGCAGACCTTCTTTGTAAGAGACCCTTAGAGACTTGCTCACTGGGCTGATGATGTCCAGAGACAGATCTTCCACTTTAAGAACATTAGCAACTTGCTCATTGGGTACTGGGTACTATTCTACTTTCTATTTCATATTACTTTACTTTCCTGGGCCTCAGCTTTGTAAAATGAGGACACTGGATTAGATCATCTTTAACATCCCCTCCAGCTCCCAATTATTTTATCCTTAGAGGCCGATTTGTTGACAGCCACACTGCTGCCAAGTCTTACATTGTAACCCTCCCTACTCAGTAAACTTTATTTGTTCCCTGCTATCTCTAGTATCAAATTCAAAGTCTTCTGTTTGGCATTTAAACTCTTCAAAACCTAGTCCATTTCTATCGTTTTAGTTTTCTTATACCTTCCTACCTATCACATATGCTTTCAACTACCTGACTATTTGATGAATTCAACACTCCATCTCTCAGTTCTGGTCATTTTCTTAGGGGGTTGGTCCTCTATGCCTGGAATACTTTCTTTCCTGATCTCTTCCTACTGAATTCCCTGGCTTCAAATACTAACTAAAATCCCACTTTTTACAGAAACCTTTTTTTAATCTTTCTTAATTCTGGTGCCTTCCATCTGTTAATCATTTCCCTATATAGTTTATTTGACTTATGTGTGTTTGTGTGTCTATATGTTGGTATGGCTCTGTGTATATGTTTATATGTATATCTCTCTGTATCTTTCTATCTTTTTTAATCTTTCTCTGATAAGATTGTGAGTTCAGTTCAGTAAAGGCTATATAGGGAAATGATTAACATTCATGAAACACTTTGTGGCAGACATTCTGCTAAGTCATGGATAGTAAAACAAATGCAAGTGGATAGTAAGATAATCTCTGCCCTTAAGGAGCTTCTGTTCTAGGGGGAGAAGAGGACATATAAAAGGGGAGCTGCTCATTTTGGGAATAACAGTCAAGGGGTCATGGAAGAGAGAGTCTAGAGTTTCAGGAGTGCAGCCTGGAGACTAAAAAAGACATATCTGCCCTGGGCCTCCTACCTAAGAGAGAGAGATTCTAGGAAGAGCCAACACAATTAGAGGGAGGATGAATGGGAGTGGTTGTTTGTCCTTCATTCTAGAAGACCATGACATCAGGGAGATGATACCATGACATGTACATGAATTGGATTTGAGTGAGGGAACTCTGTGCTAAGCCATCCACCTCAGTTTCTCTTCCAGAGATATCTGGGTACAGTGGTGGTTATACACCTCTTTTGAAGTCCAGAGTTAGAGTGAATTTTAAGGGTGAAGAGTTTCTTAGGGTCATTTTAGAAAAAAGTCCAGGATAGCCTGAAAAGGAATGAAAGAATCTGGACTAGCTACCTAAAATCCATATCTGTCATACTTACCTTAGCAAGTGGTCATGGAGGCTCTACTTGAATACTTCCAGCTTTGAGGCAACCCTGGTCCCTCTCCCCCATCTTGAGAGGTGTGCCATTTTGTTAAGATAGCTTAATAACCCCCCCAAAATTAAGGCAACCCCACTCTGCGTTTAAAAAGCCTTAATTATTGGCAATTTCTACCCTATTAGAAGTATATTCCTATTTTTAATTATATATATATATATATCTACATATATAGGTCTCTGTGTGTGTGTGTGTGTGTGTGTGTGTGTGTAGATGCACACAGACACATATACACATGTAATTTTACTCCTAATTTTGCACTGAAATGAAAACTAGAGATCATGAATTGTTCTTTGGGTTTTCTGAAAGATAAGGTAAACATATAAACATTTTTGTTAAATATTTTTTGTTTTCCAAAAAAGTTCAGTAGGTGAAAGCATTAGTTATTAGAATTTCTCAAAAAAATAAAATGAACTTTCTTGTGAAAGTTGGAATTCCCTATCATCCAGAACCTAGATGACCAATTTTTGAGATGTCATCCATAGTTGATACTTTCGCTCTGGGATGTGGACTTGATTATCTTTTAATGCTTTCCTGGGATTCTATAGTTCTGGGATTCTATAAATGACTTAACAACTGGGACTTTCAAATTTTATAGATGTTACATTTAACATCGATCTAATAGCATTCTTAAATATTTATGACAGAATTAGGGAAATTTTTTTTGCTAAATATATTATTAAAACCTAGAAGAAATAATATTATGTTGGAATCTTAAACATACTTTCTAAAAAGTAATGAAAAAAATCCCCCTTCCCCATCCCATGTTTGTAAACTCCTTTACTTTGCTATATTTGAATGACATGTTGTCAGCAGATTACTAAGAATTTTGGGGGGAGGAAGTTATGTATGGAGGGGTATTTGGAACAAATAGCATTGACACCTGCCCTGGGAATGCTTGATTAGTTACTCTCCCAGGTGGTAGTTCATGACAAATGGTCTTCCCACTGTGAAGGTTTGGATGTGAGAAATGGAGGAAAAGGTGATGGTGGCTTCAGATTCTGGCCATCTGTGTCATATTTTTAGTGTTCAGGATGCAGTTTGGAATTCTGGGAGTCAAAAATATGAACTCAATCACTGATTTCTGTCTTACAAATGACATTTTGTTTTAGTGACTATATGCTAATTTAATTGTTGATTTTTTTGGGGGAACAGTCTGGAGTTTAGTAGTCAACGTCCTTATCTCTTCTTTTATATCTCTTGAAATCCAGGATATTGAATTACTTTAGGATAACAGCTTATAGGTGGAAAACATTCCATGCCTCAAGTTTCTGATATTGGTAGCACACATATAACTGAAATATATATGATTGTTAATCCAATAACCTATATTGATTATGGATCAAAAAATATGAATTACATTAACTAGGTCTTTTGGCTGCACTTCAGGTTTCAGGTTAGTTTGAAAAGGTAGCATCCCATAGAATAAAGAATAGAGGGTTTTTAGTCAAAAAATTTAAGATTAGATCTTAGTTATGGTATTTATTTCCTATGTGATATTGTTTGCTCAATTCTTTTTAAATTGTATTTTCCCTGCCAAGAAGAGTAACCTTTGACCTGGGAAAGAACAGCTCAAAAGTGGCTAAGAACTTTTAAAATATTATCTCATTTATTTCATGTATGATATTGGTTAGCTCATTTTCTCTCTTTGAATCTCAATTTCCTCCTCTGTAAATGTGAGAGTATGATTAGATGACCTTTCAAGTTTCTTTCAGCCCTCTTATCATCATCCAAGTTCTTTAATGAAACAAATAGTTATTAATGTTTAATAGGAGTAATAATACATTGGGCTAGTAGTGGTATGTACAAAGCTAAATGAAGCTTGACTTTTAGCTTTAAGGAGGATACAATCTATAGAGAAAATAGGAATAGTGGTAAATGCAACACAAATTAGAATATGATAAATACATAAAAGGAATTTAAAATACTTTTAGATGAGAAAGAACTCACTTGGAGAAACAGAGAAGCCATCATGATTGTAGCTGGGGTCTGTTGCATGGACAGGATAACAGCAAGACAAAATGGGGATATGGGAAGAAGTGTATACAGGCACAGTAGCATATATATTCATGTGAAGGTGGATAATATAGTTTGGCAACTTTCTACACAGACTTTTTCCTCATAAAACAAATCTGATGAAAGAAGAGAAGCCATATGTTCCCTCTATGCAAGTAGATTCCCAGTGAGTGACTGAATTGTATCATATCAATTCCTTAAAAACTCTCTTTGACAATGGAGAATCATTGATATTTTCTAGTCAATCTGGTATGGTGCTCAAGGGAGCTGCTCTCGTGAATACTTCGCTATACCATTGAGTATGATTGTCAGAAAGTCACCTAAGTCTTCTTACCTGTAAAATAGGAATAAAGTACCTATAATTGTCTATTTCACAGGGTTTTTCCTAGATTCAGATGTGAATTTTATGTGTATGTGCATACACATGCACACACATATTTCTGTTTTCATCATCATCATGAAAAGTGGTTATTTAAATAAATAATTCCAGGAGTGATTTCAAAGGAAATTATGATGAAAAAAGACAATTATGGTGAAACAGAAAAAGGGAAATTTTCTGAAAAGATTGATGTTGATTCAAACCAACTCACCAGTCAATCAAGATTTTTATAATGTAATTCCAATCTAGGGCAACAAACAGAGGATGAATAGAAACATGTGGCATGATATTGTAAGAACAGTGACAGCTTAGAATATGCTTAGATTCTGAGTAAAGCTAAGATCAACAAAAAGAAGTTTTTGAACTATATTAAACAGAAAGGAGGAGAAAAATGGAATGAAATTTGTATGGATTGCTCAGTGATAACTAACCACAAAGACATGGGAAAGCTACTGAATTCTTATTTTCATTGTATTTTCTCTGTCAAAAAAGAGTAACCTTTGACCCGGAAAGGACAACACAAAAGTGACTAAGCACCTTTAAAATGTTCTCTCATTTAATCTTCAGGAAGTGTTGTTATTATCCTCATTTTGCAACTGAGGAAACAGACAAATGCAAGTTGTGACTTACTCAGGGTCACATAATGATTAAAAACCTGAGGTCAAATTTGAACTTAGGTTTTACTGATTCCAGATCCATTGTGTCACAAGCTTAATGGGACTCAACATAACTTCAGAAAATATGGAGGTGATATCTTTTGTATATATTGTCCTTATTAGACCTTGACTAGGTTATTGTGTTCAGTTGAGGACAGACAGATTAGGAAGAAGCCTGAGAAGATGTCTATATCTGGAGGTTGAGGAAAGAGCCTTTAATTTATGTTGTTCAAGGATCATTTATAGAAATTGAATATTTAGCCTGGAGAAGAGAAGGACCAGGAGAACCTGATTATTGTATTATAATAAGGACTTCCTTGTGGAATAGGAATTAGACTTGTTCTATATGATCCAAGAAGGAAAACAGTGGTTAGAAATTTCAAAGAGGCAATTTTAGCTTCATGTCTGGAAAAATTTCCTAATTAAAAAAAAAAAGGGCTGCCTTGGGAGGCATTTGGTTTTCCCCATCATTGGAGATCCTTAAGCAAAGACTGGATGATTTCTTGTTGGATATATTTCAGGACAGATTTAGAAGATGGAATGATATAAGTTGGAGTGGGTGACTTTTCAACTTCAATGATTATGTGAGAGTGATCAGAAAATTGCAGATCTTTTCCTAGCAATGTACCAAGCTTATTTAGAAATCTAGTTTTGTGGAACTCTTGTTTGAAAATTTCAAATCTTTTATTGATAACTTTTAAACATTATAGTTGCTAATTTTCTGATTACTGAATAGAGTGGAGAAATGACTTTTCCCAAGATTGCTGCAATTCATAAAGACATTGTCTAGTTTTACAAGACAGGCTTCTGCTTTGCACAAGGACTTTGTACTTGGAAAGTGGTTTAATATAATGGCTTTCTAAAGTCGGATAATTAGTATTTTGATAAGTTTAAGTATTAGGACTGGAGGGTAAAATTCTCCATCTTTCTTCTTTTTCTTGACCATTTTTTTTTTTTTTTTGCTAGGCAGTGGGGTTAAGTGACTTGCCCAAGACCACATAGTTAGGTAATTATTAAGTGTCTGAGGCTGGATACTCCTGACTCCAGGGCCGGTGCTCTATCCACTGCACCACCTAGCCGCCCTCTTTCTTGACTTTTGAAAGAAAGTTTTACCTGCTTCTGGTTTTCTTTCTAAATCTTATGTTAATTTGATTTTTCTTTCAGTTAGTTTTTGATCTTTGATTTTTTTAAAACGAGTTTACCTGCTAATTAAATGGGACATTTCAATTTAAAAACGAGATATTTAAACATCTTTCTCTTCCTTCTAACACCTTCCCTGCAGTGGGGTGTAAAATCTTTGTGAGAAAATACTGGTTTAGTTTTCATTTTTCCCTTGTAACCCCATTTTCTTGCATAAAGTCTCTGGTAATCTAAAAAAAACCCTTTATAATAGATACCAGAGTTAATTCATTCTGTTAACAAAATTTGTTAAGTACTTGATGTTGAGGGGATTTGAAGTGAATTTAATCCAATTATTGACTAATTCTACTTTCTGTTTTGCAGATGAGGAAATATAAACCCAGGGAAATTAGGGCTTCCTCTAAGTCTCAGTGTCAAAATTTGAACTCCAGTCCTTTGATTTGAAATTCAGAGTTTTTTCTTCCTTTATGTGTTATTTCCTCATGAAGTCACTTATTGCCTAGAAGTTATATCACCTTCTATTATATGACTCTTGCAAGTTTTTTTTTAACTTTCCTGACAGATTATTCATTTCATTGTCTTGTGCCCAGTGGTTTATTTGGTTCTCCTGCCTTGTATTGCAAAGGAAAGGAAAGTTAATGATTCACCATAAGGCTTTTCAGGTTGTTATATTTAGACCAAGCCACCTCCAAGACTCCTGAGTCATAAATGATAATTTATTAGAAGACCAATTTAGTTAAGGGAAAGGTCAGCTGCTTCTTAAGTCCCAGACTATCTGCTCCACAGCTATGAGTTATGGTTGTGATGGTGATGGTGATGGGGCAGGAGATCAGGAGGTTATGGGATCATAGAAAAACCCTGAACCTTTCCTCAGCTAAATTGCAGACATCACTGACTGGTTTAATGGTCTGTGGAAGTGTGGCTACCCCGAGGCCAGAGCTTCTCTTGCAGGTGTGAGGGTTGACTCAGATCTCTGGCTTGAAGTCAGGTGAAAAAATAACTCCAGGAACCACTCCAGAGATTTGGGATGTAAATTCAGGTATTTGTCATTCACCTGGAACCATAGAAAGATCTTAAAGGCAATCACAGCTAGCTATAACACTTCAGGTCCTAAATCTCAATATTCTAGTTATTGGAAGCCAAATGTTTCTTTGGCAAGTCAGTTGGCTGTTCTAACTCAGCCAGTGATTCATCCTGCAACTAATGGTCTAGGTTGTCAGCAGAGAATAGAAAACTATGTCTGTCTAATGAGAAAAAGAATGCTTGCAGTAAACAGCTCTGCATGGTCTTCTGCTAACTCCCTCTTAGATGAAGAGAATAGATAGGAGTTTCATCAGGATCCAGTCATGTTATAGATTTGCTCTCCTGAAATAAGTCTCCTAAAGTTGAGAATTTGCTTAACTCTTTCTTATACTTTCTTGCCTTGTGTTTTCATAAGATGAAATATACTTTATCAGCATTTCTGTTTTATGTGGCAAAATCACAACTATTGTTATGTCCAGATACCTATTTTCATATAATTTTATTATCCATATTGCAAAATAGAATTAGAGTCAAATTACACAATATCAGGATATAGATTAGACTTGTGATTTCTTTGATATGTATAACTCCCAAGTGAGGAAACTTCTTTACCAGTACAGGTTGGCACTTTTTCTAAAATTAGTCTTAAAGCCAAGAGGCTGTGTGATTGGTCCAGGAGCACACAGGAAGTATGTGTGAGACAAGACTTGAAAGCAGATTCTTTCTTTGGGTAGCTACATGGCCCTGTAAATGAAATCCTAGGTCTGGAGTCAAAGAAACCTGAGTTCCAGGCCTGAATTCAAATCCAACCTTGGATGTTTTAGCTTTGTGCCCTTGGGCAAGTCACTGAATCTCTGACAGCCTTAGTTTCCTTAACTGTAAAATGGGGAAAATGATAGTTTCTATCTCATGTCTTTGTGAGAATCGAATGAGGTAATTTTTGTAAAGCCGTAAGTACAGTTCCTAGAATATAGTAGGACTTTAGTATATGTCTATTCCCCTCTCTTCCCCTTTTTCGACTTAAAGCCTATTCCTTATCCTTACCCTCTTACTGCAATTTCTAAAACACTATATGCATTTGGTAACGATGAGAGAACTGATTCTGGAAAGTAAAAAAAGGGCAGTCATGCCAAAGAGGCAAAAAAATGTTTTTAACTGAGCAAATTGATAGCTATATATAAGTGTTAGAACATAGTAGCACTGTTATCATTGCATTGTTCAAATCATTAAAAATTTCACCCAGTAATTCTTACACAGGGCTGATTCCAAACTGGGCTAAATTCTTTTGTTATTCACTTAACCAGATAATGAATAATAACCTTTAATGAATAGTGTACCCTTGAGCACATGAATCAAAGCAAGTTATTCTTGGAACAGGTACTTCAAAGGCCACCACATAGAAGGATTAATTTTGTTTTGCTTAACCATTACTGAAAAAGCTAGAAATAATTATTAGTATGCAGTTTATAACAGGGCAAATTTAGACTTGATGTAAGGAAAAAATTCCTACCAATTAGAACTATTTAAAAATGAGATAGACTCTTTCTAACTATTGAAGACTATCCATTGACTATCTCTCTACCTCTCTGGAGTTTATGTGGCAAGCATTGGATGTCCTCTTGGTAGATTTAGTGATAGTAAGGATTCTTTTTTAGCTAGACTGTAGCAGTAGTAGCTGTTGAGATTGTTTCCACCTCTAAAATCCCATGATTTTGTTAAACTATTATATTTGTCTAGATGAAGAAATTGTTTTATACTCATGTACAAACTAATGTGTCATGCCACCTACACTTTCTCATTTGTTCTCTTTGAAGCTTAATGAATGGATGAAATTAGGTTATAGTCTAGACCTTTATATATATATATTGCAAGCAGGAGACATGCATGATCTGCTTGAAACACCAGGTTAGGTAGAGAATTTATGATCCTGACATTTTAACAACTTAGTTCTTGAGTATTTGTGATTGTGAATAATTTTTCCCCTCTGGATCTCATTTTTCTTATCTTTGGAACATGGGGGATTGGATTGGATTTTTATATATCTTTTAATATCTGCTTACCCTTTAAATACCCTCTGATTTCAAGGAAACCTTACTCCAGGGATTTGTTGTTTGGTAATATTGGACCTTGATTCTTGTAGACAAGTCTAGAAAAATCAAAGATCTGGACAGTCTATGGCTATAAAGACTCTGAGTACAAGTTTAGTTATGGGCTCTATTGTCCAAGGATCAGTTCAATATGAGTGTGAAGGTTTCTTTGCTAAGTGGGAAACTTAGCTAGTTGGAATCTTGGAAATACTATCAGATTGTAGAGTAATTGTGGTCTGAAGTTATCATCTTTACAATAGTAAGTTTGTCCTTGTGTAGGTATGAGTACATGTTTAAAGCAACAAATGACTCTTCTTAATCAGTGAATAGGAATATTGTTGAATCATAGACTCTATGTTGACTCATATTGCAGGCAGCATATGAGTCAACAGTGTGGAATCTTTGTAAAAAATTCTACTGTGATTTTAGGTTATTTTATAAGCAATGTAATGTCCAGAGCTAATTTGCAGATGAACCCTAGAGTTGGACTACATGTCCCTTGTCACATGATCGGAGGATCGTTACCAGATTTACTTAATGATTTTTTTTTGCCACTATAATCGCCAGTTCTTAAATATATTATATTTGTCATGTATGCAGAAAATCTGGGGGGGATAGAGAAACAAATATGTTCAAGCAAACTATATATAGGATAAGTAGGAAATAATTTAAAGAGGGAACATCCCATTAATCAAGAAGTGCCTTTGCTTAATGGCTGGGTACAAAAAAGTAGCCAAAGACATTCTAATGGGTGAAGCAACATGCAAGGAAATACATACAAAGCAAGCTTTGCACAGGAAAAAGAGACATTTAACAGAGGGTGAATTAAGAAAATCTAGGTAAAATTTCCTATAGAAAATTAAATGAAGTTGGGGCATGAAGGCAGTTAGGAAAATAAGTAGGCAGAGATGAAGAGCGAGAGTATTCTGGATATCAGAGATGGAAAGAAAATGCTCAAAGCTGAAGAGATGAAGTGTTTTGTTTGTGGAACTGACAGGATATCAGTGTCATTGTACTGAAAAGTATGTATCAGAAAGTAAAATGTATGAAGACTAGAAAAGGTAGGAGGCATCCAAGTTAGGAAGGGCTTTGAATGCCTAACAGTAGATTTTCTATTTAATTCAGGAGGCAATAGGGAGCCACTGGACTTTATTAAATAGGGGATAACATGGTTGGACCTGAGTTTAAGGAAACTCACTTTAGGGGCTGAATACAGGCTGGATTAGAGTGACGAAGACACTTGAAACATGCTGAGACACTAACAAGCTGTTTTAATAATACAGGCATGAGGTGAAGAGGGTCTGTGTCCAGAGGTGTATCCCTGTCAGATGTTGCAAAAGGGAAGTCAACAGACCCCTTTAGTTCTGATTCTTCTTTCACAACATGACTAATATGAAAATATGTTAAACATGATTGTTATATAATTATATGTACACTCATGTTTAACGTATCTTCATATATATATATATATATATTATCAGAATACTTTTATCATGGTGAGGGAAGGAAGGGAGTAGAAAAATGTGAAACTTAAAAGCTGAGCTAAAAAAATGAATGCTGAAAAGTCTCTTTGTATGTAAGTGAAAAAAATAAAATAAAATAACATTCAAAAAACTAAAAAAAGTTCACTGGAAACTTTGGAGAAAATAGTTTCAGTGGAATGGTCTTGTTGGAAGCTGGATTGTAAGAGGTTAAGAGTAGTTAAGTGGAGAGAAAGTGGAGGAGAAACACCTGTTTGACTAGAAGAGTGGCTTAAGAGGCAGCATTGTTCAAATGGAGAGAGAATACAACATTTAGTCAGAAGATCTGCATGCAAATATATACCCTACCACATAGTCTCTTTGTGGTCTTGAACCAGTCACCACTCAGCTACTACGGATTCCAGTTTCTTCATTTGTAATATAAAGGGGTCGCATTGGAAGACCTTTTAAGATTCCTTTCAGTTCCAAATCTATGATTCTATCTATCTATTTTATCTATGATTCTATCACTTTGATAGCTTTAGGCAATTTTGGGGTTTACAGCAGAGCTGGGAAGTTGGAAAGAAGGTGGCCACTAAGCTTATCAGAGTCAGTGTGGTTCAATGGAAGATTAGATTTGGGGTCTCACCTGTGATGTCATAGTTTACAGACTGTCCTCTGATCAGCCCAGCTTTTGTCTTTTTGTTGCTCTTTAGGCTCTATGCTTTGATTCTTTCAAGATTAGTTTTCTCTGACCTCTGACACAGGTTGTAAGTGACTGGTAAAAATACTCTCATTAAGAATTCATAGTATAAATGATGAGTAGGGTTTTGTGCTGAGAAACCAAGCCTTGCATTGAAGACATTTTTAAATTGTTATTCCATCCTGAAGTTGTCAGCTCTGTAACTTTCATGATATGGCTGACTGATTTTTTAATGAAGAAATAATTACTTTCTCAATCTTTCAGGAATACACAGCAATTTTATAGTTCTGAAATCATTACAGAAAATCTTGCTGTGATGGATGTACCAAACTTTGAACTTGGTTGCTCTTTATTTCTCTCCATGGGAAGTGAGCACATATTTTTATTTAGATCAAGATTGTCTTTCATTTCTTTTTTCATTTTTGAGCATCATAGGAGGGTGCACCAATCAAACAAAAGGAGAAGCACTAATTGTTTTTTCACTTTTTAAAGTCCATTCTCCTTAAGTTTTAATTTCCTCATAAATAAAATGGTTAGTACCATCTAACCATTTAGATCAGATATAATAAAGCATTTTAAATGCTTTATGGATAATAATAAAATATCATTTATATAGTTTTTAAGATTTACAAAGTATTTTTATTAAAGATTTTTGTGCATCTCAGAGAAGAGGATGGACTGAAGGAGGAGGAAACTGATGGTGGGGACACAGTATGTTGCTGTTAGGCATTCCAGTGATTATCAGGAAGCCACTTTGAGAGAAGTAATAGATGAGATCCTGAGAATGTCAGATGGAGACATAACTGTACCTCCTGTTCTCCAAGTGAGTGAGAGACTGAATTTGACCTCAAATGAACTGTCTGGATTGGAGGACCAGAACAGTTTGAGAGAGAGAAGACAGCCAGGTCTGTGCTGGTGGAACTTGAGTGAAATGACCAATAAAGCTTTGGGTTAGCCTTTAAAGGACAGTAATACAGGCCAGCATCCATATTGCTATAGACAGTCTCTTCTGGGGCCCAACCTCTGTATATTCTACCCTTCCCCATGGTCCAATGGGAAGTACTTGGTATTATCCCCACAAGACACAGAAGATGCAAGAAAAGAGGCTGCCTCTGCCCCAGACTAGCTGCTGCATCCCGAGGCCAGTATTGTCATCTCAGGTGCCTCAGAGGCAGATTAATTAGTATGTAAGGTGGAAGCATGTGTGAATAGGAGTAGTCAGGCTAAGCTAATAACTCCTTAATATGGTGATGGATGCCATTGACTTTCTTTTAGGCAGTTAGGTGGTATAGTTGAGAGAGCTTAGGACTTGGAATCAGAAAAACATGGCTTCCAATCTTCTCATATACTTATTAGCTGTGCTCTGTGTCTGTTTTATCCTTTCAAAATGATAATCATAGCCTTTGTAAACCTTAAAGCATTATGTAAAAGTTAGTTATTATTATTATTATTATTGTTCTAAGCTACTGATATTTCACTGAGGGAGAAGTCCAGCAGAAGAGGTTTCCATGTTATCATACTAAATTTCTGCTATTCTTCTCAGGCTATGGATATATGTTGTAACAATGAGGAATAACTGTACATTGACAGTATATTCAGTATCTTCCTATTAGTTCCCTCCCCTTGCTGGAGAAGAACTGGTAGTTAGTTTTAGAATCTGAGGTTGAAGGGACATGAAAGGTCATTTAATCAAATGCTCTATCCCATGCAGCTTTTGTGATAGATGATTTGTCCGCCACTTTCTGCCAAAATACCTCCATTGAAAGAGTGCTCTCTATCTAAAGAATCATCACATTTTATTTAATTTTTTTGAATCGTTACATTTTTTTTAGTTTTTTTTTTTTTTCGCAAGGCAAATGGGGTTAAGTGGCTTGCCCAAGGGCGCACACAGCTAGGTAATTATTAAGTGTCTGAGGCCGGATTTGAACGCAGGTACTCCTGACTTCAGGGCTGGTGCTCTATCCACTGTGCCACCTAGCCGCCCCATGAATCATTACATTTTAGAGCTACCTTGTACAATTGACTCATTTTACTAATTGAGGAAATAGATATTTGATTAGTAAAAAGTGACTTGTCTAATATCAAATAGCATTTGTGGAAAAGCTAGGATTCAAATCTCCAGCTCTTGATGCCTAATATCACGTTTTTCTTATCACACTGCAATGTTTTGTGAAATAACCTAAGAAAGAGCATTAGGGTTTGTAGTTCCAGAGGTATAAGTTGCACATGAATTCCTTACCTCACTATAGTGAGATTCCACATTTGTGCACACTCTCCCAGGATGAAGTGTGTGCAAGATAGTATACCCAAAGTGAATGGGTTAGATGTTATTTCATAATTATTCATGCTTTTCTGTTTGCTTAATAAATTTGATTTGGTGTTAATGGAGGCATTAATGCTGATTAAAGGGGAAGCACATTGGTGGTAGTTCTGGACCTTCTGTGTGTAACAATAGGGAAGAGTTAGCTCTCATTGTTCCAGTGCATGTTCCATTGGGTGAATCCACAAGGTGGGTCATCTATCTATTGCTAGTCTAAATAAATCAGAGAGAGAGAGACAGACAGACTGACAGAGTGAAAGAGTACCAAAGAGAGCCAGAGAGCGAGACAGAGACAGAGAGAGCAAAGGCCAGGCTACATTGCCACACTTTCAAATAACCATAGAGCCCATCAAAATTTGGGATACATCATGTTTATATATTCTGGTCACAGTCTCTGAGGTCTACGTGAGCTATGTCTTCTCAGGTTCCAGGGTACTAGGTCTGAGGGAGGTGGTTGATTCTTCTTTACTTTTTTTTTTTTTCAGTAAGTCATCAAGGCATGAAGGGATTGATGCCTCATTCAGCAACCTAACTTTCTAGAGGTACAGATTTGAAGTTAGTGCAGCATCAGTGCCTCAGGGATCAAGAAGTGACCATCAGGATCCCAGCCCAGGAACTTTTTGGCTCAGGCCCTATTCTGGCTTTGTTTTTCCCATTTCTTAGGGGCTTATGACTAGTGATCATCAATTTTCAGGGATATTCTGGGGGGATTCATTTTATTACAAATTGACCTAGATGACCTTTGGATTGTCCCTCTACTCTGATTCTAAGGAAATTTATTCATTCATTAATGGTTTGCTGGGGACTACTATGTTTTACACTTCTGTAATATCTTATGCAGTAGGAAAATTAATTAATGAAGGGAGAATTACAAGTCATAGCAGTATCTAAATGACCAGAGCGAATGAAAGGATTTTTGCCATACCATTTCATAGCTTGGGATAGATTGGAAGTCTATAACTTGCATTTGGTTGTTGACATTAAATGTTCTTTATATTTATTTTGTCCTTCGAAGTGAATTTGCTAAAGTTTTTGAATGGTTGAGATTCTTTCCCTTATGGAAATAAGTCACATGTATTGGTTGATTTCCCGGCCAACTGCTCATACTGACTTAAGTTTTTTGCATTTTTTTCCTTGAGGAAAATTCACAACAACCAGATGGCATTTATGGTGTCTGTAGTTTTATGAATAACTGAAGGAACTTCTCCGTAAAATGGACCAATGAAGTACATTTAGCATTACACATCTCCCACTCAACCCTCTGCTGTATTATTAGATCTGGTCTTCTTGCATTCTGAGCCACAGCATCTGGCTGCTAATGCTGCCTATTTTGACCTTAGACAAAGCACTTCATCCCTCTGGGCCTCAGTTTCCTCATTTGTAAAATGAGAAAGTCCCTTCAAATGATGTTTCTTTAATTTGAAACCTTCCTGAACCTATGAACTCTTGCCTAGGAGCTCAAAAGCTTTAAGATGTAATAATTTTTTTATAGCTTTATTCTTCCCTTGTTATTACCCAGTGAGAGAATGATTTAACTTTCAGCCCAGTTCTGTTGTCTTATCTGTAAAAAGAATTCATTGTCATTGTCCACTTTTTGTTATTGAAGTGAACCAATGATATCAAGTGCGGTGATGTCTTCACTTGTAAGTGATTTAAATGAGGCAAGGTGGTACGGAGTCATCAGCTTTGGTCTCGGAGTCATCAGACTCTAGGGACCAGACAGTTAAGACTACTGATAATGGCCCCCTGACATTAATCATTCATTCAACATTTATTAGGCAACTACTGTGTTCTTGACCCTGTGTTAAATGTTGTAGAGACACAAAGACAAAAATGAAACAGTTTCTGCCCTCAGAATTTTGTACACATATACACACACATACAAATATATTCGAATTCTATTAAAAATAAAAGCATTGTAGTTTTGTTAGGAGCTGAGGGGGGGAACAGCAAAAATTTCAAATGTTAAAGGTAGCACTTGAATTAAGTTTTGAAGGAAATTAGGGTTTCAGAGAGGTAGAGATTGCAATGAAGTCATAGGAACTAACCAGTACAAAGGCATGGAGATGGGAAATGTTCTGTTCTGTAAGTAAGTAAAAATTAAGCTGTTATGGCTGGTCTGTAGAGAGCATTAAGATGAAAAATTTTCAAAAAGACTAGAAGAGTATGAAGAGTCCAGGTTGAAAACAAGTTGGAGCACCAAACAAGTCAACAATCATTTATTAAACATTTAGTATTTGATAGTTATTTTGCTAAGTGATTGGGATATAAAGGCAAAAAAAGAGAGGAGCTTATATTTTATTCTAGAAGAAATTCAAAAACATTGAATTTTACTTGGATTCATATTGTCACACTTACCCTTCAGGATAATCATTTTGTTGGTAATGGATGATGATTTTGGATACAGAAATATGAAGAAGAGAGATCAATGAGGAGTTTGTTGCATTAGTGTAATTGAGAAGTGATTCAAAGGTGTGAAGTAGGTGAAATCTGTGAGTAGAGAAATGTTGGTATTATTAGAGAGATATTTTGGAAATGGGAATAATAATTTAGCAGCTATTTGGATGGGGTGAATGAGAGTGATGTTGAGAATCTAAATATCTGAAAGATTGGTGGTATCTATGACAATAATAATGAAATTCAGAAGAGTTGGATTTTATAGAAAAAAGATTAAGACTGTTTTGGACATATTTAAGTTTTAGTTACATACTAAAAATCCTATTTGTAATGTCCAAGAGGCATTTCGTCTGAGAAAAGAGATTAGCTTTATATAGAGATGCTGAAGTAATAGTCATAGAGAGGTAACTGAAACCATAAAAGTTGCTGAGAGAGTGTAAGGAGAAAAGAGGCCTCAGGAGCCTTGAGGGACTCCCACAGTTAGTAGATAGGATATGAATGATAAATGATTAAAGGAAACTAAGGAATACTCAGATAAATAGTAGTAAAAATCAGGAGAGAATAGTGCAGAATTAGAGGAGAATTTCTAGAAGGAGAAGGTAGTCAACTATGTCAGACATTTTGGAGGGATTTTTAAAAAAATGTAATGAGAAGAGGCAAACTTTGGCAACTAGTAATTTGGTAACTTTGGAAGAGGTTGATTTCAATTTATGATAGCCAAATTTAGACTAGAAAGGGCTGAAGGGAAATAGAAGGAAGTGGAGGCACTGAGGGTATACAGCTTTTTCACATTGCTAAGGAAAAAAAAGAGAGATTGTAGTTAAGATTATAGCTAATGGAGGAGATTTAGATATATTTGTAGGTAATTGGAAGGAACTAATACATGGGAGAAAATTGAGAAGTGGAAATCTTTTGGATAAAATGGAAGGGGATAGGATCAATGGTAAAATAGAGGGGTTGGCTTTACTAAGAAGGGTCACCTCTTCCTCAAAGATTTTAATAAAAGAGGAAATAGTGGATAATGAAATCAAAAGGTGAGATGTAGTTTTTGTGAGATGAAGAATAGAGAAGAGGAATTTCAAGATTGAGGCTGGCATCTTAGCTGAGATGATTAGGGAGTAGTACTGTGAGAAGTTTATGTAAAGAAGAGGAGTAAAAAGATTGCCTTCCCTTAGTAAATATCCAGTTTGGATCAGATAATGTAAATTTGTGGTGGATCTATTCAGCATGTTTCTATAATTTACCCTATTTCTGTTCAGTATCACATAAGGTGGAGTGAAGGAGAAGATGATGGGTCTGGGCATAAGCAATAAGAAGACAAAGGGGACATGGGATTTCAAGAATGGAAGACATTGTTGAACCGATTTACTGAGGAGTTGAGATTTGGAAGAGATGAAAACATAAACAAAGCAGGGATGAATGTATAAGAAAATACTAAGGGATAAGGAGATTACAGATTATAGTGAAGATGAGAAGGAGTTTAGGAAGAGTAACATAATAAATGCGTAATTGATGAAGGGCTCAAAATTTTTAGTCAAAATATGAGATGAAGTGTTCAGATTAGGTGATGAGAATGAGTAAAATATGCTACAGGGAACTTTGAGAGAAAAGAAAAGGTTTGGAATTGCTTGGAAAATGGTATAGGGAATCAGGGAGGAATCAGTGGGATTACCTTGCTAAATTAAAGAATTCAGTTGAGGTTAACTAACATAACCATTGGCAAAGCTTTTATGATTTCCTTTAATTCCATTCATCAAGAGTGTAAGTGAAGTGGGTGGATAGTGGGATTCATCCAGTGTTAAGATTTGGCAAGATATGATTTGATGCAGGACAATGGTGCATGGTTCAAGAATAAAAAACTCTTGGTATGGAGTTGAAATGATTCATAAAGGGGTCAAGATTAGGAAGAAAGGGTAAGGTAGCCCAAGCAGGAGTGATGCAGCAGGAGAGTACTGAGAAATGAAGGGGCTGAAGATCATGGTTTAGATAAATAGTATGTGTATGAGAATAAGGTATAAAGAGATTAAAAAAAATAAAAGATTATAATCAGAGCAGGAAAATTCAGAGTTCTTAGATGTGTAAATGAATACTTATGGGAAAGGAAAACTATGACCATTTCTTTTTTTATTTTATTTTATTTTTGCAAGGCAATAAGGTTCAATGACTTGTCCAAGGTCACAAGCTAGTTAATTATTATGTGTTTGAGTCCGAATTTGAACTCATGTCCTCTTGACTCCAGGGCCAGGGCTCTATCTGCTGTCTCACCTAGCTGCCCCTATTACCATTTCTTAATGTAACTGTAGTAGAGTGGAGAAACTGGTCATAGGTATCTGTACCCTTTTATTTTTTTATTTATTTATTGTTTTGCTGTTGCATGAATCTTATATTTGTCATGGTAGATTATCTTATGGATATTTTAGTCAATATTAATTATTTTGAATGGAATTATTTTTATTACTGTTCTTTCTTTTTTAAAGTGCTAAATAGAAACGGTAATGGTTTTTGAGAGCGAAGTTTGTTTTTTAACTACAATGCTGAAGTTATAAATATTCTAAATTAATTTCTTTATTGATTCTCTGTAGTTTTCTAAGTACATGATCATGTTATCTTAAAATAAGAATAATTTTATCTCCTATTTGTCCACCTTTAATTTTTTAAAATTAAATGTTTTAATTTTATATATAGTGGGTATAGTATCCTTGATTCATCTCTGTTTGTCCTGAAAAGATAGTTAGTGGTTTTGCCTTGTAAACAATGCTTGATTTCAGTGTCTGCACTTGGTCTTGTTAAAGAACTTTTCCATACCTCTCTTTTTAGCATTTTGAACCGTGGCAAGTATCTAAAAATGAAATTCAGCATCCTTTTACAGAAAAAGAACTGATACTAACGTAGATGTCATGTATGCATATTTTTAGAACAAATATGAAAAAAGAATAAGAAAAGGATGATGGGAAATAATTAAATTCTTGACTATTCAAGCAAGTTATTGAATAAAATAGATAATAGAGAGTTGAAAGGAGATTGACACCACATATTATGATTTTTGTACAGATGTTTAATTGTAGATTGACATACTTGGGGATCAAAACAACCTAAAAAGTGTCTTTAACTAGTCAGCACTGCTCATCATATGGAGAGGGATGGGGACCAAAGATTATTTAGAATATAAACATATTTGTGAAAAATAAAAGAAAGATGATGCAAGATAATAAGCAGTGTTGCCTTATAGAATAGAAAAAAAAACTTGGTGGGAGACTGAATTAAGCAAAGCCATGCTGAGGGTATTTAAGGATGAAAATAGAAGATCTTTATAAAACCTTTTTCACCATCAAGGAGGATAAAAACCATCATATAAAAACTTTAGTATCACTATGTTGAATGTTTTATATAGGAGGTGAAAGTGATAGTAAGAGACAAAGCCTAGAAAGGAAGCCAGATTAACCTAAGTGTGGATAGAGATCTGTGTTGTAGGTGGCAAACTTGTGGGAATGATTGATCAATAAGTTATCTGAAGGAGAGAAAGATAGCAAAGATAGGGGAAAAAAAATTGGTCCTTATTCCTACTCAAAGCAGCAGTTGATAGAACATAAACAAATATCAGATTCATGACTACTTTTTCATCTATTTAAAATTTTTAAGAATCATCTTGGCCTATGATGAGGATATCAGGAGAAGATGGGCAGACTTTTACAAACAACATTCCATAGTGAATTCCTTTTTTTTCCCTATCATACTATTAATTGAAAAATAAAGAGGAATCCATTAAAAAATTTTATTTGGGAGACAAAATGTTTCCCTAAAAATGTTGTTATATAAAGAGAGATGGAAAAATAAAAGATTATAATCAGAGCAGGAAAATTCTGAAAATCAAAATTATTTTACATTACCTGAAATATTTAACAACACAGTTCAGTGATTCTTTGTTCATCAACATCAGGTGAGACCTTAAGCTGGGAAACTAGTGCACTTAATGTTTTGTCCCCTGGAATGAATGGTCAGTTGCCAACATATCCTGTAGTTTCTATCTTTGCATCATTTCTTATACATGCTCTCTTCAGACCCTGATCGCTTCATGCTTGCTGGTTGGTCTATTTGCTTCAAGTCTCTCCCACTCTAGTCCAGCTTTACTCAGCTGTCAAATTGATCCTAAAATGCAAGATCATTCCGTCATTCCTTCAACTCCTTTGCTTCCCTATTGCTTTTAGGATCAAATATAAATTTTTTGTCTTTTTAATCCTTCATAATCTAGCTCTTTTCTATTCCCCTCACACTGTAACCACCTCTCCCAAACTTCCATCTCCTTTCTCCAGTGTTCTGTGAGATCTGGGGACATTGGCTTTCTTGTTCTTAGGTCAAATAGAGGCTCCATCATTTAACCCTCAGTTTTGTTGGTTTCCCTTTCCTGGGGGTTCCCTGGCTTCCTTTAAGGCTCAGCTAAATTTCTACTTTCTGTAAAGAAGCCTTTTCTAATCCTCCCTCCCTCCCTCCCTCCCTTCCTTCTGAGATTATCTCCTGTGAGTATCCCGTTTATTCATAGTCATTTAGTTGTTTTCTCCTCCAATTGATTGGGACTACTTAGAAAAAAGAGACTATCTCTTCCCCCCCCCCCCAGTGCTGAGACCAGAGCCAGGTCCTTATTAACTGTTTGAGTTTTTGTCAAAGCGTTTTTCTGCATCTGTTGAAATAATCATGTGGTTTTTATATTTGTTTGTTTACATGATTAGGATTAATTGTTTTCCTGGGGTCAAGCCATTGTATCCCTGTTAGGAAACCAGTCTGGTCATGGGAAGGATAGGGGAAGGAAATGATCATTTCTTAAGTTCTTACTGTATGTTATGCACTGTGTAATCACTTTATAATTATTATCTCAAAGTAAATTATTTTTCAAATTACTTTTGTCTTATGAAATTTCATTTAGAATTTTTGCAGCCATATTGACTACTGAGATTTAGTTCTTTTTCTGTCTTCCTTATTTGGATATCAGGGCATAGTAACTATAAAAAGAGTTTGGTAGTATACTTTCTATGTACATTTGAGAATAACTTATTTGTATATATATATATATATATGTATTGATTAAACTTTAAATATTTAATTGAATTCAACAGAATGTAAAATCTGTTTTTTTCTTTTAAAAAATATTTGGTAACTCACTTATGAATTATTGTGCTGTAATGAAAAACCCCAGGGTAATTTTTTTTTTGGATATGGGGGAGAAATTTATTTTGTTAACTGCACGTATTTGTTTGAAGGGTTTTTTTTCTTTTTAAATGAGGTGGGGAAAGTAAGAGGGAAAGGTGATAGATTTTTCTTTTTTTTAAATTTATTTTTTATTCTCATTTTGTACAAATGTTTTTTTACATTAATAAAATATTCTTGTTTACAATTAAACAAAATACCCCTCCCCCAATGAATATAGATAGACTTGCTTGGGTGAAAAAAGTAAAGGGGAGACAGGGTGGCTAGGTGGCATAGTGGATAAAGCACTGGCCTTGAAGTCAGGAGTACCTGGGTTCAAATCTGGTCTCAGACACTTAATAATTACCTAGCTGTGTGGCCTTGGGCAAGCCACTTAACCCCATTTGCCTTGCAAAAAAAAAAAAACAAACCTAAAAAAAAAAGTAAAGGGGAGAGAAAAAAATTAAAATTAAAAAAATAATAGTGATAATTGTAGGTGTGGCCAGGTGGCGCAATGGACAAAGCACCAGCCCTGGAGCCATGAGCACCTGAGTCCATATCCAGCCTCTTAAACCCAACAATCACCCAGCCATGTGACATGCAAGCCACCTGATCCCCACTGCCCTGCAAAAACCAAAAAGAAGAAAACAAAAGACCCAAAACAAAATAAAATAGTAGTAATAGTAGGGGTGGCTGGGTGGCAGACAGAGCACTGGCCCTTGAGCCAGGAGCACCTGGGTCCAAATCCGGCCCCAGACACCCAAAGATCATTCTGCTATGTGGCCCCAGGCAGGCCACCCAGCCCCACTTGCCCTGCACCCTCCCCCAAATAATAATAACAAAAAATGTGCTTGAGTCTTTGTTCCAACACCAACAACTCTGTCATGGGTGGATCACATTCTTCATGATAAGTCCATCACAAAAGTTATTTCCATATTTTTCCAATGTTGCCATTGCTGATCGCAACTCCCTCCTTTCTTATTTCTCCACTACCATGTACTATATTTTCTCTCTCCTTTCACTCTGACTCTGCTGTAAGGTCGCTGAGTGGCGCAGCAGACAGATCACTGGTCCTGGGACCAAGAAGCCCTGAGCCCCCATACCACCCCTTAGGCCCAGAATCCACCTGGCCCTATGGTCCTGGGCAGGCCTTCCAATCCCAGTCCCTTGCAAGAAGTAAAAAAGAAAATGTGTTATATCTGACCACTCTCCCCCCATGGTCCATCCTCTCCTCCTTTATTCACATCCCCACCCCTTCCCCCTGCTCCCCCCTCCTTCTTACTCCAGTTGTCTATACCCCATTGAGTATATTTGCTGTTTCCTCTCCTAGCCATCTCTGATGAGAGCAAAGGTTCCCTCATTCCCCCTTTCCTCCCCCCTTCCATATCATTGCAATAGCTCATTGTAATAAAAAAAAATCTTATTATGTGAAATATCTTGGACTATTCCCCCTCTCCTTTTTCTTTCTCCCATTACATTTCCCTTTTTTTTCTATTGACTCCATTTTTACACCATATTTTATCTTCGAATTCAGCTGTCTCCTGTGCTTCTACTATAATAGCTCCCTCTACCTGCTCTAATAACTGAGGAGGTTCATATGAGTATTATCAGTGTCATTTTTCTATGTAGGAATACATGCAGTTCATCATTATTAAGTCCCTCATATTTCCCCCCTCTCCTCCAATCTCCGTGCTTCACCTGAGTCCTGTATCTGAAGATCAAACCTTCTGTTTAGCTCTGGCCATTCCAAAAGGAACCTTTGAAATTCCCCTGGTTCATTGAAAGTCCATCTTTTTCCCTGGAAGAGGACATTCAGCCTTGCTGGGTAGTTCATTCTTGGGTGCATTCTATAAGCTCTTTCTCCTTCTGGTATATTGTATTCCAAGCCCTATGAGCTTCCAATGTAGTTGCTGCTAAGTCCTGTGAGATCCTGACTGCAGCTCCACGATATTTGAACTGTGTCCTTCTGGTTGCTTGTAATATTTTCTCTTTGACTTGGGAGTTCTGGAACTTGGCTATAATATTCCTGGGGGTTGGTTTTTTGGGATCTCTTTCTCGGGGGGGATCAGTGGATTCTCTCCATTTCTATTTTGCCCTCTGCTTCTAGAATATCAGGGCAATTTTCCTGTAGTAATTCTTTGAAAATGATGTCAAGGCTCTTTTCCTGATCATGACTTTCAGGTATTCCAATAATTTTCAAATTATCCTTTCTAAGTCTATTTTCCATATCAGTTGTTTTTTCAATGAGATATTTCACATTTTCTTCTAATTTTTCATTTTTTTGGTTTTGAAGTATTGATTCCTGATTTCTGTTAAATTCATCAATCTCCCTGAATTCTATTCTTTTTCTGAAGGATTTGTTCTCCTCAAAGAGTTTTCTTATCTCTTTTTTTCATCTGGCCAATTTTGCTTTTTAAAGCATTCTTCTCCTCAGTAACTTTTTGAACTGTTTTATCCATTTGACCTAAGCTGTTTTTTAGTATGCTATTTTCTTCAGCATTTTTTTTTATTTCCTTGACTAAGCTGCTGACTTCATTTTCATGTTTTTCGTGCATCTCTCTCCTTTCTTTTCCCAGTTTTTCTTCCAACTCCCTCATTTGATTTTCAAAGTCTTTTTTGAGCTCTGTTATAGCCTGAGCCCAATTTCTGTTTTTCTTGGAATCTTTAGATGCAGGAGCTTTTGTTTCCTCATCTTCAGATTGAATATTTTGATCCTTCTTGGGCTCATTTGCAAAATATTTCTCAATAGTCTTCCTCTTATTTCTCTGCTTGCTCATTTTCCCTGCCAGGGCCTGGTTTTGGGGTGCTTCCTGAGCTTTTGGGACACTCCCACAAGGGTCTCAGTGTGTGAGGCTCTGTCCTCCCTCCTGGTCTGTGAATGACCATAAGTGCCCCCCTCTGCCACGGGGCCGAGGTGGGGGGGCCCTGTTGTTCTATGGGGCGGCCTAGACTGGGATCAGGATCTGAATGTGGTCAGAGCCCCAGAGTCCTGTTCCAGGGGCAGAGGACAGAGCTGGCAGTCTCTCTTCATTCCCCTCCCTCAGCTCAATGGGCTCATGCCCTGGAGGCTCCTGCTTGGCTCCGCCTGCTTCTGTTTCTGGATCTGGGCTGTGGAAAGACCAAGGTGCTCTCTGTGTGCCCTGAGGGCTGGGCTCCACCTGCTTGCTCTGGCAGAGGTTCCCCGCTGTTCCCCCACTTTGTGCCTGGTGCTCCCCGGGGTGCAGCTCAGGAGACTCCCCCACTTTCGTTCTGGTGGGCACCCCTGTGGTGGGCCGCCCCTCCAACCCTGGGGAGCAGAGCCTTTCTGCTCTTTTCCAGGTTACTTTGAGTAGGAGAACTGCCTCACTGGGTCCCTTTGTGGGTTCTGTCTCTTGAAAGTTTAATTAGAGTCCTTAGCTTATGAGTTTTATCAGAGAGCTCCTAAGTCTCGATCCCTTCTTGTTGCCATCTTGGCTCCCGATCCTAGATTTTTCTTAACTGAAAAAAAAAAACTATACCACCCCCTACACTTGTATGTTCATCTCCTTGATTTTGCATTATATATTATAAAGTTGTAAGACATAAGACTGAGAAAAGAACCATGGGCAGCATCAGACCTCTTTAGATGAGTCAAATAAGGCTCAGAAAATGAAAGTGCTGTCAATGTCTTATATTTAGAAAGTTTTCTAGATTCTTAATCATTGGAAGTTATCATGCTGTGGCTGGATGGTTTCCAGCAGCAAACTTGTGGAGAAAGATTCACATTGGGGTATATGGCCTTTGTGGTACTTCCAACTTTCAATCCCAGTTAGACCCAGGAACATAAAATTAGAGACACTTAGAAATGCTTCAATTGCTTCATTATTAAGATAAGTTAAATGAAGCCAGAAAGATAAAATGACTCATTACCGAATCTCACAGTCTGAGTTGGAAGGGACTTGAGAGACCATCTAAGTTTAATACATAAGTGAACAAAGGTTTCTTTTTAGCATAGCTAAGTGGTTACCTATATCCAGGACCATATTATCTAGTAGCTATGAGAGCTACTTTTTGATAGTAATGAAAATGCAGAAATTCTGACTCCAAATTGAGTTTTTTTTTTATTATTGCCACATCACCTTCTATGATTTTGTAGATTAATGCTAAATATTTTCTAATTATCTGGCTAGAGAAGAGACATAGTACAAAAATCCCTGAAAATGAACTTTTGCAAAATCCCTCTGTTAATATTGAAGTGTAATTTGCTCTTTTGATCAATTTTGTTTAAATAATCCCAATGTAATACTTTTTTTAAAAGAGAGATAAATGATATTCATTCATCATGATTATTTTAACTCCTATAGCTGCCTACTTTCTGTTTTCATATCAACTTTTCCCCCTTTTGATGAATAAGTCCTGAGGCAGGGTTGGCATATCCCTCTTTGAGTGCCAGCAGGTGGCATAACAGAGCAGCCTGATTGGTACATTATTTTTTGCTATCAACTGCTTAATAGACTTTCACAGTTGTTACCATCTTGTCACACTTCTTCCACTTGCCTTCAACCTGAGTCTGGTTGGCAATATTGAGGGGCATTTTGAGCAGAGGAGGGAAAAATAATGCATGTGCCCTTGGATCTGTACTAAATACTCATGCCATTTATGAGTAAAAGGAATAGTGCCAGAGTGCCCTTCCTAGAGCAGATCTTAAAGGGGAGTGGCCCCTCATTTATACTATTATTTTGCCATCAAATTGGGACTTTTCCCAATGTATTCTGTGATTGTGTTAGAGAAGCTGTCTAGTGTAATTAAAAGAGCTGCTAGCAGAGTTAGCAGATGAGTTCAAGAAGCTAACCATTTACTTGCTGTAGAAATGTGAGTTAATCACTTAATTCATTTTCTTGTCTATAGAAATGTGGATAACAAAAGGAAAGCGCTTTTAAATTTGTCCTTGGCTCTTTTTTGTCTTGTAACCTTATATACTATTTTAAACTTTATGAATGAATAAAATGAATGAAAAAATATTTAAGCTCATACAAAGCATTATGCTGAGATTGGTTAGTTAATTGGTCGGTTGATCTTCTTGGATAATGAAGGACAAGATCCAACCAACCAGTAGTCTTGACCATTGAGAATGGGATGGGTGGGGTGTTTGTACCTCCCAATGAGGCAGTTACCATGGTCACATCTCCTCATGGATTGGTCTCTTGGCTAGAGTTGGAACTAATAGCCTGGATAGTGATATTCCTGGTGCTCTTGGACTTATTTTTCCATTTGGTTATAGTGGAAAAAGATGATGGACTGGGGCCCCTTCTCTACAAGTGCTGTTTTCTGGCATGATGGCTATGGTGACTAAGTTGGAAGTAGGGATGGTAGTCAGGGGCTTATGGGCTCAGTATTCTAACTATGTGCAGTGTGATCTGAGGTGGCAGTGGCTTGACTCAGCTACTTCTGTTTCCCAAGTTTCTCCTAGAGTCCTACTTCTTCATTTAGCTTGCATTGCCTGCCCCATCTTTTCCTTGTAACAATCCTATAAGGGAGATAGGGCAAGTAGTACTATGCCCTTTTTATGAAAGAAGCAGTTGCTGATTAGATGGGTGAAATGATTTAGCTTGGTCACATAACCAAGATTGGAATGTTAGTCTTCTGATTTTTTTTCTATTATACTATAAAACTTACATCCTTGCAGAAGTGGACCTCTTGTAAGCAGAATCAGAGCTAATAAATATTTATTAAGTGCCTACTTTGTACTCTCCACTGTGTTAAGGTTTGAGAAATATGAAGAAAGATATAAGACAGTTCCTACCCTCAAGTAACTCAGTCTAAAAAAGAAGCTGGAAAGTTGGGGTAGTGATGAAGGTAGGGAGGTGGAGAGAGCACCTGCTCTAGGGTAGAAAATGATCTGAGGAAGGGGTAATTTTAAAGTTTATTTCACTTTGTGAAATGAGTTTCTAGAGACCATGAAATCCTGGAAAGGTAGGAAAGGATGAGGTGAATTCCCAGGTATCCTCTCAAACTGAGAATCTAGGAGGAGTTCCCCAATCACCACCACCACCAACTTTTTCTAATTTGAGGGAGGGAAGAACACTGGGGGAGGGGTCACTATTACTACTACAGATATTTACAATGGCACTGAACTTCTAATATTGTTGATTGATTATTATTGCATGAGGAAAGTTTTGAATATTTGAATGTGTCAATTAGCAGTTGGTTGTGCTTTAGTCTGCATGATCCAGGATCCATGATACTAGAAAGGATACCTTTTTAGCCCTATCTTTCACTCCTTTCTGTCATGTTCTTTTCTTAGACATAAATGGGTTACTTTTCATGAAATGCACACAAAGTATACTCTTTCCTGAATTTGACCTTTGCTCATTCTATTTCCTGATGGTCCACCTTCAAATCTAGCTTGTTGAAAAAAGGACAATAAAAAATTGAATAATGGATCTAGAACTGGATGGGACCATAACCCTTCTTATCTTTAAGCTGAGGAAACTGAAGTGTGGAGTTTAAGTGACTTTCCCAGATAGTGGGTTTTAGAGGCAGGAGTTGAATACAAATTCTCTCATTCTTGAACCATTGGGGTTTTTGGTTTCTTTTTGCTCTACCATGCTTCCTCCTACATTAAGAATTGGAAGACAGTGGTGGCTAGGTGGCCCAGTGTATGGAGCACTGGCCCTGGAGTCAGGAGTACCTGCGTTCAAATCTGGCCTCAGACACTTAATAATTGCCTAACTGTGTGGCCTTGGGCAAGCCACTTAACCCCATTGCCTTGCAAAAAAAAAAAAAACCCTAAATAAAAAAAAAAGAATTGGAAGACATTTAAAAGGAACTGTGAGGGTATAACAAGAAAAAGTCCAATTGAGTACATGTTTTAGATATAAAAGCTGACATCATCAACAAATTAGAGGAACAAAGAAGAAAATATTTAGATCTATTTAGAGTTTAGGAGAAGAGTTCATGATCCAGCAATCAAGAGAATCATAGAAGGTAAAATGACCAGTTTTGATTACATAAATTTAAAAAGATATTGCACAAACAAAACTAATACAACTAAAATTTAGAAAAGAAGCAAGTAAATGGGGGAAAACTTTGCAGTAAATTTCTGATTAAAGTTTCGTTTATAAGCTACATAGAAAACTGATTCAAATTTATAAAACTTAGAGTAGGCCCCCCGGTTGTCTTTTGGATGTGTAAATATTTGAATGTAAATGAATATTATAAGGACGTTGGCTTTTCAGATCCTTGGGGAAAAGGAGTTATCCTAAATAGTTAAAATTTCTGGATAATTAGATGCAATCCCCTCAAGCACTATTATTTTCAAGCACTATTATTTTCAGAATTTTAACCTTTTGAATGGAAATTTGTAAAATTACTTTGGAAACTGATTATCTTTTAACTTTTTCTTGATGATCCAGGATTATAACCAAACATATGACCTATTTTTTTTTCTCTTTTTTGGACTTAGTAGTATTTTATTTTATCTTTTTTTTTCAATTACATGTAAAGATAGTTTGACATTCATTTTTCCTTTATTTTTTATTTCCATTTTTATATTTTTTGGTCTTTTTTCTGACATTCATTTTTGTAAGATTTTAGTCTCAATTTTTTTCCCTTCCTTCTTAACCAAGACATAAGTGGCCTGATACAGGTCATATGGGTATAATGTTGTTAAACATGCTTCCATATTAGTTGTGTTGTAGAAGAAGAGTTAGAACAAAAGGGAAAAACCACGAGAAAGAAAAAAAAACAAAAAAGTGAAAAGAGTATGCTTTGATCTGCATTCAGACTCCTTAGTTCTTTCTTTGGATGGTGGTTAGAATTTTTCATCAGAAGTCTTTTGGAATTGTCTTATATCATTGCATTGCTAAGCAGAACTAAGTCTAACTTAGTTGATCATTTCACAGTGTAAACACATGGCGTATTGATCTGAATTTTGAAAGAGTGCTGACTTCAGAACCTTTGGTGATATGTAAGGGTGATATGTAAGGTGATTTTGTAAATTAAGTGACCCCATGTGTTTGTGTTCCTTTAGTTCTCAGGACTTCTTTTTAACAGAGGTTGTATACTATGAATTCTTATTGCTCAGTGTGCCTGTAGCTAACTTATTCTGATTGACTGATTCTTTTGGGGATGGATTTTCAGATTACTGAGCTCATTAGAATTATGTGTAAAGTGAAAGTAATTTGGCTTTGAGTGAGATTCTAGGAACTGTCTTAGGAGTGTGTATGTCCATAGAGAATGGATAAACTTATGCTGTTGGAATTGGGAAATTTTTGTTCGTTTGTATTGCTCTCTCTCCTGACCATCAGCTTTGTTCTGTGTCTGAATTGTGGAATAGTGGAAAGAGCACAAAACTTGGGCTCTTATTTCAGTAGGGTTAAGCCACAGCTTTTCTGAGCCTCAGATTCTTTATCTGTATAATGAATAGTTGGATTAGATACCCTCTGAGTTCTTTTCTAGGATTCTGTGAAGTTATGCTTATCCAGAGGTGGGTTATACAATATTTTATTTTCCATTGCCTAAAAATACCAACTTTGTAGTTATGCTTATTAGGGAAATTACATGATCTCAGTGAGAAATGAAAAACACACTCTTCTAAAAACCTTTATGGCATTCATGACAAACTTACAGACCCAAATACAATAAACACTATTCTTGTGATGTTGAGCCCACTAAACTCTTAGATCTTCTTTGTGGGCTGCCTTCATCTGTCTATTGCTTTTTCTGTTCTGTCTTCCTATTAATTGCCATCTCAATCTGTTCTCTGTTCTATTTGTGATAGCCTTGTTGGCAGGGAAATGGACTGAATGACTGAATATTATATTCTTTCCCTCTCCCTCTGAAAACCTCTTTATATTTTTCTACTTCTCTGAAATCCCCTGCTATTTGTACAATTTTTAGCCCTCTGACCATATTTTGTTCTCTCTTGTGGTTTTTACCTTTTTTTCTGTTTCTTCTTTAACAATATAACTAATATGAAAATAAAAGTGCACTGGATCGAGCACTGACCTTAGAGGGCAGGACAGGGCTTTGAATTTGACCTTAGACACTTGATTCTTGATAGTTGTAACCTTGGGCAAGTTATTTAACCTTGATTGCCTTGCATCCAGGACCATTTCCAGTCTTCCTGATTCATATCTGGCCACTGGACCCAGATGCTCTGCAGGAGAAAGTGAGACTGTTGACAGCATAGCTCCCCTCACTCAAATAGAATTCATGTGCATGTTGTGGCATCACTTCCTTAATGTTGTGGTCTCCTTCGAAAAATGAAGGACAGACATTAATATGGAAATATGTTTAACATGATTGTATGTGTATAATCTATATTAGATTGCTTAGTTTCATGAAGAGATGTGGGAAAAGGAAGGAGGGAGGGAAACAATTTGGAACTCAAAATCCTACAAAAATGAATGTTGAAAATTATTTTTATATGCAATTGAAAAAATAAATAAAATTCTGTTTATATTTAATAATAAAACCTTCTATTTGGTTGCTTGTTGTGATGTCTCACTTCTGACTGTCTTGGAGTTTGAAATGTTTCTAACAGCACTGTGGAATTTGTTGTCTGAGGACCTGGATGTGATTTCTACTTCTGCAACTTTGTAGGTCAGTGCCAGTCACTTTAGTTTTAGTTCCCATAGTTGTAGGCTATGGGGTTAGGCTTAGCTGGTTCTTTTGGCCCTTTCCAATATTTTTTGTAACCATCTTGTGAACTAAAGCCCCCAAGTTCTTGGATAACTCTGCTTAAAGCATAGGAAAGAATTCAGATTTAGATAGAAATTGTAATGCTACATACAATAAACTCATGTTCTTACAATACTCATCCTTCTCTTAGAACTGCTAATATAACTCTGTGCCTTACAATTATAAAGATTTACATATGTGTGTGTGTGTGTGTGTGTGTGTGTGTGTGTATTTTACTTGACATGATCCTCATCATAATCCTGTGAGGTAGGTAGACAATACATACATTTTCTTTTTAGGTTTTTTGCAAGGCAGTGGGGCTAAGTGGCTTGCCTAAGACCACACAGCTAGGTAATTATTAAGTGTCTGAGGCTGGATTTGAACTCAGATACTCCTGATTCCAGGGTTCTATCCACTGCACCACCTAGCATTTTGTTCTAAGAAAGATTTTATTTATTTTGAGTTTTACAATTCCTTTCCCCTCCATTCTTGCTTCCCTCCCTCCACCCCTCACAGAAGGCATTCTGTTAGTCTTTACATTGGTTCCATGTTATACATTGATCTCAGTTGAATGTGATGACAGAGAAATCATATCCTTAAGGAAGAAAAACAGAGTATGAGATAGTAAAATTACATAATAATATAACTGTTTTTCCCTAATTTGACAGTAATAGTCTTTGGTCTTTGCTCAAAGTCCATAATTCTTTCTTTGGATACTGTTGCTGTTAGAGTGTACAATGTTTTTCTGGTTCTGCCCATCTCACTCAGCATTAGGTCATGCAAATCTTTCCAGGCTTCCCTGAATTCCCATCCCTCCTGGTTTCTAATAGAACAATAGTTTTCCATGACACACACACACACACACACACATATATGTATATATATATGTATGTATGTATATACATACCACAGTTTGCTAAGCCATTCCCCAATTGAAGGACATTCACTTAATTTCCAATCTTTTGCCACCACAAACAGGGCTTCTATATTTTTATACAAGTAATGTTTTTTACCCTTTTTCATAATCTGTTCAGGGTATAGACCCAGTAGAGGTATTCCTGGGTCAAAGGGTATGCACACTTTTGTTGCCCTTTGGGCATAATCCCAAATTTCTCTCCAGAAAGGTTGGATGAGTTCACAGCTCCACCAACAATGGATCATTCCTTCCAACAATGATCATTGTCCTTTCTGGTCATATTGGCCAGTCTGAGAGGTGTGAGGTGGTATTTCAGAGAAGCTTTAATTTGCATTTCTCTAATAAGTAATGATGTAGAGCAATTTTTCATATGACTATGGATTGCTTTGATCTCCTCATCTGTAAATTGCCTTTGAATATCCTTTGACCATTTGTAAATTGGAGAATGGCTTTTTTTTAAATGACTCAGTTCTCTGTATATTTTAGAAATGAGTCCTTTGTCAGAAACATTAGTTGTAAAGATTGTTTCCCAGTTTACTACATTTCTTTTGATCTTAGATACAGTGGTTTTGTCTGTGCAAGAGCTTTTTAATTTAATGTAATTGAAATCATCTAGTTTGTTTTTGGTGATGTTCTCCATCTCTTCCTTAGTCATAAACTGCTTCCCTTGACAGGTAAACTAGTCCTTGATCTTCTAATTTGCTTATAGTATTGTTTTTTATGTCTAAATCCTATATCCATTTGGATCTTATCTTGGTATAGGGTGTGAGATGTTGGTCTAATCTAAGTTTCTTCCATACTAACTTCCAATTTTCCCAGCAGTTTTTTATCAAAGAGAGTTTTTAATCTCAATAGCTGGACTCTTTAGGTTTATCAAACAGCAGATTACTATAATCATTTCCTTCTATTGCACCTAGTCTATTCCACTGATCCACCACTCTATTTCCAGAAAGTTTTGATGACTGATGCTTTATAATATAATTTTAGATCGGGTAGAGCTAAGCCCCCTTCTTTTGCACTTTTTTTCATTAAATCCCTGGAAATTCTTGACTTTTTATTTCTCCATATGAATTTACTTACAATGTTTTCTAACCCATTAAAGTAATTTTTTTGGAATTTTGATTGGTAGGGCACTAAACAGGTAGTTTAGTTTTGGTAGAATTGTCATTTTTAATATATTAACTCACCAATCTTTTTTTTTTTTTTGCAAGATTTTGAGTTTCACATTTTTCTCCCTCCTTTCCCTCCCCTTTCCTCTGACAGAAAATAATTTAATATCATCTCTACATTTATAATCGAAATAGAAATAGATTTATCCATTGATTTTATAAATATTCTGTCTGTATATATATGTTTATATGTACATGTATAGCTTTCTTTATACTTATGATCCTATTAGAATGCAGACTCATTGAGGATAGTGATTGTGCACATCAACAAAGTGCACATAGCGCCTACCATATCAGGTGCTTAATAAATACTTATTGATTGATTAGGAAATTTCAGGGATGTGCTACTTTTCCCCATTTAGCAAGTTATATATGTATACACATATATACATCTCTGTTTAATTTTTTATCTAATTAAAAAATACTTATATAATTTTGAAAGTTATCTCAAGTTATAGAAGATAAGAAAAATGGGGAAAATAGTCTATATTTATGTCCACAGAAATTAATTGTTAAACTCTCTGCAACTCCTGGCACATATGGCTAATTCCACGTATTTTTAAGATCTTTATGATCCATTTAAACATGTAAAAAGGGTATCTTTGATGATACATTTTTGTCAGGTCTATGGATAAAGGAAGAACAAAAAAGGATTACAGAAGATAGAAATTCCTGTAAAGGTTTTTTACACAAACAAAAGCAATGTGGCAAAAGTTAGATGAGAAACTGGTAAATGACAAAATTCTTTCAGCAAATTTCTCTAATAAAGTTCTCATTTCTAAGATATATAAGGAACTGATTCAAATTTAATAAAAAGAACATTTTCCATGACTCCTCACACACACATCTTTTTACAAATCGTGCGCTTTCCATCTTCACAGTCTCTCTCACATCCAGCCCCTTTTCTTCACTCATACAGCTACCACCTTATTTCAGGCCTTCATCTACCCTCGCCTAGATTTTTGCAACACCATTTTAACTAATGTTCCTTCCTCAAGTCTCTCACTCTTCCAGTACATTTTACACTTTCCTGTGAAGTGTTTTCCTTCAAGTGCAAATCTGACCAAGTGACCTTCTTACTTATTCAACTCCAGTGACTTCCTCTTGTTTTTATAATAAAAAAGGAACTCTTTTTTTTCTTCCTCTTTTAGGTGTCTATTCAACTTTCTTGTCTGCCCTCTTTTCTCCTCTGGTTTAGCCAAGCTCTTCAAACCTTTATCACCTCACAGCTGCATTATTGCAATAGCCCTTGGTTGGTCTTCAAGCTTTAAGTTTCTCCCCTCTCCAAATCATCCTCTATATCAGAGACTACTGTTACTAAAGTCCTGGTTTTCCTTGTCAATGCCTCCTATTCAGTAAACTCCAGAGGCTCCCATTTACTTCAAGGGTCACGTATAAGTGCTTCTGTTTGGCTTCTAAAGCCCTTCCTAACTGACCCCCTCCTCCCCCTTTCCACTTGTGTCTCCCCACCCCCAGATCCTCACCCCTTCTCTGTGATTTGGTAATGCCAGTCTCCCTGTTATTCTTTGTACAAGATACTCCATCTCCTGGCTCCATTTTTCCTGGCCGTCTCATAATGTGAAATCTTTCCATCATCTTCACTTTTGCTGACTTCCTTAAGGTTCCAGTAAAAGGCCCTGCCTTCTACAGGAGGCATTTTCCAATGCCCCTTAGGGCTAAGTGCCAGCAGCTTGTCTGCAGTTTATTCAACCTGTATCTTGTTTGTATCTAATTGGTTGTAAGTTGTCTCTCCCATTGGACTGTGAGTGCCTTTAGAGCAAGCAACTGTTTTTTGTTTTGTTTTTTTTTTTTAGTTTTTCTTTGTATCCCCAGCACTTAGCAGATTGCACAATATATAGGAGATACTTAATAAAAGCTTGTTGACTTGTTTTTTAGGCAAATGTTGGATTGGATGACTACTGTATTCTCTTTTGAATGAAAACACGTGCTTCTTTCTTCTTGCTTTGTGTGTTCTAGATTCTCCCTTGTTGGACCTAGGCTTAGCAACCTTTCTGAATACTAGATTCCCTTTGTAACAGATTTATAGTGTGCCTCAGTCCCTGGAGAGATCTTGTTTTCTTTTATAGTATTTTAGGGTAATTTGAGTATAGCATAATATGATATTCTTCTTTGGATTAAACAACTTGGGCCATGCAAAAGTTAACTTTAAATGAGTTTTATTTTCATGTATCTAAAAATCTAAAAATGCTCTTTTTGAAATTGAAACGAAATTGGTTCGTCAGTTTTTTCTTTCTCAAAGGCTTACTTTTTTGTTTTCTTCTTAAAAGTTGAACAGAAGATCTTATATTTGACCCTTGAGATAAATCAGACTTAAAAGTAACAATAAGATTAAAGATAGCTAGCATGCAAATAGTGCCCATTATGTGCTATTTACAAATATTATCTCATTTGTCACATAATTACATGTTTATTATATAAATTTATATAATTTTATAATTTATATAATTGTAGATTATAATTATTATATAAAAGATGGGATAAGTTAATATATAGGTTGTACTTTGGATAAAGCATTTAACCTCTCTATATTTGTCTCAGGTTCTTTATCTTTAAAATAAAGATAGGAACATTTGACCATTGAGTTAAAACAAATTCTATTTAATAAATACTTAAATCCTTCTGCACATACTGGTTAATACAGAGTTTAGTGAAGATTTAATCCTTGCCTTCATGGAACTTTTAGCTTGTTATTGATCATGAAGTATGATTATACATATGAGGTGTTGTACTTAAGAATTCTAAATTAAGTGAGATAGAGCAACAATATTTGTTATTACTTTCTGGCATATTGTATAGAAATACTGCCTCCTGTTTAAAAAAAAATAGCTTGATCAGAAAATTAATCTTTGTTGTTGTTGTTGGCATTTGTGAGTTTCTGGTTGTACTGATCTTACTTTAAGCATTCTGTATTCTATGTCTCTTGGCAAAACTCATTTATTCAGCCTAGACTGACCCTGGGTAATGAGCACATGCCATGTGGTTCAGTAATACACACTTTGGCTAAGAGTTCAACTTGACTTCATTTCTGACTGCTGAAAAATGAAGTTTTTCTAGCAACTGTGCATTAAAGTTTCCTTTATAATCTATATAATCCATATAAAATTGTTGTAACCAAAATGGTTGAATATAATTAAAAATCACAGCCCATCTGAGCCTGAAACACTCTTATAGCCATCTACTCCGGATCAAGAGTCTCCATACCCAACATATCTTGTCTTTACTTGAATGGAGAATAAGGGAGAATCACTATTTCCTTCACCTACCCATTCTTTCTTTTGGAGGGTCTGATTATTTAAATGTCCATTCTTACACTAAATCTTATAAGATGCTTTTAATTTATTATACTTTATAAAATCAAAGAATCTTAGTGTTCAGATAGACCTCAGAGAGACTGTCTTGCCTAAATTACCTAAGTTAGAATCTTTTCCAGGGTATACTTTACAACTGATCATCTGGTCTTTCTCTGAAGAACTCTGATGAGGAAAAATCTATTAATCTTTTTAGCAACCCGTTCTCCTTTAGCTGTTATGATATCCTAGGATCAAAGATTTTGAGCTCAATGGGACTTTATTTAGCTTAATACCTCTTTCAGACTAAGAAACTGAGGGCAAGAGAGGGTAAGTGACTTGGATAACATCTCCAGATTTATAAGAGGTAGAATCACTTGAGGTCCTACTTCTCTCACTTATCAGATTGACTCATATGATAGAACAAGAAAATAATAAGCTCTGGAAGGGAGGTGGAAAATTAGTATATTAATACACTGTTGGTAGAGTTGTAACCTGATCCAATCATTGAGGAGAACAATTTGGAATTATGCCCAAAGTACAACGAAATTGTGAATCTCCCTGGCACTAGGTTTGTATCTCAGATATTTAAAAAAAAAAGAAAAGAATCTACACGTACAAAAATATTTATAGCAGCTCTTTTTGTGATAAATAATTGAAAATTGAGGGGATACCCATCCATTGAACAGATTGTGATATATGATTGTGATGGAATACTATTGTGCTATTAGAAAGGATGAGCAGAATGGTTACCGAGAAACTTGGCAAGACATATAAACTGATGCTAAGAGAAGTGAGTAGAATGTTGTACATAATAATACTCATATTGTAATGATAAGACAGTGATCCAAGGCAGTTTCAAAGGACCTGTATTGAAAAATGCCATTCACATCCAGAGCAAACTGATTAACTTTAAATGTAAATTGTAGAGTTGGGATTAAAATGCAGATTTTTGACCCTAAATTTAGAATTCTTTCTACTACCTTTTATGAATCATAAATGTGCCTCTTCTTGAATTGAAAATTCTTGTCTCTGGGTCTTCCCTCTGTAGTAAGCAAGAATAAGTTTAATCTATCTTTCACATAATATTTTAATACTTGAAAATGACTTGTCATTCTACTTTATTCCTTTGTTCTTCAGGCTTCTTCATTGATTGATTCCCTATGTGGCATGACCATTATCTTTTTTTTTTTTTTTGCCTTCTTCTGGATGCTCTTTAAATTTCAGTGGACTTCCTAAACTGAGTACCCCATGAAACATAGTACCCCAGATGTGACTTGAGCAGATCAGAATACAATAGAATTATTAACTTCTTATTTCTTCTTCCCATCCTTCTCTTATCTTATACCGGGTTTACATCAGCACGTTTTCAGCTGCCCCATTAAATATACTGTTGAACATTAAACCCCCTGATTTTCTTTAGACAACTGCTCTCTAATTATGTCTCCTCAAATACTGTGCTTTGGAAAGCAAGTGTGAGACTTTATACTTAGCCTCAGTAAATTTATTCTTACTAGTGATACATGTAAAGTCTTGCACTTGCTTTTTGTCAAGTTCTTTTTGGTTCTTAATTCTGCTAGCCTTATCTGAGAAATGGGGATCACAATAACTCTTACTTTTCAAATGTGGTGAGGATAAAATGAGATCACATTTGTAAAGGGCTTTCTAAACTTTCAAGCACTCATATAGGCTATTAACTATTCACCATCCCTCTTCTTGTTTTATCAGCATATTTGATTAACATGAAAATGAATGCATTTATCTATTTTATAGAAATGTAAAAGCACAGAACTAAGCACTACTTCATGGGATACTTCACTTGATTCCTCCTCTCTGGACTTGGTTATAAGATCATAGACTAAGAGCTCCATGGGATCTCGAGGTCATCTAGCCCAAACGTTTTGTAAGGAAGTTAGAGCCCAGAGAGGTTAAGTCAGTTCTAACTTCACCATATCTTTCACATATTCCCCACCTAAAGAGGCCACCACCCAAATACAGGGTCTCTGCACCTTCTGTCTGGACTATAACAATAGCTTCCTAAGTGGTCTTGTCTCTAATTTTCTCCTGTCTCTCCCATCCTGGCCATGTCCTCCTTCTGCTCAGTACCCTTCAGTTGCTCTCTGTTGCTTTTAGAATCAAATAAAATTATTGGTCATTTAAAGTTCGTCACCTGGCTCTAGCTTCTCTTTCCAAGATTTTTGACATTATTGCCCTTCAGCTACTTTATGGTCGAACCAACTGACTTTCTTACTATTCCTCATACAGGGTTCTCCATCTGTGCCCTGCCTCCTAAACATTTCTAGCTCCCTTCAAGCTAAGCTCAAATACTACTGCATAAGGTCTTGCCTGATTTCTCAGATACAATTGTCTTCCTTGTTTTTACTTTGTGCAGGTATATCACATACATACATTATATATGTATACATATGCATATTTTATAAAGTCAAGAACTCCATTTTTTCTTTTTTTGCTTTGAATCCCTAGCATCTAAAAAAATCCTATATAGTAAGTACTAAATAAATGTTTTTTAAATGATTAAGTCATTTACTTATAGTCATATATTGTGTAAGGAACAGTTTAAGAAGTTTCACAATCATAGATGTTAAGATTTAATCCAACCAATTCCTGTAAAGGAATGTCCTCTATGATATACTCAATAACTAATCTTCTAGCCTTGGCTTAAAGATCTCTACTGAGGGGAAATTCAGTACCTTCCAAGGTAGCTTATCATACTTTTAGATACCTGTGATTTTTAGGAAGTTTTTCATATACTGTTTAAATTTCCCCCTTTATTAGTTTTCATCTACTGTTCTGTGTTCTGATGGCAAATAAAACACATCTACTCTCTCCTAGGATAGCCCTTCAAATGCTTTAATAAAGCTATCAAGCTCTCCTAAATCTTTTTGTCCAATATCCATTAAAAATGTGATTTATAAAACTGAACTAGAATTACACACAATGTCTGACTGAACAGTGTTCAGTGTTCTTAATTCTTAATTGCAGGTTAAGTTCTTAATCCCAAGAAGCTTGGACTCTTAGTGAAACCTAAAATAACAACTTTTTTGTTGCTGTTGCAATATCACTTCACTGTTCAATATTAAATTTGCATTTAGTTGAAACTCATGAATTTTTTTCAGACAAACTGCTATCTAACCATTCTTTCATCTCATATTTGTGAATTTTATTTTTAAAATTACAAATGGTGGACTTTATATATATATATTTCTATTAAATTTTATCTATTGGATTCAATCAGGTTGAGCCTGGAACAATTTCTTGATCTAGACCTTGACATTGCTTCTTATTATCCTGCGAAGTTTTGTGTCAGATACAAAATTGATGGGAATGTCCTTTATGACTTTATCCAACTCACTGATAAAAATGCTTAATAGGACTGAGCCTGATAGATGTCCACTGGAGAACTCCTTCCAAGTTGTCATCGAACCATTAATTACTACTTTTTGAGTTGGTCTATAAAGACGGTTCCGAGTCATGTAAATATTTTATCCTTTCCTCTGCATTATTTCCACAAAAATATAGATATCAAATATTTACTGAAATCTAGGTAATAGTTAATAGTTTAGTAATCATGACTTGATCACTAATTTTGTGACAATGATTGCTTCTCTGGTAACTACTGTTAGGACCCTTCCCACTACTAGTAACCTAACTAAGATTATAATTAGTGGCAGAATTTTTAAAATCTAGTTTTATTAATGGGTTCTCTTTCTACCAATGGACTTTCTCTCCATATGTGTAATGCCTGGAATACTCTCTCTCCTCCACTTTGACTTTAGCTTCCTTTAAACTCCACTTAAAATCTACTGGAAATCATCCCTAATCCTTGTTAATTCTGTTTTCCCTATTAGTAATTTCCTATTTATCGCAAATACAAGGTACTTTGTATATCTTTTTTTGTATGTTCTCTCTCCCATTAGACTTTTGTATCCCTAGTGCTTAGCACAGTGACAAATACATGGTGGGTGCTTACTAAATTTTAGTTGAATTGAATTGAAGATATGATCTGCATGAATTGTTGTTGATGGAAAAATCCTGCCTTGGGGTATGATGAAGCTTTTTTTTTATTTTGATGCAGTTTTCTCTTCCATTACTGCCTCTGAACTTGTTAATTGGTTTGTTTAGCTGATATATCAATGGTGTAGAAGGAAATAATGCTACATAATTATGGAAATGTAGTATAGAACTAGATTTAGGTAATATATATTATATTTCCCCTTATTACATATTAAAACAATTTCTCATTTTTTTTTAATTTAAGTTTTGAGTTCTAAATTCTATCCATTCTTCTCTCTCTTCCTCTTCCTTGATATCATAAGCAATCAGATATGGGTTATGTAAAACATTTCCATATTGGTCATTTTTGTACAAGAAGATTCAAAAGAAAATGAATGAAAGAAAGTGAAAAGTAATGTTTCAATTTGTATTCAAATAATGTCAGGTCTTCCTTTGGAGACAGTATGTTTCATCATTAGACCTTTGGGATTGTATTGCTGAGAATAGCTAAGTCATTCATAGTTCTTCATTGTACATGTTACTGTTACTGTGAACAATATTCAGCTTACTTCACTCAGCATCAGTTCATATAAATTCAGATTTTTCTGAAATCTGCCTGCTTGTCATTTCTGATTGCACAATAATGAAATATTCTCTTACAATTATATACCACAGCTTGGTTATCCATTTCCTAATTGTTGGGCATCTCCACAATTTCTGTTTCTTTGCCAACACAAAAAGAATTGCTGTAAACATCTTTGCACATATGAGTCTTTTTTCCTTTTCCTTTTTAATATTTTTGGGAAATAGACCTAATAGTGGTATTGCTGGATCAAAAGGTATGCACAGTTATATAGCCTTTGGTAATAGTTCAAATTAATAGAGCTAAATTTTTCGAGAGCCTTAAATATTTGTTGTTTTGAATTGAGCTAGCTAGCTTGGTCTTCAAATTAAAATATTGAATTAGTTTCTGGAACCATGCTTTAATTATTTTCCATCTTTCAACAGTTCCTATTACAATGACCACCACTTCTCTTTATTTTTTTAAAATTTTTTTCAGGGCAATGGGATTAAATAACTTGCCCAAGGTCACACAGCTAGGTAATTATTAAGTATCTGAGGCTGGATTTGACCTCAGGTCCTTCTGACTCTAGGGCCAGTACACTCTCCACTGTGCCACTTAATTGCCCCTCCCCCCTTCTCATCCTACTTCTACTTCCACTATTAGTACTAAATTGTCAGTGGTTTTTAAAAAACAAATTTCTTATTTCCTCATCTGAAAATAATCTGGAGCCTTTCATTAATACTGAATATTTCTTTTTTCCTGGAAACAGGTGCCATATTCTACATCCTGATTGTATGATTGTTTTGAGAATGTGCATTATGAACCTAAATGATAAGAGCTCAAATGAATAACATTTATTTTGCACTTACTATTTTAGGGTATGTTAGGTATTTTACATTGTTATCTCATCTGATCCTCACAACAGCCCTGGGAGGTAGGTGTATTATGAAGTTCATTTTGTCAATGAGGAAACTGAGTTAAGTGACTTGTCCAAGTTCGCCCAGCTAATAAGTGCCTGAGTTTGAATTTGAACTCAGGTCTTCCTCTAGCCTAGGCCCAGCACTCTGTCCACTGTTCCACCTAACTTCCTAAAATCTATATGAATTAGCACATTTGATGTGGACTTCTTGCTCTGGAACCAGTTGAGATCAATGTGTGACAAAAGATGAGAAGTCTGGGCCAATCTTTGATTTTCTTAATTACCTCAGTTTTTCAGCTCTTTTGTCTCTTTACAGGACAGTCACTTAGGCAAGAATTCTAGTCGACTGTGCTTTCATGCCACTTTTTATTCCATAGAAGCATATCCTTTGAAAACATTATTTTTCAAAAATTTATTTCCCTCAAAAATGATGTCTTTTCTTATTTTCCTTAACTGGTAATGGTAGTAGCCTTCCAGTAACCTGGGCTTCAGATTGTGAACTCATTCCTAAGTCCTCTTTTTCCTTTGTTTCCATATCATTAGTTGTTGAGTTTTGTCTATTGTGTCTGTTTTGTCCATTGTCCTTGTATTGCCACAATGGGTTGCATGTTTTTGCAGAAAAACTTAAGGACTTTAATACAAATCCTGGCTTTAATATCCACTAGTTATATATGCTAGGCAAGCAGCTTAGCCTTCTGGAATCTGCATCTTATGGATGAGGACAATAATACTTGAGCTACTGAACTCAGTGCTATTCTGAGTGAGGTGTTTTGTTGGTCTTAAAGGACTATGTAAGTTGCAATTATTAGTACATTTATGTTATTCAAAGATTCAGGGTTGGAAGGGACCTAGTGAGGAGGAATGTTGAGTCCAGATCAGAGAAATAAAGCTTGTTGTGAAGATGTTGTGACTTGCCACAACTAAAAGTATAGTTAAGTAGGAGAAACAAGTTTAATCTGTGTTGTCTGTACCTCACCATGTTCCTTCTAATGTCCCTACCATGCTACTGCTAGAGCTTCTCTCAGTTTCCACCTATGATTTTTATCCCTCTTGTTGCTTTACTATTTTTGTGGCTCTGCTTTTTTACTCAAACTTTTGCAGCCATCTTGCCACCAGTCTTTGCTCTCATCTTTTTTCTTCAGTTCTAATTCTAATTTGTCATTCTAATCAGGCAGCTATTCTTGTTATGAATTACTTGTTGCTTTTTACATACAGTTTTCAAATCCTGGAATTCAAGGTCCTCTGTAATATGGTCCTCACTCTTCCTCATCAGTTATCCTATGTTCCTATTAAATTGAACAATATGATACTCCCTAAGTTATGCTCAGTGTTTTTTTTATTAAACACTGTTTTTACTTCTCTTTCTACCTGAGTGGATTTTCCGAATCTGTCTTTTAAGTTTCTAGAATTATAGATTAAGAAAAAATGGCTAAGAATTTTTTCCCAACCTTTTCATTTGATAAAGAGAAAGAAACCCAGAGAAGTAATATGATTTGTTCAAGGTTAAACAGACGTATGTCAGCTAGGTTTTCTTATTCCAAATCTAGTGCTCTCCCTACATGTTGTGGCTTATAATCTTTAGTTGCCTTTAGGTCCATCTGAAATGTCTTTCTTATCTCTGGAGCCAGAAATTAGGTTTCTTTCAATTCCTTTGTGCCACTTCCTTAGAATTGTCATATTTGACCTGGTATTATAAGTATTACTTATCTTCTCTATAATATTTGAAATTAAAGACTGCATCTTATTCATCTCTTTATCTCTCCCATTTCTGAGTATAGTATGTTACAAATAGCTATATTCATTGAATTCTTATGGAGTTGAATTGAATGAATTTGTGTTAGGACTAATACAAAGAAAATCACGTAAATGATCTGGAGATTATAATTCAAGGAAAGTACCATTTAGATTGAAGAAAACAAGAAAGCAGTAAATTAGCAGTTTACGAACTTTTTTCTTAGAGTCTATGTTGTGTCAATGGAATTTATATATGAAATATAAATTTTATATTGTAGTGTTTTCTCTTCTGACATTAAAAACTTCAAATATCTGTGATGACAGGTGCACAGTTATTTCCCCTATTGTTTGTAGATTCTAATTCTCCTGTGGGATAATGAATTCCTGTGACCAAAATACCATTAGTTGGAAAACTTTTCTGAGGATGTACTCAACTGTAATTAGCTAGTATGGTTCTTCAAAGTTTATTTGGATCCTGATTTTATTATCTGTTGTATTAACTTTCTTTCCTTTCTAGCTTAGTTAATTGCAAATCTATTAAACATGCCATCATCCCCCCCCCCCCCGCAATGAAAAAAATATATTTTAAATTTCAATATAAGGGCTAATCACAAATCCCTGAGAGTGGATTTCTTTTTCTTTGTTGTCATTGAACTATTTAAGACTACTCTTTTGGGGGCAGCTAGGTGGCACAGTGTATGGAGCACTGGCCCAGGAGTCAGGAGTATCTGAGTTCAAATTCGGCCTCAAACACTTAATAATTACCTAGCTGTGTGGCTTTGGGCAAGCCACTTAACCCCATTGCCTTGCAAAAACCTAAAAAAAAAAGACTACTCTTTTGGTCTGACTATTCAACTAGTTACATATTCATACAATTGCACTTTTTAAAAAAAACTTTCATCTATGTATCATTCCATATGAAAACCATGGGAGACTTGTTCATATGTTGTGTTAAAATTAAACTGTTCTGATCTACCATGCTAATAATAACTGTGGGAAAAAAAGAAATAGTTAACATCATATGTACTGATCTGGGTGAAGTAGTGTTGACTTTTTGAAGATACTGCTTCCTCCTCTAGTTTCTCACATGTCTTAGATAACATATTTTTAAATTTTGCTGATAATTGGTCCATGGTTTACAGACTTTAGTCTTTTCTCCCCTTTGAAAACTGTCAAAACACTTGTCTAATTCTCTAGCATTTCTCATATTGTCAGTAATCTTTCTTAGATCAGCACCTCATCTTTGTTCTTTTGGTACTTTGGGACTGATGACTTGAACTCTTTAAAGACAGATCATTGTTACAATTCCTGGGGTTAAAGTCCTTATTAGCCATTTTAATTCTATTTTCTCAGTGTCAGAGGTCATTCTCCTTGGCAGAAAACTGCAGAAGGCAAAGTAAGAACCAAGCAGGTCTCTCATATCACCATTGTCAATTATTGCATCCTTACATATCCCTCTTTCTTCTATTCTTTGTGATATAAACACTTTGTAGACCCATCTAAGAGGGCACACCTCTGGTGTGAGGACTTGCCAAGCCCTTTTAAGGGCTGATCATCCACTGTTCGATCTACCTTGCTCCTGTGGTTCCAAGAAGCCATAGCATGTGCAATGGCCACACCCTGGTAAACTGTCTTGGCAAATGGTCTCAGCTGAATATAACTAATAGGCCTCAAACCCTTTGTTAAGTTGCAGGGTGTCTTCTCCAAGCATATGAAGACTTTCCTTTGTGGAATGAGTAGATGAAAACAGTGGGCAAAAGCTATGAAGATTGAAAATGCATCATGAAATGCTTAGAGCTTGGGCAGACATCCAAGATACCAGGTTCATCCATAGCATCCTGGGTCATGACCAGGTCTCTTGACTTTTATTTTGCCACTAGACTTTTATTTTTCCACTGGAAGAGTGAGTGAGGCTGATGACTTTATGCAACTCTGCCTTCACTTAAATCCCATTTTTTTTTAGGTTTTTACAAGGCAAATGGGGTTAAGTGGCTTGCCCAAAGCCACACAGCTAGGTAATTATTAAGTGTCTGAGACCGGATTTGAACCCAGGTACTCCTGACTCCAAGGCCGGTGTTTTATCCACTATGCCACCTAGCTGCCCCATTAAATCCAATTTCTGCAGGAGTCAAGTCATCACCTGTGATATCACTGATCCTCTTCAGAATGGAAGGGCCAGCAACAACACCTAACAAGGGAATAGATTGTTTCCTCCTCTAAATAGTCTTAGTCCTAGCCTCAAGGGCACGTAGTTACCCAGAATTCTTACCTTTGCCCATTACAGATTCCCTTTGTTCATCATATGTTCCACACTTGAGACTACACTTGTGTAATTCACCTTGATAATCAACTAGTGGTCCATTTAGTTTTTAACAGTGGGATTTATTGTTAAGATGTACAGATTGAACAGTACTTCTCAAAAGCATTACTGTTAAGAATCTACCATCCCAAAAAACACATAAGGGAGAGTGGGTTAACATTACCTATAGGTGACAAATGCACAACTGACAAGCCTTGATTTCTGGAAGTTCTTTTCTCCCTTTGCAGAACATCAATAATCCTCTTAGGTGTAACTCTTAGCTAAACTCTCTACCTTTGTAGAATCAGAGATGATACTTTTCTGGACTGTGAGGGGACCAGTTTCCCTGAAGTTGAGTCTCAGAGGTATGTTGATCCTTTGAGCCAATTACAAGATGTATCCTGTCTTTCTGAGACTCACTAACATGTTTTTTCCCCCTCTATTTTTTTTTAGATGGAATCAGCATTAGTGGTCTTCCTCTTTCCAGTCCTTTTCGACAGGTTGTCAAACCTCGAGTTGACAGCAAAACAGTGAATTCCCAAGAAGGCAGCAAGGCTGGTGATTTCAGCCATGTAAAAGTAAGTGAGTGATTTCTAGTCAAGAGATAATATACCTTTATTTTTACAGCTCATCCTTCAAATGTCTCTGAATTTTTATCAAATTTTGTTGGGGACTGGGGATATAGTACTGAGAGGGAGGCAATAATATAATGATAATATAATTATTGTTTTATGGCAAAACTTGTTATCTTTGTCCTTGCTATGTACCTTTGGTCAGACATCCAAGATACCAGGTTTGGGAATGATGACTTGAACTCTTTAAAGACAGATCATTGTTATATTTCTTGGGGTTAAAGTCCCCCTATGAATTGCTGTGAATTTGAGGAAAGTAATTGCAATCAATTTTCAGTGGTTTGTGACTTGAAGAGTTAAACCTGCAGATATTACACCTGTAGTATTGGTCTGAAAATAGGATGAACTTTTCTCTTTCTCTTTCTCTCTTCTCTTTTCTCTTACTCTCACACTTTTCCACCCTGAATTTGAACAAACTCTTAGGGTAGCTTTTGAGGATGATGATGAATGGGAAAAATGAACAAAATGTCCTGATTGGAAGTGAAAAAATTTTAACAAAAGGTAACAAAAGAACTTTTCTCAGTAAATTAATCTATTTACTATTTAATAAATTTTCATTGTAAATTCTCTCTCTCCTCTTTTCTTCTTTTCTTTTCCTTCCTTCTTTCCAACTAGATCTTATTTTGGGAAGATTGATTGTATTTGGAGCAACTCAATATGAAGGTCTTTGGACTAAAAAGATTTGGCTTTTGAACTTAATATGCCTCTGTTCCTTACTAAATGCTGAGTTAAAATAATTTTTTTTAACTTTTTCCCTGTCATGAATGTCAACATTTTGTTGTCCTCCTTCTCTTGTCTTCCTTCTCTTCTTCTACTACCATCTCTACCACCTCTTCATCAAATCTAACATTTGTAAAACATATAAGATTTTTAGAAAATATTATATCATTTTATCCTCACAGTGGCTCTGAAAGGCAAGTGATATTATCATCACCATTTACAGCTAGGAGCACTGGATTTAAATTCCGGTCCCCTTGATTCCAGATCCAGTGCTTATTGCCTGGCTCACATCCTTGCCTTTGGGGACATCATCTTGCATATTTTATGTGGATAGAAAATAGATCCCAGAGGTGGGCATGAACAGCCCATGTTCCTATATGACTTTAAAGTCTACAAAGTGCTTCCCTCAGAAGAACTCTATGAGATTGCTAGTATAAGTATTTTTTCCCATTTTACAAATGAGGAAACCAGGAGTTTGAGTATTTGCTTATAGTCACAGAGCTTGGAAATTTTAGAAATTTTAGAGACAGGAATTGAAGGTTCAACACTCCTACCACTTATGTGTGTGTGTATGTGTGTGTGTGTGTGTGAATTTAAACATGTGATTTCCTTGGTGAAGAGAACTCTGAATGTGCATTTGCAATCTAGCATGATTCGTTGTTGTAGAGAATTTCCTGGCACATTGAAGGATAAAAATGATATGTCCAGAGTCATAGCTAGTATGTGTCAGAGGTGTGACTGGAAGCTGCATCCATCATCTTTTAAGTCTTGGCAGTATCTACCACACCAAAATGTACTTCCAGGGATAAATCCTCAACCTTATCCCTGTTGCTGCCTTTCCTTCTGGATTTATGACTTAACCTAATTGATAACAACAATCTTTTAAAGTAGGTGTGTATAACCCTTGGTCTGTGGGTCACATGCTGCCCTCAAAGCCCATTCATGGGGCATTATTACATTTAAGTGTTATGCTCATTGGTAATATGGGTTATATTGTAGTCATAAATATGTATTAACTTCTATATATGACTCTTGACAAGTTTTTGTTGCCTTATGAGAACCATAAGAGGAAAAAGATTGATCCCCTGTGTTTTAGAATGGGGCAGGGAACTATTCTTGACTACTGCTCATGACATCTGTTTTAATAATATTATAATTATAGTACTATGTATTTACAGTTTACATTTATAGACTGCTTTCTGGTAAGTTACAATGCTTTTTTACAGGCATTTGAATTATAGACTGTCAGAGCAAGAAGGACAGCTAGAGATGATCTAATTCTAGTCCTTCCCTTCATTATTCAAGTAGAATGTCATACAAATCGCAGTGACCTAACAATCAGAAGACATGAATTCTAGTCTTGGCTGTGCTATGATTGGTTCTCTGGGCAAGTTCCTTGTCTCTCTCTAGGTTCCAATTTCTTCATCTATCAAGGTTTTCTTTATGTTACAGAAGAGGAAACAGACTTTGGAAGTCAAAAAGCTTAGTCGAACTGGAACACAATTATGTATTGTCTTTACTTTCTAAATTCAGTCTGCTTCATTCAGTTGTTGAGCTCAAGCTATCCCATCTACTTTTTTTTTTTTTAAGATTTTATTTATTTTCAGTTTTACAATTTTTCCCCTAATCTTACTTCTCTCCTCACCCCCCCCCCCCCCACAGAAGGCAATTTGTCAGTCTTTACATTGTTTCCATGGTATACATTGCTCCCAATTGAGTGTGATGAGAGAGAAATCATATCCTTAAGAAAGAAACATAAAGTATAAGAGATAGCAAGATCAGACAATAAGATATCAGTTTCTTTTTTCTAAATTTAAGGTAATATTCCTTGGTCTTTGTTCAAACTCCACCATTGTTTCTCTGGATACAGATGGTATTCTGCATTGCAGACAGCCCTAAATTGTCCCTGATTGTTGCACTGACAGAATGAGTGAGTCCATCAAGGCTGATCATCGCTCCCATGTTGCTGTTAGGGTGTACAGTGTTTTTCTGGTTCTGCTCATCTCACTCAACATCATATCATGGAAATCCCTCCAGGCTTCCCTGAATTCCCATCCCTCCTGGTTTCTAATAGAACAATAGTATTTCATGACATACATATACCACAGTTTCTAAGTCATTCCCCAATTGAAGGATGTTTACTTGATTTCCATTTCTTTGCCACCACAAACAGGGCTACTATGAATATTTTTGTACAAAAAAGAATGTACAAGTGTTGTTTTTACCTTTTTTTATCATCTCTTCAGGGTATAGATCCATTAGTGGTATTTCTGGATCAAAGGGTATGCATATTTTTATTGCCCTTTGGGCGAAGTTCCAAATTTCTCTCCAGAAAGGTTGGATGAGTTCACAGCTACACCAACAATGTAATAGCATTGCAGATTTCCTACAACCCTTACAATGATCATTATCCTTTCTGGTCATAATTGGCCAGTCTGAGAGGTATGAGGTGGTACCTCAGAGAAGCTTTAATTTGCATTTCTCTAATAAGTAATGATGTAGAGGAATTTTTCATATGACTATGGATTGCTTTGATCTCCTCATCTGTAAATTGCCTTTGAATATCCTTTGACCATTTGTTGATTGGAGAATGGCTTTTTTTAAAAAAATGACTCAGTTCTCTGTATATTTTAGAAATGAGTCCTTTGTCAGAAACATTAGTTGTAAAGATTGTTTCCCAGTTTACTACATTTCTTTTGATCTTAGATACAGTGGTTTTGTCTGTGAAAGAGCTTTTTAATTTAATGTAATTGAAATCATCTAGTTTGCTTTTAGTGATGTTCTCCATCTCTTCCTTAGTCATAAACTGCTTCCCTTTCCATAGATCTGATAGGTAAACTAGTCCTTGATCTTCTAATTTGCTTATAGTATTTTTTTTTATGTCTAAACCCTATATCCATTTGGATCTTATCTTGGTATAGGGTGGGAGATGTTGGTCTAATCTAAGTTTCTTCCATACTAACCTCCAATTTTCCCAGCAGTTTTTAGAGTTTTTATCTCAATAGCTAGACTCTTTCGGTTTATCAAACAGCAGATTACTATAATCATTTCCTGCTATTGCACATAGTCTATTCCACTGATTCACCACTCTATTTCCAGACAGTTTTAATGACTGATGCTTTATAATATAATTTTAGATCAGGTAGAGCTAAGCCCCCTTCTTTTGCACTTTTTTTCTTTAAATCCCTGAAAATTCTTGACTTTTTATTTCTCCATATGAATTTACTTACAACTTTTTCTAATTCATTAAAGTAATTTTTTGGAATTTTGATTGGTAGGGCACTAAACAGGTAGTTTAGTTTTGGTAGAATTGTCATTTTTATATATTAGCTCTACCTATCCATGACGGTTGATGTTTGCCCAGTTATTTAAATCTGATTTAATTTGTGTGCAATTTAAATTGTTTTCAAAAAGATTCTGAGTCTGCCTTGGCAAATAGACTCCCAGGTATTTTATACTGTCTGAGGTTACTTTGAATAGGATTTCTCTTTCTAACTCTTCCTGCTGTTTCTTGCTAGTCATATATAGAAAGGTCGAGGATTTATGAGTATCCTATCTACTTCTAATTAGACTTTTGCTTTGCCATTGATATAAAGGAAGACTTTTCACTTCCTTTGTACATTTTTCACTTCTCTCACTTTTTGCTGTTAATTACAGCAATGGCATCTCATATTTTCTGTGATTACACATGGTGACTTTTCTTAAAGGGGTCAGAATTTTATTTTATGGATATTGGGCACATGCATTGAAGTTAGCAGCAACATTTGAAGTGAAGAATGATGATAGAACGGGTGACTATTGTGCTTGATTTCTCAGCAACTTGCTAACTGTTAGCTGGCTTAGGAATGATGCAAATTGAAGGAATGTTGAAATGGTTTGGTTGCAATGCCTTTGTAATTGTAGGTGTAGGTAGTAGTTGAACGTTTAGCAGAATAGGAATATAGACTCATAGAATGGTAAGGCTAAAAGAGATCATACCTAGAATACTTGGGTTCATGTGGTAAAGTAGACAGAATATTATATTTAGAGACCTTAGCTTTGAATCCTACTTCTGCCTTTCGAACCCTGATTAAAGCATTTAAGCTTTTATGGGGTTTGATTTCTTCATCTATAAAATAATGCAAGTAAGTGAAATAGTCTCTAAAGTTGCAAAGGACTTTTTTTTTCTTTAGGTTTTTGCAAGGCAAATAGGGTTAAGTGGCTTGCCCAAGGCCACACAGCTAGGTAATTATTAAGTATTTGAGACCAGAGTTGAACCCAGGTACTCCTAACTCCAGGGCTAGTGCTTTATCCACTGCACCACCTAGCTGCCCCTACAACAGACTTTAAAACACTGTGATCTATGAATACAGAATGTCGGAACTCAAAGGAACCTTTGAATGTACAATGTTTAAATACAGAATATAAAATTTCATTCATTTCCATTATGATTTATTAAGGAGCTATCATATAGAAGAGGGAACTTTAGAGGATACCTGATCTAACTTTATTTTAAAAATGAGGAAACTAAGATGCCAAGAAGGGAGATGATTTACCATAGATCCCAAATTTTATTAAATTTTTACCTCAAGATTATTTCTAGCTCCCTATCAAGTCTTGATCTTCCTTATGAATTCTCTTTCTGTTCCTAGTTCTCTCTGCTCCTAGGTTCTTTTGTATTTGATGTTATATGGGTTTTGTAGATGCCTATGTATGTACATATTGTTTCCCTTGTTTGAATATAGTTGTTTATGTATCTCCAGTTCTTAACACAGTTAGTGGCGAATAGTTACTGACACACAGTCGATCTGTTGATTCATCTGAATGACTATTGCTTAGGCTCATATTAGGAATTTACTAAATGCAAAAGTAAAAAAGCATGAAAAGGCAACAATGGTCTTCTATAGAATATTGTTTATTCATACTGCTTTCTCATTAGAATGAGAAATTTTTCTTTATTGAATGACCCTGAATGACTCTACATTTTGGCATTGCTGATCTGGTCATTTTTTAATGTTTTATTTATTTTATTTTTAATTTATAGAAAAATACATTTATTTCCAAAATACATTATAAAAAAAGGTGATTGCACATAAAGTTACAAATCTGTTATGTATAGCTTGCTATTCCTTTTAAATATATAATAAAGTTATCATGTAAATTTCTTTTTTTTCCCTTTTTTTCTCTCTCCTCCCTAACATAGAAATGCTTACCATTGGAAACAAATATACATATATGTAAAATCAATCCTATTTAGAGTTAAATTTGAAAGTTCTTCCTCTGGATGTAGATAGCATCTTCCTCCATATTTCTTTTTTATTTAATTTGGCTATTTATAACAGTCATAATGATTGATTTGCTCTAAGTTCTTAGAGCAATTTTGCTGTCACTGTATATAATATTCTCTTGTTTCTGCTCATCTCTTTCTGTGTTATTTCTTTTTTTTTCCTTAGGATTTTGCAAGGCAAATGGGGTTATGTGGCTTGCCCAAGGCCACACAGCTAGGTAATTATTAAGTTTCTGAGACCAGATTTAAACCCAGGTACTCCTGACTCCAGGGCTGGTGCTTTATCCATTGCACCACCTAGCCACCCCCTCTTCTGCGTTATTTCATGCAAGTCTATTTGTGTCTTTTTAAAGACATTGAGCTCATTATTTCTTACAGCACAGTAGTATTCAATCACAATTATATACCACAACTTGTTCACCCCTTCTCCAATTGACCAGTATCCCTACAATTTCCAGTTCTTTGCCACCACTAAGAGCTGCTATAAATATATTATGACATATAAGTTCTCTTCCTTTTTTCCCTAATCAGCTCTGTAAATAGTAGTGGTATTGTTGGGTCAAAAGGCACAGGTAGCTTAATAACTTTTTGAATGTAATTTCATATTGCTTTCCAGAGCTGTTCAATCAATTCATAATTCCACCAAGAATGAATTAGTGCACTAGTTTTTCTGCATCCCCTCTAACATTTGTCACTATCCCCTTCAATTATTTCAACCAATCTGATAGGTATAAAATGACATCTCAGTTGTTTTAATTTGCATTGTCTAAGCATTTATTTAGAGAATTTTTCCATAAGACTATAAATTGAGTTGATTTCTTCATAGGAAAACTGTCAGTTCATATCAATTGGGGAAGGACTGTATTCTTATAGATTTGATGAAGTCTTTATATATTTGAGATATGAGCACTTTATCTTAGAATCTATCTTTAAACTCTGCCCCCCCTCCCCATTTTCTGCCCTTCTTCTGATTCTGGCTCAATTTGTTTCATTCCTTTAAAGAGTTCAAAAACCCTTTACAATTTACTGTAATCAAAATTATTCATTTTACACCTTGCTCTGCTCTCTATTTGTTGTTTATTCCTAAAATATTCACCTATCCATTAGTCTGATAAGTAATATCTTCCATGCTCTTCAAATATTCTTGTGGTTGCTCTTTTTATTTAGATCATATATCCATTTTGACCATATCTTGGTAAGATATTAATTTATTCCTAATTTCTGCTTATTGCTTTACAGTTTTTCCAATAATTTTTACCAATTGATCAATTCTTATCTCAAAATCTTGTCTTTACATTTGTCAAATATAAGGTTACTCTGTTTATTTGCTGTTCTAAATTGTATGTCTGCTCTGTCCCATTGATTTATGTTATCAGTAATAGATAAGTTTGATAATTACTGCTTTCTAATATACTTTGAGATCTGGTACTGGCAAATCTCCTTCCTTTGCATTTGTAAAAATTAATATTCTTGACCTTTATTTTTCAAATGAATTTTGTTATTATAGTTCTAATTCAGTAAAATATTTTTTTGTAATTTAGTTGAGATGACATTGAAAATATGTTAATTTTAGGTAAAATTATAATTTTTATGATATTGTCCCTGCCTACTCATGAATGATTACTATTTCTCTAATTATTTAAATTTAAATGTTTATGTATAAAATTTTAAAAATAATTTTATTTATAATTTTTGTGATATATAAATATATATATATATATTATACACACACACACACACACACACACACACACACACACACACACACAAATATATCACCTAGGTGTATTCCCAGGTTTCCCAGGTATTTTATATAGTGTAGAAAGATATCTCTTGCTCTCCATCGCTTCTTGTAGGCTTTTTTTTTTTTTTTGGTGATATATAGGATTGGTGATACTTCATGTGATTTTACTTTTTTTTTATTTCTACTTTGTTAAAATTATTAGTTGTTTCTCCTAACTTTTTAGTTACATCTTTGAGATTTTCTAAGTATATCATGACATGTCTGTACAAACAGTTGCAGCATATTACATATTAGGAGAGCTCAATGAACAGATGATGCTTTATACAGAGAAGATTTTCTGAAAACATGATTCCTTTCTCCAAGGATATTTAAGGGCTCTCCTTATGGAAGAGGGAGAATACTGTGCCTTGAGGGGGCAGAAGTTAAGAGCAATGTGAAAGAAATTACTGTAAGTGAATTTTGGTTCAATATAAGGAAAAATTGTCACAAGAATAGAACTGTCTAGCTCATTCTCATTGGAAATATCTGAGTAGAGATGAGTATTGTGTGAGTATTCTGTATACCATATAGAATGGGAAGGAGAAGTTATTAGATGCTATATGAGCTAACTTTTTAAATGCTAACTTTAATAGATAAGAAACTGGCCCTTCTCAAAAAAATCTCATTTTAATAACCTTCATATAACAAACATTTAGCAAATATGAATAATACCTTTCTAGACCTTATAAAGAATGAGAGAAATAAAACAAACTGTATTCTACTTTTTTGTTGAAGGATACCACTCTTTTTTACCATATGTACAGAATATTAATCTCATTATACTCAGCTATGTTAGTATATAAATATATCTTTGAAAATAATAATTAGCAGTGAAGATACTCTAAAGAAGGATAATTTGAAAAGATGTTTACTTTTGTTATTAATATCTTAACTTCATTGCAGTTTATTTGCTAAGTGTTTCTAGAATGACAGATGAAAGATTAGATTATATCGTAGTTTTCAGCATCCTCTCAGTTTCTTTAGTGAGAAAACAGGTGTGATACTTTTGTAGTGAGCTTTGTTTACAGATTGCTCTGGCATGAGCACTAAATGAGCTAGTCTTCCAGAGTCATCCTGAAATAGTTCCTTATATATTAGAACAACTTTTATTTTTTTAATCTTGAGTGTTATTGACTCATTAGCAGCCTTGTATGGAAGAAAATAGCCCTGATCTCTGGATTAGAAAGTCTGAATTCAAATCCTGCCTTAGAGTCTGATTCTGGAACTGATAGAGTGACCCCTGGAGTTTATCAAAAGAGTGGGTTGTGTGTGATACGGTCAGACTTGCATTTTAGGAAGCTCATTTGAATTACTATAAGGAGGATGGACCCAAGTGGGGTGGAGCTTGAAGTAGAGGGGGAACCAACCTTAAAACCATTTCATTAGTCTGGGTGTGATGGCCTGCACCAGGAGGTGGCAGTTTCAAGGGAGAAAAGGGGGGACATATAGAAAAAATATCATACAGCTATTCTTGACAGGACATAGCAACAGATTATATATATAAAGGGGTGAGAGAATGAGAAATTGAGAATAGCACCTAGGTTGTAAGTCTGGATAACTAGAAAGATGGTGGTAAAAGGAAAGTCAGAAAGAGAATGGTTTGTGGAAGAAGGTATTGAGTTCAATTTCGTACAAAATCTCTCCCAGATTTCTAGTTTGAGATGCCTAATAGCCAGTTGGAAGATGATAGATTAGAGGAGAGAAGTTAGAGATGGGTAAGTAGATTTGAGAATCCTTAGCAAGGAGGTGATATTTGATTCTGTGAAACCTGGTGAGATCATAATTGATATATTGGGAGAGGAGGAGACCCAGCTCAGAGCCTGGAGTACACACCCACTTTGAGTGGAAAAGATCTGGATGTAGACTGAACAGAGAGGACCGAGAAGCTTTCAGGTAACTGGGAAGATAATCAGAAAAGGTCATTGTCACAAAAGGGGAAAGGGAATAAGCGTTTATATAATGCCTTCTGTAGGCTAGGTTCTGGCCTCCTCTTTACAAATATCTCATTTGATTCTCACAACAACCAGGGGAAGTAGGTGCTTTTTGCTGGGGCAAAAAAAAGAGGTATAGTGACTTGCCCAGGATCTTCAGCTACTAATTGTTCAAGTTTGGATTTTTGCTTGTTTGTGTGGGTTTTTTTTTTTTTTAAGGTTTTTGCAAGGCAAATGGAGTCAAGTGGCTTGGCCAAGGCCACACAGCTAGGTAATTATTAATTGCTGAGGCTGGATTTGAACTCAGGTACTCCTGACTCTAGGGCCTGTGCTCTCCTCGAGGCTGGGTTTGAACTCAGGTGCTGTTGTATATGATTCTGAATTTGGCAATATTTTCATTTACTTTTCTGTTGGGAGGTGGCTTATAAATTCTTTCAATCTGCCTCCTGAATAGGGTATGTGGTGGAGAGAATTCTTATTCAGATACACATTGGATTAACTGTGATTGTAATTTTGAATGGTTCTAAAAGGCAAATTCTTCTCTGTTTAGTTTGACCAGTTAATGTGCCCTATTTTTTATGAGTAGGTTCTTTCCAAATCCTGTGAAGCATCTTCACCCATAAAACTTTCAGACTGGTTATAATGATTGCTCACTGATGAGTCTCCAATATTTGATATTCAGCATTACCATTTTTCATAGTATGCCTTCTAACTTCTAAATATATTCTCTTCTCTTTTCCTCTGTTTAAAATATAGCTCTATAAACACCTCACACCTGCTTGAATCCTGCTAAAAGCAACTTTGAATTCCCAACAATTGTGGTGTTTGCCAGGAGAGAAGGGGGAGTTCGGCCTTTCTGGACACATTACAAATTCTGTTTTGGTGTTGTCTGATGGTTTCAGCTCAGTAAACATGTCACAGATTGATAGACTTTTAGTTCTGGAGGAAACTTTAGATAGCAATAATCTGTTCCAACCCCTCCATTTTGTAGAAGAGGAAATGGACCCTGGAGAGATACAAAGTTGAACTCAGTGAACATTTTAAAGTCTACAAAATACCTTCTTCATAACAACTCTTTAGAACAGAGTATACAAATATTATCATCTCCATTTTTCATATATAGAAACAGAGGCTTAGAGATTGTTTATTTTCACAAGCTAGTGAATGATTGAATTATGCTTAAAAGTTATATTTTATTCTCTTGCTTTATCCTGCCATGTTGCCTGTAAGCATAATGTGCACAATAATAGATGATGAATACATTAGAGGGAGATAGAAAAACAAAATATAATGTGAGGTCAAAGGAAGAGTCTACTATATCTCCCTTCCCCAAATTTTATTTAAAAAAACAGATTTTAGACTCTGTACTTGAGACCAAAGAGGGATCACACTTAATGATATTTTTCAGACACCTTAAGAAGTACTATGTAGTTCAAAGATTTATGATTTAATTTACATAGTTCTCCTTATGCCATTTCATATTGAAGCTGATCCATGCTGTACAGGATAATTTTTGCCTGAAAAAATTCATCTCATTATGGTCAATCTTTTTTGTGATTTTTATCCCCCTTCAAACAGGTATTCGAGTGGTAAAATCAGTCTTTCTTTTTTTAAAATTTAATTTTAATTTTTAAAATTTATTTATTTTTGAATTTTACTTTTTTCTGCTGATCTTGCTTCCCTCCCTGCACCCCCCCACAGAAGGCAGTCTGATAGTCCTAACATTGTTTACATGCTGTATACTGATCCAAATTGAATGTGTTGAGAGAAAAATCATATCCTCAAGGAAAAAAGAAAGTATAAGAAATAGCAAAATTACATAATGAAATAACATGTTTATTTTTTAATTAGACGTAATATTCTTTGGTCTTTGTTCAAACTCCACATTCTTTCTCTGGATACAGATGGTATTCCCCATTGCAGATACCCCCAAATTGTCCCTAATTATTGTACTGGTGAAATAAGCAAATCCATTAAGATTGATCTTCAACCCCATATTGCTGTTATGGTGTACAATGTTCTGGTTCAGGTTATCTCACTCAGTATTAGTTCATGTAAATCCTTCCAGGCTTCTCTGAATTCCCATCCCTCCTGGTTTCTAATAGCACAATAGTGTTCCATAACTTACATATACCACAATTTGTTCAGCCATTCCCAGTTGTTGGACATTCACTTAAGTTTCCAATTCTTTGCCACTACAGAGCTGCTATGAATATTTTTTGTACAAGTGATTTTTTTTAACCCTTTTTCATGATCTCTTCAGGGTATAGATGCAGTAGTGGCTTGGTGGAATCAAAGGGTATGCACATTTTTATTGCCTTTTGGGCATAATTCCAAATTGCTCTCCAGAAAGTCTGGATGAGTTCACAGCTCCACTAACAGTTTATTAGTGTCCCAGATTTCCCACATCCCTTTTAGCATTGATCATTGTCCTTTCTTGTTATATTGGCCAGTCTGAGAGGTGTGAGGTGGTATCTCAGATTTGCTTTAATTTGCATTTCTCTAATCAGTAAAGATTTAGAGCAATATTTCATATGACTATAGATCACTTTGATTTCCACATCTGTAAATTTCATGGGCATATCCTTTGACCATTTGTCAATTGGGGAAAGACTTTTTTTTGTTTTTTTGTTTTTATAAATTTAACTCAGTTCTCTATATATTTTAGTAATGAGTCCTTTGTCAGAAATACTAGTTGTTAAAATTGTTTCTTTTGATCTTGGTTATAGTGGTTTTGTCTGTGCAAGAGCTTTTTAATTTAATGTAATCAAAATTATTTAGTTTGTTTTTGATGATGTTCTCCATCTCTTCCTTGATCATAAACTGCTTACCTTTCCATCGATCTGACAGGCATACAACTCCTTGATCTTCTAGTTTGCTTATAATATTGTCTTTTATGTCTAAATCCTGTACCCATTTTGATCTTATCTTGGTATAGAGTGTGAGGTATTGGTATAATCCAAGTTTCTTCCATACTAACTTCCAATTTTCCCAACAATTTTTATCAAAGAGAGTTTTTATCCCAATAGCTGGACTCTTTGGGTTTATCAAATAGCAGATTACTATAATCATTTCCTGCTATCTCTTTTGCACCTAGTGTATTCCACTGATCTACCACTCTTTTTTCCAGCCATTACCAGACAATTTTGATGACTGATGCTTGATATAATTTTAGATCTGGGAGGGCTAAGCCACCTTCTTTTGCACTTTTTTTTTTTCATGAAATCCCTGGGAATTCTTGACTTTTTATTTCTCATTATGAATTTACTTACAATTTTTTCTAATTCATTAAAGTAATTTTTTTTGGAATTTTGATTGATAGGGCACTAAATAAAAGTAGTTTTATTTAGGTAGAATTGTCATTTTTATTATATTAGTTCAGCCTATCCATGAACAATTAATATTTGCCTAGTTACTTAAATCTGATTATATTTGTGTCAGAAGTGTTTTGTAGTTGTTTTCATAAAGTTTCTGAATCTGTCTTGGCAGGTGGACCCCTAGGTATTTTATATTGTTTGAAGTGACTTTGAATGGGATTTTTCTTTCTATCTCTTCCTGCTTTATCTTGCTAGTATATATAGAAATGTTGAGGATTTTTGAGTGTTTATTTTATATCCTGCAAGTTTGCTAAAATTGCTAATTGCTTCTAGTAATTTTTAGATGATTTTTTAGGATTCTCTAGGTATACCAAAGAGTGAGGGTTTTGTCTCTTCCTTCCCAATTCTAATTAATTTAATTTCTTTTTCTTGTCTTATTGCTGAAACTTATTTCTAACACAATATTGAATAGTAGTGTGATAATGGGCATCCTTGTTTCACTCCTGATTTTATTGAGAATGCCTCTAGCTTATCTCCATTGCATACAATGCTTGTTTGCTTGTTTATGGTTTCAGATTGATACTGCTTATTTTTCTAAGGAACAATAAATTTATTCCTACACTCTATAGTCTTTTATGTAGGAATGGGTGCTGTATTTTGTCAAAGGCTTTTCCAGTACCTGTTGATATAATCTTAAGATTTCTGATAAGTTTGTTATTGATATAGTTAATTATATTAATGGTTTTCCTAATATTGAACCAACCCTGCATTCCTGAGATAAATTCTGTGTGATCATAGTGGATTCTCCTAGTGATAACTTGCTGTAATTGTTTTGCTACGATTTTGTTTAAGATTTTTGCATCTGTATTCATCAGGGAGATAGGTCTGTAATTTTCTTTCTCTGTTTTGACTCTTCCTGGTTTAGGTATCAGCTCCATATTTGTGTCATAGAAAGAATTAGTCAGAGATCTGCCTTCACTTATTCTTTCAAAGAGTTTATATAGAATTGGAACCAATTGTTCCTTAAATGTTTGATAGAATTCACTTGTGAATCCATCTGGCCTGGAGGTTTTTTCTCCTTAAGAAGTTCAATTTCTTTTTCTGAGATGGGTTTTTTTGGGTGTTTAATTTCCTCTTAATTTATCCTGGGCAGCTTATATTTTTGTAAATATTCATCCATTTCACTTAGATTATCAAATTTATTGGCATAGAGTTGGTCAAAATAATTCCAAATTATTACTTTAATTTCCTCCTCATTGTGAGTTCACCTTTTTCATTTGTGATACTAATAATTCTTTTTTTAAATTAAATTAAGCAGAGATTTATCAGTTTTATTAATTTTTTCTATAAAACCCATTCTTGATTTTATTTATTAGTTCAATAGTTTTCTTGCTTTCAATTTTATTAATTTCTCCTTTAATTTTTAGAATTTCTAATTTGATATTTCATTGGGGGTTTTAATTTTTGTTCTTTCTCAAATTTTTTTAGTTACATGTTTAGTTGGCTGATTTCCTCTTCCTGTAATTTATTTATGTAAGCATTTAAATATATAATATATCCCCTGACAACTACCTTGGCTGTGTCCCAAAAATTCTGGTATGTTGTCTCATTTTTGTCATTATCTAGGATGAAATCATTAATTCCTTCTATAATTTATTGTTTGATCCACTCATTCTTTAAAATGAGATTATTTAGTTTCCCATTAGTTTTAGGTCTATCATTCCCCATTATTGCATGTGATTTTTATTGCATTATGATTTGAGAAGGATGTATTCACTATTTCTGCCTTTCTGCATTTGTTTATTAGGTTTTTATGTCCTAGTACCTGGTCAATTTTTGTGCGAGTTCCATGTATGCAGGGAAAAAATTATATTCCTTTCTATCCCTGTTCAGTTTTTTTTAAAAGGTCAATCATGTCTGGGTTTTCTGACAATCTATTTACTTCCTTGACTTCTTCTTGTTCATTTTATGGTTAGATTTATCAAAATCTGAGAGCAGTAGGTTGGGTCTCCCAGCAGTAGAGTTTTGCTTTCTATGTCTTCCTGTAACTCATTCAACTTCTCCTCTTAGAATATGGATGCTATGCCACTTGGTGCATACATATTTGGTATTGAAATTGCTTCATTGTCTATGGTACCTTTTAGGGGGATATAGTTTCCTTCCTTATCTCGTTTAATGAGATCTATTTTTTGTAATCGCTTTGTTTGAGTCAAGGATTGCTTTTTTCATTTCAGCTGAAGCAAAATATATTTTGCTTCAACCTTTTACCTTTACTCTATATGTACTCTCTGCTTCAAATCAGTTTCTTGTAAGCAGCATATTGTAGGATTCTGGTTTTTAATTCATTCTGCTATTTGCTTACATTTTATGGGAGATTTAATCCCATTCATATTCAAAGTTTTAATTATTAACTCTTTATTGCCCTCCATGTTATATTCCCTCTGTATTTTTCACCTTTTTTTCACTTTAGCCATATTTCTTAGTATTTTGTTTCTGCATACCATCACCTTCAGTGTGTTTGCTCCCTTGTATCCCTCCACTTTCCTCTTTCCCTTTGTCACTTCTTCGTTCACTTCCTTCTTTTTGATACTATTTCTCCCCCCTTCCTCTTTTCAATACTTGAAAGGTAAGATAAGTTTCTTAACTGAGTGTGTATATCTTAACTTTAAGCTAAATCTGATGATAGTAAAATTCAGGTATTCTCACCTCCTCCTTCCTACCCCTCTATAACAATAGGTCCTTTGTACCTCTTCATTTAATGTGATTTACCCTATTCAGTCTTCTCTGTCCTCCTGTCTCTTTACTGTCCCCTTTTTTAAGGAGATATTGTTCTTAAATCATTCTATCAGAGTCATGGATAAGTCATGAGAGTATATTACTTCTGGCTAAGTTTATTCTCTCTGATAGAGTTACTGTTCTCAAGATTTATGGGAATCTTTCTCCCAGGTGGGTATACTGCCAGGTTAATCTTATTAAATAGATTTTTTTTTCTTTTCCCTTTATTTTTTAATCTTTTCATGTATCTCTTGAGTCTTCTGTTTGAAGTCCAAATTTTCTATTTAGCTCTGATCTTTTTATGAGGAAAAGTTGACATAAGAATTTAACTATTTCATTATATGAGTGTCTTTTCTCCTGGAAGAGAAAGCTTGGTTTTGCTGGATAGTGAATTCTTTGCTGAATTTCAAGCTCCTTTGCTCTTTGGAATATTGCATTCCAAGCTCTTCTATCCCTTAATGTTGATGCAGCTAGGTCCTGTGTAATCCTTACTGTGGCTCCTTGGTATCTAAATTGTTTCTTTCTGGCTGCTTGCAGGATTTTCTCTTTTATCTGATAGTTCTAGAATTTGGTCAAAGCATTTCCTGGTGTTTTCATTTTGGGATCCTTTACTGGAGGGGATCGATATATTCTTTCAATAATTATTTTGCCATTTGGTTCCACGATGTAAGGGCAATTTTCTATCACAAAATCCTAAAATATTGAGTGCAGGTTTTTTTCTCCTCAGTGTTTTCAGGGAGCCCAATGAAATGATTTTTAAGTTGTCTCTCTTGCATCTATACTTTTTTTTAATTTAATGTTTATTTATTCTCATTTTGTACAAATAATGGTTTTTTATACATTAATAAAATATTCTTGTGTGAGAGTAAACAAAATACCCCCTTCCCCCAAAAATATAGACTTGTTTGAGCAATAAAGTAAGGGGGAGAGAAAAAAATTAAAATAAAAAAATAGTAATAATTGTAGGTATGGCCAGGTGGTGCAATGGATGGAGCACCAGCCCTGGAGCCAGGAGCACCGCAGCCCATATCCGGCCCCATACACCCAATAATCACTCAGCTGTGTGACATGCAAGCCACCCCAACCCCACTGCCTTGCAAAAACCAAAAAAAGAAAAAAAAACCCAAAATAAAATAAAATAGTAATAATAGTAGGGGTGACTGGGTGGTGGACAGAGCATTGGCCCTTCAGGCGGGAGCACCCGGGTCCCAATCCAGCCTCAGACACCAAACGATCACCCTGCTATGCAGCCCCAGGCGGAGCACCCAGCCCCATTTGCCCTGTACCCCCCTAATAATAATAATGATGATGATGATGATGATGATGATGATGATGATGATGATGATGATGATGATAATAATAATAATAATAATAATAATAATAATAATAATAATAATAATAATAATAATAATAATAATAATAATAAATTTGCTTCAGTCTTTGTTCCAACACCAACAACTTTGTCTCAGGTGCATCACATTCTTTATGATAAGTCCATCTCAAAAGTTACTTCCATATTTTTCCACCATTGCCATTGCTGATCACAACTCCCTTTCGTATTTCTCCACTACCATGTACTATATTTTCTCTCTCCTTTCACTCCGACTCTGCTGTAGGGTAGCTGAGTGGTGCAGCAGACAGATCCCTGGTCCTGGAGCCAAGAGGCCCCAAGCCCCCTACCACTCCTTAGGTCCAGCATCCACCTGACCCTTTAGTCGTGGACAGTCCATCCAATCCCAGCCCCTTGCAAGAAGTAAAAAGGAAAATGTGTTTTATCTGACCACTCTCCTCCATCACTCACATCCCCCCCTTCCCCCTGTCCCCCCCTTCTTACTCCAGATGCCTATACTCTATTGAGTATATATATATATATGCTGTTTCCAGCCACAGACATTCAACAATCACCCTGCTCTTCGGCCCCAGGCAGGCCACCCAGCCCCATTTGCCCTGCATCCCTTACCCAAATAATAATAATAAAAGATGTGCTTCAGTTTGTGTTCCAAAACCACCAACTCTGTCGTGGGTGGATCACATTCTTTATGATAAGTCCATCACAAAAGTTACTTCCATATTTTTCCACTGTTGCTGTTGCTGATCGCAACTCCCTCCTTTTGTATTTCTCCACTACCATGTACTATATTTTCTCTCTCCTTTCACTCTGACTCTGCTGTAGGGTAGCTGAGTGGTGCAGCAGGATCCCTGGCCATGGGGCCAAGAGGCCTTGAGCCCCCATATCACCCCTTAGGCCCAGCATCCACCTGGCCCTATGGTCCCGGACAGTCCATCCAATCCCAGCCCCTTGCAAGAAGTAAAAAAGAAAATGCATTATATCTGACCACTCTCCCCCCCATGGCCCATCCTCTCCTCCTTCATTCACATCCCCACCCCTTCCCCGTGCCCCCCCCCCTCCTTCTTACTCCCCCTCTTTCTTACTCCAGAAGTCTATATCCCATTGAGTATATATGGTGTTTCCTCTCCTGCCACCTCTGATGAGAATGAAGATTCCCTCATTCCCCCTTGCCTTCCCCCCCCTTCCATATCATTGCAATAGCTCGTTGTAATAAAGAAAATCTTATTATATGAAATATCTTGGCCTATTCCCCCTCTCCTTTTTCTTTCTCCCATTACATTTCCCTTTTTTCTATTGACTCCATTTTTACACCATATTTTATCTTCAAATTCAGCTTTCCTCCTGTGCTTCATCTATAAAAGCTCCTTCTACCTGCTCTGTTAATTGAGAAGGTTCACAGGAGTATTATCAGTGTCATTTTTCTATATATGCAGTTCACCTTTAAGTCCCTCATATTTTCCCCTTCTCCTCCAATCTCTGTGTTTCACCTGAGTCCTTTATTTGAAGATCAAACCTTCTGTTCAACTCTGGCCATTCCAACAGCAACATTTGAAATTCCCCTGGTTCATTGAAAGACCATCTTTTGGGGCGGCTAGGTGGCACAGTGGATACAGCACAGCCCTGGAGTCAGAAGGACCTGAGTTCAAATCTGGCCTCAGACACTTAATAATTACGTAGCTTTGTGGCCTTGGGCAAGCCACTTCACCCCATTGCCTTACAAAAAAAAAATCTAAAAAAAAAAAAGAAAGTCTATCTTTTTCCCTGGAAGAGGACATTCAGTTTTGCTGGGTAGTTGATTCTTGGTTTCATTCTAAGCTCTTTTGCCTTCTGGTATATTATATTCCAAGCTCTATGAGCTTTTAATGTAGTTGCTGCTAAGTCCTGTGAGATCTTGATTGCAGCTCCACGGTATTTAAATTGTGTCCTTCTGGCTGCTTGTAATATTTTCTCTTTGACTTAGGAATTCTGGAACTTGGCTACAATATTCCTGGGTGTTGATTTATTGGGATCTCTTTCTTGGGGGATCTGTGGATTCTCTCCATTTCTAATTTGCTCTCTGCTTCTAGAATATCAGGGCAATTTTCCTGTAGTAATTCATTGAAAATGATGTCAAGGCTCTTTTCCTGATCATGACTTTCAGGTATTCCAATAATTTTTAAATTAGATTTCCTAAATCTGTTTTCCATATCAGTTGTTTTTTCAATGAGATGTTTCACATTTTCTTCTAATTTTTCATTCTTTTGGTTTTTAAGTATTGAGTACTGATTTCTAATAAATTCATCAGTCTCCCTGAGTTCTATTCTTTGAAGGATTTGTTTTCCTCTGAGAGCTTTCTTATCTCTTTTTCCATCTGGCCAACTCTGCTTTTTAAAGCATTCTTCTCCTCAATAACTTTTTGAACCGTTTTATCCATTTGACCTAAGCTGGTTTTTAGTATGCTATTTTCTTCAGCATTTTTTGGGATTTCCTTGACTAGGCTGCTGACTTCATTTTCATGTTTTTCCTGCATCTCTCTCCGTTCTTTTCCCAGTTTTTCTTCCAACTCCCTCATTTGATTTTCAAAGTCTTTTTTTGAGCTCTATCATAGCCTGAGCCCAATTTCTGTCTTTCTTGGAGTCTTTAGATGCAGGAGCTTGTGCTTCCTCATCTTCAGACTGAGTATATTGATACTTCTTGGGCTCACAGGCAAAATATTTCTCAATGGTGTTCCTTTTTTTTCTCTGCTTGCTCATTTTCCCAGCCTGGGCCTGTTTGTGGGGTGCTTCCTGAGCTTTTTGGACACTCCCACAAGGATCTCAGTGTATGAGGCTCTGTCCTCCCTCCTGGTCTGTGAATGACCATAAGCACCCCCCCCTTGCCACGGGGCTGAGGTGGAGGGGGCACCTGCTGTTCTATGGGGGGGCCTAGACTTTAATCAGGATCTGAATTTGGTTAGAGCCCCAGAGTCCTGTTCCAGGGGCAGAGGACAGAGCTTGGCAGTCTCTCTCTTCACTCCCTTCCCTGATTTCAGTGGGCTCATGCTCTGGGGGCTCCTGCTTACGGGCTCTGCCTGCTTCTGTTTCCTGGATCTGGACTGCTTTGGCCATGCTGCTCACTGTGTGCCCTGAGGGCTGGGCTTCACGTGCTGGCTCTGACAGAGGTCCCCTATTGTTCCCCGAATTTGTGCTGGTGTTCCCCAGGGTGTAGGTCAAGAAACTCCCCCTCTGCTGTGAGCCACAGCTCCCAGAGCCCTGGGACTGCCTCTGGGAGGCTGAAGTTCTTTCGCTCTGGCAGGCCACCCCTCTGACGGGCTGCCCCTATGACCCTGTGGAGCAGAGACTTTCTGCTCTTTTCCAGGTTACCTTGAGTTTGAGAATTGCCTCACTGGGTCACTCTGTGGCTTCTGTCTCTCAAAAATTTAGTTAGAGTTCTTAGTTTATAAGTTTTATGAGAGAGCGCCTAAGACAGGATCCTCTCTTTTCGCCATCTTGGCTCTGCCCTCCCTTCATTACTTGTTAAAAATTGCAAGAAAAATTAATTCCAAGATCACCACCATTGGTAAAGAGCTTCATTAAGCTGGTCCTCAGAAATTTACACGGAGTCTGTTTTTAGTCCTGAATTTTTAGCATTGTAGGCCCTTCTAGATTTTGAATTCTAAATGCACAGTTTTCAAGAAATCAGGACCACCTTTGAACCCTAATGTAGTATCCTGGACCATTGTCAATCATCTTGACCTCTTTCTTTCTTACCACTGGTCTTTGATGCCTCAGGAGGGAGAATAAGTTTGTTGACTCCACAACTCTACCTGACTTCAGTCTGATTCACTTTTACAAGACAAGACATCATTCTGAGACGTCATTGGTTCTCCTTGAGAAGGAAAGGCAAACAAGAATAGGTGTGTTGCAATGAAGAAGGACTTTATTGGATTTTGGTATTTGAAATGATCAACAAAAGGCATTATTCTTTTCCTTCCTGTTGCAAAAAGAAAAGAAAATCAAGGAAAGAAGCAGGGTGAGATAGTAGAAGTAACCTGGGAAACTCTGAGGCAGGCTCTAGGTCTGGCATGGCTAGTGACTCCCTGTATGACTTTAGGGAAAGCATATTACCTGGTTATAAAAGTTTGGGACTTGATGAGGCCTTAGGAAATAATCCATCCTATAAAGTTGGAAACTAATGGAAGAAATTAGAAGTGACTTGTTCAAAATCACATGGCAAGTTTGCAGCAGAGCTGGGATTTAACTTAGATTTTCTTGATTGCCTGACAATGTATGTTATAGTAGAATTTTGGTGACCTCTTTATTCCATTTGGTACTATGTATTATGATTATTTGTGAATGTATTTCCAACACATCTAAATGGTGCCCAAGTACACATGTATCTAAGTATACTTCATATATAGCAGAGAATTATTGAAAAGATTGCCTAAGTATACTTCATATATATCAAAGAATTATTGAAAATATTCCCTAATAATTTAAAAGAGATCAGTAAGCATAATAATGAATCCTGTATGTTCCTTCTTTTAATTTGGAATTTGTTAATTTTAAATAATATTAATAAAAATTAATTCCATTTGAAATCATTCTTCAATAATTTCAATAGGAATTTGTGCAATACTCAATTTAAATGTAGAAACTTCAAAGAGATGTTTTAGTCTGAAATTTTTCAAGATGTGATATAACTCCCTTGCAATTAAATATTTTAAATAACCTGAAAGTCAATTTAGCAAATACAAACACTAGCCAAGTTAGTGTCAGTAAACATTCATGAAATATCTACTATGCTTCAGAACCTGATATGCAACAAAAACGGTTGAGAGAAGACTACCTGTTGTAAGGGAGTGTTAATCTCTGACCACCAAAGTGGAAAATGATCTGAGAAAGTGACAGTTTCAGAATTGTTTTCATCTTGCATAATAGTGAATTTTTGTATATCTGAAATCCAGCATAGGTAGGAAATATGAGGTGAATTCTCAGAGTGCTTCCATTAAATAGTGGGCATAACAAGTATAGTGGTAATGAAGTATGATGCATACACAAATTAAAAAATTGTGAATGATGATTTCTTTGAGTTAATTTATTTTTGTTTACTTTTAAAAGGTACTCAATACTGTTTTGTGAATTCTGAGATTCCTGAAAAGAATCCAGTAGGACAAGATTGTGGGAAAAGATTATTCTAGGTTTAGGAAGTATGAAGAAATGCATAGAAGTAGGAAAGATCAGTGTTTCTTTGGGGAACTAAGAGTGGTTCAGTTTGGTTAGTGATTGGCATGGGATCAGGCTTTTAGTGATCGTTATTGAGTCATGGCTAGCATGGAGCAACTGGAGTTTTGCTCATCTTATTTGTCATCCTCAGGAACCTAGAATTAGAGAGTATAACCTCCTTTTCTCAAGAATAATTGTTAAAATTGGAAAGTACTACATATCAGCTTCGAGTGAAGTCATCCTTTACCCTTCTCTTTCCCAACTCTTGCAGCCCACACTTCTGTCTGTCCTCACTCCCTTCACTTATGGGACCCCTTCTTGCTACTTGCTGTGGATTCAGTTTGTAATACTTACCTGAGGATGAGAAATTCTTATTTTCACCTTTGAATGATGGGATGAATTGTCACCTGTCAGAGTTATGAGACTTTGGAGGACAAAATGAAATTACTTGCAAATGTGTCAGGGAGAAAACCTTTTAGATCTTTAATGAGTACTTCTTGAGCCAAATTGAATATAAAATTACATTTTTTTCAAAATAAAACAGTAATCCACATGTAATAGCCCAAGTAGAAAAATTATACTTATTGGCATTGTTAGGTGTCTATAATGTAATATGTGCAGCACGTGTCTGGAATACATAACAATGCAAGCCTCAACAGTACTATGCACAAAACTATAAAATGGGGTTAAATTTTGCTACATATATTGTAGTAAACACGGTAAATAATGGAACAATTTTATAGAGTTTTAGAACATGGTTTGGAAACTGAGAATTGAGTCCACAGTCACAACTAGAGAATTTTTCAGGACCTTCATTGTTTCATTTTGCCCCAACAAAAAGACCTTTTAAATTTTCTTTCAAAAAGTGATTCTTCTTAGAGGGCCAATTACATGTCTTTTAAATACTGGTATTCTGTACCAATTTTTTTTTCAAATTAATTTGGATTTTAAAGCACTGACTGGCAGTGATCAAAACTTCCTTGGGAACTTTTCTTTTACAACACTTTTAATTTAGATATTTATACCAGTATCCTTGGGATGAAAACAATTGAATCAGTAGCATTTGAGTCCCAATAAAAAGTAACAGAAATAGTTAATAGACAGTTACAAATATTGAACAGACTTCTGTAGAAAAATAAGGTTTTTATTTTATACAGAAAAGTAATCACACATTTTTCTCATACACATGCTTCCCATTTACAACCATTCTTACTTCCCATCCCCTCCAATGTCAGGCAGTTCAAAAATTCTACATCTCAGTTTGTCCCCCAAATGGAATATTTATTCCTAGCCTAACAAATTAAATTTTGGGCCATGATCCAACAACCATAAAACTTGCTAATATCTGACATGACTATAAATGGAACTTGTTTAGAGGTTAAAAAAAACAAAAACATCATAACTTTTTTTGTTGTTTTTAACAACATTCTTTTACATCTCAACAGTGTAAAATGTTTACATAATTTAGCAAAATGGGTTGTACAACAATCAGACTATATTTTTTCTAGCATTCATAATGGTACCATGTAGGTTTCGTTTCACATAGGATGAAGATATTTGGTAACTGATACAAAGTCTTTTGCATTAACATTCATTTAATTTCCTGAAAATAATAATCTGAAAGTTGGGGGAATGTATGTACCTTGGGCCCATCAGGGTAAATACTTCAAAAAATTCCACAAATTCAAACCTGAGCATGCAGTCCTTAATACTATCATAGATTAACATTTAAGAAGAGTAGCATTTAATGTTAATTGGGATATAAGCAAAAATGCAGCTGTATCCTGTTATATTCACCTGTTTAGAGGACTGGAGAATTTTATTAAAAGTTCCAAGAGGGGGTAGCTAGATGGTGCAGTGAAGAGAGCACTGGCCCTGGAGTCAGGAGTACCTGAGTTTAAATCCGGCCTCAGACACCTAATAATTACCTAGCTGTGTGGCCTTGGTCAAGCCACTTAACCCCATTGCCTTGCAAAAAACCAAAAAAAGTTCAAAGAGACCTAACTATCTCACAAATATTATATGTCCGAACTGGAGTTGTAATCTGTACAATTATCAAGAGTAGCATCTATCAGTAATTTATCCAAACTTTGTTTTATTTATATTTCCTTTATTATTTAATGTGCTTATTAAGTACAAGACTTTATGCAAAATCATAAGTTGAATTATGCCAAAGGGAAAAAATCAGAGAACACTTTTGCTAAATTTGTAAATTAATTACTAGAAGACATTTGAAGATATACTAGGAAAAAAAAAGATACATACCCGTAAAAATGTTGCGGCCCTCTCTAAAGCAATAGAATAATCACATGGTTTGTATTTTTTCTCTATGTCTGAGGCTACTTCAAGTGAACCATAGATATTTCCTTCATCCATGTCAATAACAATCTCTTTTTATCTCATCTGTAAAATGGTAGGAGTGATCTTTAAGACATCTCTTAGCTCTACATATTTTTGAAGTTTGAATTATTCTCATCTGTGTAATTCTACTCCATATCTTTTCATAAATCTAGCCGAAGGAGTCTACCTAAAATATCAGAAGCTCCCTTTTGTGTTTTTTTTTTAAATGTATATTTTAAGGGAATGAGCATAACACCTGTAGGGGGACATGTTGTTGCTATTAAAATATTTTTAAAACTGGTTTCTTCCTGTTAAGAGATTTCTGATTTTGTATTATTAACTTTTATTTTTGTGGACAAAAATAATTATTAGCCTATTCACTGTGTTTTAGCTTTGTGCTAAGGTTCTTAAGTGGACATTATTTTTAGGATTGTCATTCAAAAATGTTAGCTGCTTTAATTTTTTTTATAGATAGGGATCATTCTTTTTTTTAATTAAAAAATAAGTCTTGATGTTAAGATGATTCTTGTTTACTTTTAGCATCTCTTCCAAACCATCCTTCAAATTGATAGAGTTAATTTTGCTACCCTGGAGCGACTGAACTGATGGGCCTGCTAGGTAGGTGACAATTTTCAAAAGGAAACAGAGGTATCTCCCCAGAGAGCTCATCTTGTTAATACTTAGAGAAAAAAAAATTACATTTTTATGGCTGCTTTGGGGACAAAGGAAGAAGATGAAATATCAGCCAGTGCTTGCTGTTGAATGGCTTTGTAAACCCTGGGTCAGGTGCTGAAAAATTTTGGAGTTGTGGCTATGACAACCATAAATGTCCACAAGTCACTTTTTACAAAGGAACCCAAGGAGTCACCTTTTGCCATTTGTCATTCTGAAGAATGATGGTTTAGGCCAGTGATGTCAAGCCTGAATAGAAGACCATAATAATCATTCATAGGAGTTGCATTTGTTTTGGTAAGTCAGCAAGATTACTTGTGTTTTGTTGTTTTTATTGTTGAGTACTTTCTTGTGTCAGACTCTTTGTGACACCATTTGAGATTTTCTTGGCAAAGGTACTAGAGTGGTTGCCATTCCCTTCTGTAGCTCATTTTACAGATGAGGAAACTGAGACAAACAGGTTTAAATGACTTGCTTAGGGTCACTTGCTTAGTTAGCAAGGAATGTGTATTATTTTCTCATATAGATCTGAAGAAAATGAGTCTTCCTGATTCCAAGCCTGGAACTTTATCCACTGTGCCAACTAACTTACCTGAAATGTTGTATTGCACTTCTCTTTTGTTAAGTATTTCCCGATTGCATTTAATTAAAGTTGTACTTTTATTACATTTTACTGCAGTTATATTGCAAATTTGATTTAGACCATATTCCTCTGGCACAATCTATGTTTGACAGCAGTTTAGGTAATACAGGGAGTGTTGTCTTTTGTAAATCTAGATTTAAGTTGTTTTTTGTAAGGGTAATGCTACTTAGAAGTTACTTGAACAGTTCTAGAATTTCAACATTGTAGTTTCTTATTTTACCAGATAGAATGTTCCTCCTCAAACTTTCTCATCCACTTCATTTCTTTTCTGTGTCTCTTTCTATGACTCTTTATGCTGAAGATCTTTTTTCTTAAGTTGTTCCTTTTTTAGGTTACCACTCCAAAATCTATGGTGCTTTAATGTAGAAGGTGCACACACAATCCTGTGTGATCCTGATTATGGCTCCATATTTGAATTGTTTCTTTCTGGGTGCTTGAAGTGTTTTCTCCTTGATCTAGGAGATCTGGAATTTGGCAATATTATTTCTGGGAGTTGTCATTTTAGAATCTCAGGAGGTAGTTGGATTTTTTTCAATTTTTATTTCACTCTATAGATCTAAGTTATTGGGAACAGTTTTTCCTTTATCATTTCTTGAAATATGATGTCTAGACTTTTTTCTTTTTATTATAGCTTTTAGTTCATGTATTACTTCTTTTTTAAAAAATTTTTAAGTTTTTTATTTTTTTACAGTTACATATCGAGATAGTATTTAAGCATTCATTTTTGTAAAATTTTCACCCACACTCACTTCTATTTTCTCTCCTCACAACAGTAAGCAATCTTGTTATAGGTTAATCAGGCCAAGGGTTGAAATGATTCTGCAAAAGGCAGTGAGAAGGATGTCTTAGTACAGCATTCCCCTGATTATAATAACAATAATATGCAAGTTATGTCATAATATATATGATGACATTGTCCTCTTTAAATACAAAAGACAACAGCAAAAACGTTTATATGAATGCAATCATCTTAAACATGTTATCAAATGAGTCATGCTGTGAAAGAATAATCAGAAGGGAAAAACCCTGAGAAAGAAAAAAACAAATATAAAAAAGCGAAAATAGTCTGCATTCAGACTCCATAGTTCTTTTTCTGGATATGGATGGCATTTTCCATCATAAATCTTTTAGAATTGTCTTTGATTGATTGGTTGGTTAGTTTTTGTCCTTTATTATCAAAGAAGACCAAAATGATATCTCTATATTTGAGACAAATTACTTTGTGTGACTGTGGTTGATCAGACCAATACAAACTTAGGATGTTCTACCACAGGTCAGGCACAAATAGTTCATGTGTACACTTGGGTACTCTAAACTTTCAGATGTCATGTTTTCTTTGAGCTGCTTCAATTCTGCTTTCCTCATAGAGTGTAGCACCTTCACTGATGAGGCCATGCCATGCTGGTCAGTCCTGTGCCAGTGTCTGCACCAGAAATTCTAAAGTTCTTAAGAAAGGCCTTCAGGGTGTCTCCGTATCACTTCTGCTGACTCTCTTTTGAGTACTTGCCCTGTGTGACTTTTCTATAGAACATAGGTCTGCCATCCTAACAATGTGTCCAGTCCATTGTAGTTATACTCTCTGTATTGTTAGAATGATCGGCAGTTTAGCTTGAGAAAGGGGTTCAATGTCTGCTATCTCCTCCTGCCAGATGATCTTCACAATCTTCCTAAGACAATTTAAATGGAAGTGATTCAGTTTCCTGACATGGCACTGGTAGACTGTACAGGTTTCAGAGGCATATGGCAATGAGGTCAGCACAGTGGCTCTGTAGACCTTCAATTTGATAGTCAGTCTAACACCTCTTCTCTCCTGTACTTTGTTTCGGAGCAATACTGAGCTAGCTCTGGCAATGTGAGGGTCAACCTCATTGTCAATGTATCTAGAAAGGACACTGACAAGGTAAGTGAACTTGTTTACAGTACTCAACATTTCTCTGTTCTGATGGTTCCACATATGGATGGTGTGGTGCTGATTGATGAAGCATCTGGGTTGTCTTGGTCTTGTTAGACCAAAGTTAGTACAAGCAGCAGAGAATTAATCTATTCATTGTTGCATCTTGGCTTCAGAGGCTGCTTTGAGTGAACAATCATCTGCAAACTGGTCATGCACCAACACTTCCTCCACTTTGGTATTGGCTTGTAGCCTTTTCAAGTTAAAGAATTTGCCATCAGTGAGGTCGCTACATTGAGGTCATGTTCATTTTCAGTGAAGGTGTTTGATAACATGGCTGAAAACATCATGCTAAAAAGCATGGGAGCATGGACACATTCTTGTTTTACTCCACTGGTGACTGGAAAATCTCGAGAACATCATCCACTATCCAGAGCCCAGACAAGCATGCCATATGAAACTGACATTACAATATTGATGAACTTTTTCAGGAACCAAATTTTGACTTGTTTCCATAAACCCTCACTACTGATGGAATTCTTATTCTTAAATGAAACTGCTTGGAGAAGTCAATTAACTTTGAGATAAGCCTTTGGGAAGTGGAAACTTAGAGGATCTGGTAATTGATCTAATATCCTTATAATAAAGGATTGAGTTTGGTTACAATAGGTTAATTTATTGTAAGAAATACTGATTGTTGGGGTAGGTAGGTGGCGTAGTGGATAAAGCACCGGCCTTGGACTCAGGAGTACCTGGGTTCAAATCCGGTCTCAGCAGACACTTAATAATTACCTAAGCTGTGTGGTCTTAGGCAAGCCACTTAACTCCATTTGCCTTGCAAAAACCTAAAAAAAAAAGAAAAGAAAAGAAATACTGATTGTGGCCATTTCTTACAGTGTGCATCTATATCTGCTTATATACTATGGTCTCACTCTAGGTTTCCTTTCCACATGATTATTTTTGTGAGCATTGATTATTATGTATTATGTTATGAAGACCTTTCCCAATCAACATGCATTTTAATTATTAATGATTTTTGTGAATGACAATCTGCTGTGATATATGGGAAAGTTGTTTTCTTTCAGTCTTAAAGTAGACCAATGTCATAAGGAGGGTGTTATATAGTCTTGGAAAAGCAACCTGAATGGAGAGGGAGAGAGAATATATGATCAAGGCTCAACTCTTGTAGTTGTTTTGATGTGTAACTGAATTATATTTAGCAATACTGATGTTCTTTATTTTAGGTAAATTGTTACTAAAGTACTTATTAAACTTTTTAGAAATGGGAGTCACATCAGATAAATCTTATGCTTTTAGAACATTTAGCATATTTAATTACTTTGTCTCCACATTTTCAGCCCTTCTATTCATTATCTGATCAAATTGTCTTTGGATTTTACTAGGCATATTTCCTGAAACAAACCTACTCCTCTCTTCTATTTAAGTTACTCTTGTGTACTGCATCTGACATCCATGACTTTGCACCAGCTTTTTCTTTTACCTCAAATTCCAAAGAATCATAGATCCTGCAGACCATCTTAGTCTATTGTCCATTTAATAACTCCTTCTGGATTGACTTCAGTTTGTAATTTTATTGTAAGTTGGGCATCATTAGAAAGTAGCTACTATTTAGACTCAGGCTTGTAGGGTAACTCTGGATCTGAGGTTTTCTATACTGTTACTCAGAAGTCCTTATTGATAATCAGCCCAACTTAATTCATTTTTATAAAAGAATGTGGTAAAAAAAAGATATAGTGTGGATTGGTGTTTCAAAAACAGTCATTTTCTCCAAATCAGAGGAATAAGACCCAAGTTCTCTTTAACTGTAGCTCTCTGCTGAACTCTGGAGATTAATGCCTTTGTGGTGTCCATCCACTTCTCTCTGCCCATCTTCTTCAAACTGCATTTCCTTAGTATTTAAATCCTAATGCAAATGCTGCTTTCAGCCATTGCTGCTCTGGGGGTCCTGTTACTAAAACTCACTTCAACTCCAATCCTCCTAAATTTTTGAGCTTACAAGGTTGTCATCTGGTAAGGGGGCGGGGCAGAAGAAAAACTGGCATCCTCCCCTCAGATCCTCCAATAAAAAATAATTCTTTCAGGATTCCTTTGCATTTGAATTTCATTATCATTGCTTGGCTTGTTGCCCGAACATGTAATTCTTTTTTTTTTTTTTGCAAGGCAAATGGGGTTAAGTGACTTGCCCAAGGCCACACAGCTAGGTAATTAATAAGTGTCTGAGATCGGATTTGAACCCAGGTACTCCTGACTCCAAGGCCAGTGCTTTATCCACTACGCCACCTAGCCGCCCCAGAACATGTAATTCTGAACTGTTTTGGGCATATATCCATATGCCCAGAAATTGATATGATTCTTCCAGCCAGTCACAAAGTATTTTTTATTTGATGTTATACATCTTTATCCAATGGTAAAAGCATTTTATTCCTCTTAAATTGATTGAGAACTTATTCTCACATTATTGAAACACTTTTGATTAATTGATTCAATCTGGGCTTTCTGGGGTTACAATTATTGGAATGGGAAACAAAGGGAAAGGGAAGGATTAAGTATTTCTATAAGCAGATACTAAAAACTAGCCACTATGCTAAACTCCTTTCAAATATCTCATTTCTTTCTTTCTTTCTGTCTGCACATAAGTAGAAACTGACATTTAAAGAAAAATAATTTCTGTCTGCTAGATAGGAGAAGCTAGCTAGCAGTAAAACTAGTACTAAAATACAGGGTATCTGCATGCCAGGGTGCCCTTTCCTCTACTTTGATGCCTTATCCTCACGTCTTCATCTGTCTATTTCCTACCTACCCTATAATACCCTGCCTACATTTCATTACTCCTTTTAATGCTTCTGGGCTATAGGGAGAACAATGAGTTTGAGTCCAGATCTTATATTGGCTAGTTGAGTTAACTTGAGGAAATCAGTTTCCTTGTCTATAGAATGAGAACAATCATACTTATACTAAACTACTTAATAGATTGGTTATAAGACAAGTCTTTTATTAACCAGAAAATATATATAAATGTTAGGCATCATTTTTATTTTGGTACAAGCTTATCTTTCCTTTTATAACCTTTTGATCTTTACCATAGGATCATAAAATCCTAGAATTAGAACTGGAGGAGACCCTCAAAGATCATCTAGTCTAGGTGTTCTTCACTGTTTTTGTGTCATGATCCCCTTTTTGATTCTTGTATATTTTAAAAACAATATCTTCTTATATCTAGAAAAATCAGATTTTAAAATATAATTTAAACTATAAGGAACATCATAAAACTGAAACAGTATACTTTGTATTTAAATGTCTTTTAGATGGAAGGAGAGAGTAGAAGAGAAATTAGACAGAACTGGGAGGCACACTATCAGACACGTAGAGTGATTGCTATGGGGAAATTTCACTTAAAGTCAGGCCTTTTTTTTCCTTTGATTACTGTTGTCCTCTCTGCCTCTGCCAACAAATGAAGATGCTGGCTGCCTTGAGGGTGCTGGGGCATGCTTGGCATGATCCACTTGTTGCCTTGGACAGTCTGGTGAAACCTATATAATGTATATATATATATATATATATATATATATGTATGTATAATTACAAAGGAAATCAACAATACTAAAATTAGCTATACTTTTTTTTTAAAAGTTCCTAGACTCTAGTTTAAGAATCATTGATCTGGGGCAGCTAGGTGGCGTAGTGGATAAAGCACCAGCCTTGCAGTCAGGAGTACCTGGGTTCAAATCTGGTCTCAGACACTTAATAATTACTTAGCTGTGTGGCCTTGGGCAAGCCACTTAACCCCATTTTCCTTGCAAAAACCTTAAAAAAAAGAATCATTGATCTAATCTAATTATTTCATTTTACAGATTAGTAAGGCCCAGAAATGTTAGGTGAGTTGCTTAAAGTTGCAAAGCTAAATATGTAGTAGAAATGGAATTTGAACCTGGTTCTTCTCTCTCTACGGTTCTATTTTTACTATACCTGGTTGCTTTTACAAATCAGAAATTAATTCCATACTACTTCATATTGTTCACTGCTATTGTCTTTTGCCTTAGTCTCAATGGTTAGAAAAGTTGTAATGTCCTTACGTTAGTGACTTCTTTGCATCTCCTTCAGAAAATAGTAATTAGTTGATACTATTTAGAATTTGGACCCAGATTCTCTGCTATAAAGAATTCTTATTTTCATGATCAAGGTCAATCCAAATTAATGTCTCCCAAAGTGAAGGTTTTAATCTCATCATTGCTTACCAGCTGTGGAAATACATTCATTTCACAATCCTATACTTTGGGGCATTTAGTTAAATCAGCTGCCTGCTGTTTTTAAAAATACACAGACATCTCCAGTAGTGTGAAGTGTATAGGTCTGGTTAGCCAGATACAGGCAAATGAGCTTAGAGTTGTTTCTATAGTAAAGCATAGCTGTTTGTAGAGCAGCCTAGGCAATTGAAGTCTTCATTATCAGGGATTGCTTAGTGATGGGTTTCTTGCTGAGTTCCTGGTCTGTGGTCTGCTAACAGTACCAGGATTAATGCAGGGGGAACTTCAGGTATAGCATGCCATATTTTGTCTGGAATTTAATTCCTCTCCATATGCCCAAGGATGTAGACAGTGTGGAGCTAACACAATGCTCTTTTTCCAGACCAATGCCTGCAGAAAATGTCATGCCAAAAGTGGAGAACACTCCTGCTTGGGATCCTTTTTTTGAAATAAAATTATATTTATAAATGACTGATAGCTGAGCCAGTTAAATAGTGCATCTGAATAACAAAGATATATCCAGGGGGTAAGACTGACACAATATAAAGAGGTCTGGCTTTGGAGTCAAGAGGTCTTGTCTTCAGATCCTGCCTCTGTCACTTACCATCTCTGGGATCCTGAAAGTGTCACTTATCTTATCTCTATGTTTCCAAACCTTTAAAATCAGGAGATAGACTAGAGTCTGGAAGACAGGAATTCGAATCCTCCCTCAGCCATTGATTCTTATTACCTGTGTGACTTTGGGCAAATCACTTAACTATGATTGCTTGACACTCATGGATATCTCCAGTCATCCTGATTCATATCTGATCACTGGACCCAGATGACTCTTAAGGAGAAAGTGAGGCTAGTGACTTGACACAGCACCCACTCACTCAAATCTAATTCATGTACTTGTCCTGGCATCACCTCCCTGATGTAGAGGTCTTCTTTGAGAATGAAGGATAAACATTAGGAGCACATGGTCTTCTTCAATAGTTTTGTCATGTCTGACTCTTTGTGACCCCCATGGATCATACTGTCCATTGGTGTTTTATTGATTAAGACATTGGAGTAGTTTGTCATTTCCTTCTTTAGTAGATTAAGTCAAACAGAGTTTAAGTGACTTGCCCAGGATCACACAGCTAGTAAGTGTTTGACTTCAGATTTGAACTCGGGTCTTTCTGACTTTAGGCCCAACATTCTAGCCATTGAACCATCTGGTTGTCTATTGTCCAGTTTTAGGCATTTACTGTTAGAGTGGGGTTTGATAGTGTTATATCAAAGTTTTGTAAAGGTAAGGTGTTTTATTTACAGCTCTACATCTGTGATTCTACAAACTCACTTTGTTCTCCAGTAAGTGACATAAAGTATGGCAGAGAGACTTTTGTAGTAGTTAAGGAAAGGGCTGAGTATGAGTATTTGTAGTATAAGTGGTGGAAGCCATGAAAACCTGGGTAAGAAAGACTTTCTGGAAAGAAGGGGCTGTTTAAGAATTGTCATGTGCTGTGATGGGGATCATGAATGAATACTTAGAAAAGACCTTTGGAATTGACAGTAAAGAGGACATTAGTCATCTTAGAGAGAGGAGTTTCAGTTGAGTCATGGGACTGGAAGCCAGATAAGTTGGATAATAGCACTAATTTTCTCCTGAGACTCATGTTGAAGAATGATTAGGCTAGATCTGATCAACCCAGGGGATGAAATTGGTATTAAGATTTGATAATTAAGGAAAAACTGAATGAAGAATAACTTTTTAACAATTAGAGCTGTTGGGATAGAGCCAAGAGGGCAGCATGAAGACATTTCCCAGAAACTACTTCCCCCCAAACTCCAAAAAACTGTCTAGCCAAAATTTAAAGGGGCAGGACTCACAGAAAGACTGAGTGATACATTTTCCCAGTCCAAGATAACTCAGAAATTCCATGGGAAAGGTGTGTTTCACCAGGAGGGGGAGTTGGGAAAAAGCCGCCCAGCCCAGCCCAGCCCAGCCCAGCCCAGCCCAGCCCAGCCCAGCCCAGCCCAGCCTAGGGATCACCTGGAATAGCTTGAAGGAATAGTGAGAGAACTCTGCTACACCAGAATGATTGTGGAGTGAGAAGCACTGGAAGCTGAACCTACAGTGAAAATTGGGGGAAACCAGCCTGTACCTCCAGAGTACAGCCTACAGATGGCAAGGGGGTCAAGGGAGACTACAGAAATCTCTTTGCTCTCCCTGGGGAAGAACTCTGCTGTTTGCCCATACTCAGATCCAGGTTGCAGTTTGGACTTCCATATTAATATAGCAGGGACCCTCCTCATAGCTCCAGGGCAGAGGGGAATACCTGGGGTCATCTACATATCAAAGCATAGGCAAGAGAACATATGACCTTGGAGGAATAAAGATCCCAGTGGGGTGTCCCAAAAAAATCCCCAAAGACTTTGAAATGCTGTAAATCAGTCTTGGACTGAGGAAATGAGAAAACAACAGTAAAGGAAAAATCTGACCATAGAAAATTACTTTGGTCCCATGGAAGATCAAAACACATACTCAGATGATGACAAAATCGAAGCATCTTTATCCAAAACTTTCAAGAGAAATAGAAAATGGGCCCAGACTGTGGATGAGCTCAAAAAACTTTGAAGAACAATTAAGGGAGGTGGAGGAAAAATTGGGAGGAGAAATGAGAGTGATACAGAAAAATCATGAAAACCAAATCAGCAGTTTGGTGAAAGAAATACAAAAAAATACTGAAGAAAGTAATATGTTAAAAAGCAAAACAAAAGGCAAATGAAGAGAAGAATTCCTTAAAAAACTGAACATCCTCTTTCATGGGAAAAGATGGACTTCCAATGAAACAGGGGATTTTCAAACTTTTTGATTGAAACAACCAGAGCTGAACAGAAAGTTTGATCTTCAAGTACAGAACTCTGGTGAACCATAGAGAGGATGGAAGAGAGGGAGTAACTATGCAGAACTTAACGATGTTGAACTGTTTGTATTCCTGCATGGGAAGAAGATACTGATAACTCATGAACTTTCTCATTCATAAGAGCAGTTAGAAGGAGCATATATAGAGAGGGCACAGGAAAGAGCAGAATATAATGGTATAATATAGTAAAAACATGGAGTGGAATGGGGGAAAGCAAGGGGGGATGAGAGAGCTTTCATTCTCATCAGAGAATGAAGAAACATTACTTTTTAAACTGCTCTTAACCCCTAGGCTGAAGTAGACACATCTCATTGGTACCTCCATTCTTTTTGTAACAAATCTTGACTTTTAATTGTTTTCCATTTTGGATCTACATTTATGAAATACCACAATTGGTTTTCTTAGTCAAAGTAGCTTTGTGGGGTTAGCCACAGAATTTCTTTAGCAAAGTAGCATTGTAATATATTAGATCAGTTACCCAGTTCTCTCTGTCATACTCTCAGTGTAAATATCTTTTACATAAGTGTTAAAATAAAAGTCAGAAAGTTGAAATAAAAACATTTAAATTGCCATCATTGTATAGGAGGGAGTAAGTGTGTCTTTGGAGGCTGTGCAAAATGAATTTCAGTGTGGATACATTTAAGGTACTATGTTTAAGGACATTTGACTGGCTAGATGATCTCAGAGGTCCCCTTCTACTCTGATGTGATGATGTGATTTTCTGACAGCAATCCACAATTTTCTTGTGAGATAACAGAGTGCAGGAACTATGAGAAGGACATCAGCATTATAGTTATTTATCCTTTCTATGTCACTGTAATATTAGGGGGTTAGATTTCGATGATCTCTCAGGGTCCTTCTCTTAGTCCTCTGATTCCATGAACATCAGAATCTCTGGCTATAGAGATAATCCAGCTCAGTCCCTACTTGAAGCATAAATGAATAGGATCATAGTGAATAGAAGGCACTAACTCTCTGTGTTTGTGTGTGTGTGTGTGTGTAATAAGAAGAAGAACATTTCAGGCATGGGGAACCACTATGCCTAGAAAAAGCATAGAGGAGGGAGGTGGTTTAATTTTAGAGAACTTAGAGGGCAGTAACATGTAAGAGCACTGGGAAAAAAGGGAAGGGAATACTTAGATGGCAAATAGAGTATTTTATATTTGAACTTGCAGCATATTGGAACCCCTTTGAATTTATGGAGTTAGGAGAATGTCGTGGTCAGACTTCATTTTAGGAAAATCACATTGGCTGCTGAGTAGAGGATGGATTCAAGTAGGAAGAGACTCAAGAAAGGAAAACCATTCAGAATGTTATTATAATAGTATAGACCAGAGGTAATGAAGGTTTGTGCCACAGTTGCTGCTTTGTAAATAGAGAGGTGATGTTTTGATAGAAATGAAAAAATTTGTCAACAGATTAATAAATGAGGAATAAAGGATGGCATTGAGTTGACAGATCTGGGAGACTAGGAAGTCACTAGTAATAGGGAAGTTTGGAATATGGGAACATTTGAAAGGAAAGAATGAGGGAAACATGTTAGGCACTTTACAAAGATTATCTAATTCATTCCCCACAACAACCTTAGTAGTATTAGGAGGCAGTATTATTTCTGTTTTACAGTTGAGAAAACTGAGGCAGACAGAAGTTAAGTGACTTTCCCAGGGTCACATAGTTAGGAAGTGTCTATAGTTACATTTCAATTCTGGTCTTTATGACCAAGCCTAGAGCTCTACTGCACCCTCTAGGCATATTCAGTTTTGAGATACTGTGGGATATATCCAGTTGAATATATCTAAAAGGCAGTTTTGTGGGACTGTAGGTTAGGAGAGAATCTGGATACATCAGTCTGAGTTATTTGAATAGAGAGATGATTATTGAATTCATGGGAGCAGACTTGAAATCATCAAGCAAAATGTAATGCAAGAGTTTTTAGTCCATTAACTTTAAAATATATGTATTCTGATGACTATTTCAATATAATTGATTTCATTTGCTGTTCTCTTTATTTATTAAAACCATTCTGAGAAAGAGTCCAGAAGTTTTGCCAGACTATTCATGGTATTCATACAAAACGGCTAATAACTTTTGGAATAGAAGAATAGGAGGAAAAGACCCAAGTTAAGATCTTCCCAGAGGCTAGAAAAGATCCAGTAGAGGGAACTGAGAAGTAGTTAGACAGAGGAGACATCTGGAAGAACTTTGAGGAACATCTAAAAGGAGGTGATCAATTAGGGTTCAGGACTAGGACTGACTGGGTCAATGTGAGAGGGTATAACTCTCATAGAGATAACCTTGATATAAAATCATTCGTGATGTTTGATTATAATTGGCCAGATCAGGGAGGAGGTAGTGCTTGAACTGAATCTTAATGAACAGTTTCTTTACAGTAGAATTCATTGTCTTGCACATGATAGGGGGCTTTCTCCCTCTTTAAATTCTTCCAAAGGCTGGTTCTAGACTTTGGCCTCATTAGCTTCAATCTGGTTTTATCCTTACTTGTATGTGTTATATCCTTTTACTAGGTTGTAAGCTTCTTGGGGCAGAAGCTATCCCTTTTCAATTTTGTATTCTGAGGAGCAAATATCTGACCTTGCAAATATCTAGTTCTACAGATCAGGTAGAATTACCAACATGCCAATATTTGGTCACATTCATCGCTGCTTCACAATCATTTAAGAAACAGACTAGCCAGGTGTGTAGACAATGACTGTAGCAAAAGAAACTCAAGTACTAATAAACCTAATTTAATTAATCAAGAGCAATAGTACTAGCAGTAGCAATTAGATTAATAGCCTTTTGTTATGGCAGATGAACTGTTAAATAAAACTGAGCAATTCTCAGGATCAACGATTATAAAATTAAAGGATTAGAGTTTAGTAATCTCTGTGCTTCTACCTCCCCCCCTTAAAAAAAGTAATTACAGTATAATCATTTCTATAAAGTGTCAATACAAAATAATTATTTGGGAAGCCTATCATTTTATCTTTCATATGCTATAAAAGGCAGGCAGCATATTATAGTAGAAAGGGCTTTCTAAATCTCAGTTTTCTCATATATATAAAAAAGAGAATAATAAACAACACATTTAGAGGGTTACTGTTATGAAGATACTTTGTAAAAACAGTGCAAGGCAAATGTAATGTATGACTGTTGCAATGAAGCTAATATCCTAAATCCATTTCTAGAAAGCTTTCTTAGTGGAATATAGGTCCTAGCAGAGTTCATGAAGTCCAGTAGCTCATTCTAGGATGAATACAGTTCGTTTCAGGATGTTGATCTAAAGGTTCAGATATGGGTTGAACCAGCTGACTTGTAAGTTTCTATCCATTTCTGGAATTCCATTGCATCTGATTCCTAGAGTCTCTGTTTTAAGACTTTGAACAACTCACTTCGAGCACAAACATTGTGTTCTGTAGAATAATGGAAAGATCTAGGACTTGTATTCAGAGAGATTGTGCCTTTACTATTTTTCTTGTGAACTATGTAACCTAAAACATAACACCTAACCTCTCCAGGCCTTTGTTTCCTCATTTGTAAAATGAGAAGACTAGATTAAATTGTCTCCATGGTCTCTTCCAGCCTTGAGTTTGTGATAGTGATCAGGAATGTGTTCTCCTTTGAACATTCCTTTTAGAGGAAGGTCATTGGACTTGGGTTTGAATTCTGGCTCTTCTCTACTACTTATTGCTTCTGTGACCAGTAATAAATCCCTTTATTTCTTCTGGGCTTCAGTTTCCTCATTTGGAAAATAATGGGTTTATAATGGATAATATTTAAGGTACCATCCAGCTCTGAAGAGTATACTCTTAAATTTTCACTTATATATGTTTTAGTGAAATTCCTTTGATGACTAGCTTTTCATCTTGGAGCAGTCAGTCTTATATGGCTCTTATTCAGAACATTAAGTCTCTTTTAGTGAGGTTTTTTTTTTGCGCGCAGTAATGAGGAGCTAATCAATTTGCCTAAGTTCACACAGCTAAGTAAGTATTAAGTCTTTGAGGCTAGATTTGAACTCATGGCTTCCTGATTCCAGGACTGATGCTCTATCTACTGTACCACCCAACTGCCCCATTTAGTGAAGTTTTTTGAGTTTAATAATAAAATAGAATAAGAATGTATTTAGCTGTTAGACATTTGTGTTTAGAATGGAAATCCTTCCTGTATATAATCAATAGGTTAATAGGAAAACACTTAAAAGGATTATTTAGTTGATCCACCTGCATAGAATGCTTCCAGTTGCTTGCCTTTAAATAATTAATAATATCTCTTGTATCACCTCTTTGATTTAGAAGTCACAGCTACATTGATCCTTCCTTTAAATACCTATGAATTTAAACAAAAAATTGCAATGGGAAGTTATTTTGAAATTCTTTTATCCTAAGGCATAATACTGTAGCAACTTAACTGGAATAAATGGAAGACAGATAGCTTTGGAAACAAGTTGTTGAGTCTGTACTAAGTCCAGAACTGCACCTATTTTTCTGTCCATCATAATGCCACTGACAGTGCATTGTAATTAGGAAAACTTGAATAAATTATGGTCAATCAATTGTGAATTCTCTGTAATTGTTATTAGAGACTTGGGCACATTATTTACTTAAGGTTTTCTTATGGAAATTTAGTTGCCAGCAGTGTTCTCCATATAGTAGATTATAAGGAAATGTGTATTGTTGAAAAAGCAGTCCAGTTGGATTTCAGAGACCTTCCTTTGATTCTTGGCTCAGATCTTTACTAAACTGGTATTAATGACAGTTCATAGTATGAAGAATGTAGGGCATTTGTTGGTCTTCTCAGGGTGAAGGGGGGGCCCCCTAGGGAATCCATTACAAAGGGGAAAAATGGCCCAGCCAATCACAAGAGTTTTTCTAATCCCATTCTAGAGATGGCAAACCCAAGATTAGAAGAATCAAGTTCTCAACTGGTCAAGAGTGACCTAGAGATCTTGACCTAATGCAACTGAGTTTGTGCAATTAGGTAATTGAATATTAATCCACACACCTCCTGTGTGTGGGGTTCATCAGCATATCATGCTGTGTATGATGTGGGGGGGATCATATGAGGGGCATGTCATGGGGTGGGCGGACCTCTTAGATTGTAATTAAACTCTGAGAGTCTATGGAAATCCAAGAGGAAGGGGAAAGAATTTCTGAAGACTATATATAATACCTGCTGTAATAACCCCATCTTGTGCCTCATGCTAGGTGAGGTACCCATATCTTCCAAGGTTCGTGAATAAAATCTACAATTTTCTCTCACTCTAGCAGGTTTTTCTTTCATTCATTTATAACAATAGGATTAGGTTTGTAAGATTTTATATTTGCTTTATTTTCTCATTTTAAAGATGAAGAAACTGAGGCCCAGGGAAAGGGAAGTTATTTGTCCAATGTAGTAGTGGAAAAACCATTATAGTGTTATGGTTAGTGATGGACAAAGTTAGAATTTGAACTCTTCTGAGATTGTTTGGTGGTACAGGGGATTTAGATTCTACTTCAAATTACTTACTAGATTTGTGACTGAGAACAAGTCGATTTAGCTCTGAATTTCAGTTTTTTTCCATCTCTAGAGCTAATAGCAACTGCTTTACAGGTTTGTTCTGAGGATCAAATGAGATATTTGTAAAGCACTATAAAAACCTTCAAGTGTTTTTGGGTTCACATCTGTAAAATGGGAAAATACTTGTTCATTTTACCCCCAAAGAATGTTGTGATGAAAGCAAGTTTGAAAATCATAATATATGATAAAAATATGTGCTCTCATCAAGTTATCTGCTAACCTCTAGGTTTCATTTTTCTTTCTTTTTAAAAGTTACTTTCCATTTGACACAATTGAATAACAGTTTTTCAAGGTATATTTATGTTCACATATTTGGTTTTCCTGTATCAGAAACCAAATTGCTTTTTAGTTCCTGAGTTTATCCTTATCCTTAAACTGAATTCATTTTGTAGAAGTTTGTTTTAAATTTTCTAATCCTATTGAGATCAGTTTCTTTTGTTGTTTACATGATTAACTTGAGAGATAATAATGAACTAGACTATCTTAAGAATCTCTGCATTTAAATTGAATTGTATTGCTGTCCTCTTAATTGAATAATAAATTAATTAGCTATCTTTAGAGTTGCTTAAAAGGCTTTTAAGACAGATACTATGGTCCCCTGCTTCAAGCAGGAAAAACTCTCCCTTTACTGGTTTACTGAATCCCTTTTACAAGGAAAATTAATTGTTTAAAACCAGTTATTTTCAGTAGTTGTTGAATTTTCATATAATGGTATTTTTGTGAATGACAGTATTCTTTTAAAATTCTATATTGTATCCTGTTTTCCTGTCTTTGTGGTTTTGCTTATACCCTCTGGTCTGTAATGCCCTGTCTTTCCTCTATCTCACTTCCTCCTATTGATATTTTGCCTAACTTTCAAGGGTAAGGCTCAAATTCCACTCTTTTAGTAAGTATTCTTTGATTTCTCCATCTGGCACTGATGTTGCCTTCATTTTATTTCATTATATTAGGTTTGTTTTATTGTGTTATGTTGTATTAATCTATGTTCCTTTTGTATTTGCACTCTCTCTCTTTCAATGAGAGTAAATCACCTAATCTTGAAGTTGGAAACATCCATTCTTTCCTTGAGGACTTCTAGGAACCCATTCATTTTGTATAACTCTGGTTAGGAAGTTTTTCCTTATATATAGTGAATACATTTGTGACTTTATTGAAGTAGGGAGGGAATTCATAGGTAAAGAAACTCCCTTTCTCTGCCAGTGAAGATTATCTTTTTTTCTTCAACTTTGAGCTTTTAGAGAGTTTACCTAGAGAACGGAAAGGTTCAGGAATTTGTCCTGGGTCATAAAACCACTGCATTTGAAGCAGGTCCCAACCCAACTATTGCTAGCTTTTTATACAACCCAAATTTGCTTCATTGCCATTTCTGTTCCCTGTTCCTTTTTCTGCTCTTGGAAGCCATGTAGAACAAATCGAATTCTTGTATCCGATGTTACCCTTCCAGATACTTTAATCTAACTCTTCTCTTTTGACTTAAACACCTCGAGTTTCTTCACTTAGTCCTCATATGGCATGAACTTCATTTTCCCCTTACTTTTGGACATACTTTCACTTATCAGGGTTATTTCAAACATACCATACTCAGAAACAAATTCATCATGCCAGATGTTGTCTGACTTGGGAGAGTCTGTCCCCTCTCTGCGCCTGAACACTGAACAACTGTTATTCTGTTTATTGTTACTGACTCTTCGCAGCTTGCAACCACAAAACCCTCATGTACTTATTTTTTCGCTTGAACTTATGCACCTACTCCCCATTCCATCCCTTGTGAATCTTTTTAATCCAGGTTTTAAGATTTGATATTTATCTGCATTAAAATTTCATCTTATTAGATGTGACCCAACATATATACATTGTTTTGTTTTTTGTTTATTTGGGGTTTTTTGCAAGGCAAATGGGGTTAAGTGGCATGCCCAAGACCACACAGCTAGGTAATTATTAAGTGTCTGAGACCAGATTTGAACCCAGGTACTTCTGACTCCAGGTACTCCTGACTCCAGGGTGGGTGCTTTATCCACTGCGCCACCTAGCTGCCCCACATATATACATTGTTTCAGTAGATCTATAATCGCATGAGTGTGACTTTCCCCACTTTTCACATATCACAGCATACTTATGCCTTCTTGTTTAATCTGATTCACTTTATGTTCCATCATAGATTGTTTACTTTGGAACTATTTGATGTGCTGAGAGCTTCCTTTAATAATTTTTATATTTTGTGGGTATCTTTGTTGTTCACTTTTGCAACATGATTAGCCCCCTACTTCTCTAGTCCTTTTTGGTTCTGTTTTCATTGGTGCCTAAGTAATATCTCTCACACCACATCCTACATTGTGATCATTAGTGGAATAATATGATATCCTAATTGTTCTAATGTCCTTTGACTACAAGGGAGAAAATAAGGGCAGGACAGGGAAAGAAGTTTACAGGATCATAGATTTGTATTTGGTGGGAACCTGGAAATTATTTAGCCTAACCCCTTCATTTTATAGATGAAGAAACTAAGATCTAGGAAGGATGTATGATTTGTCCAAGTTCATGTAAATAACCTGAGATTTGAGCCAGGTTTGAGTCTAGATGTTTTAACTCCATTATCTAACACTTTTTCTCCTGTACAAAAAGGGAGGTTGGAAAGACTCCCAACTAATTTAGAGGTATCTTATCTTCTGCCAAGTTTTTCTATGCCTTAGTTGTTATTTTTGTATTTTTAGCACCTCTTAGTATTGTGTATTCTAAATGTAGGTAGATATTACAATAATCTTTGTTATCAATTAATGTAGTAAGAAGGTGAGATGGAGGAAGGGAACTTTTTGTGAATTTTCCCTTTGTTTCATTTCCTGGGGAATTTTTCTTGGAGGAACCTGTCAGAGAATTTATTATCTAATGTGAATGTGTGGGGGGGAGGCAATGCATCATTTAGGCAAATGATATGTAATATGTAAAACTGAGATGTCAGACTCATAGCATCTTGCAAAGACTCCAGAATCTGGTCTGAACAGACCAAGTGCTTTAAGGAGAATTTGAAGAGGGGGATTACTTTTACCTGGGGAGGCTTTTTAGAAGAGAAAGTTCAGCTGAACTTTCAAGGAAGAGAAGAATTTTAGTGGGTTGAAATTTCATTGAAATTAAGATAAGGATGATGTGTGTTTTGGGGATGGATAACAGGAGGGTGAGAGAATGAGATGAAATTGAAGAACAGGAAATATTCTAGTTTGACCTGAAGCTAGAGTCCCTGAGAGAAGTAGTGTTTAAAAAGAGTACATCTGTCTTTATTATGTCTTTCCAACATTCATGTATAATAATTTGTTTATATCAGATAGCAAATGTAGACAAATGTATTTTATAGTATCCCCAAGTGTTATGTAACACCTCTATCCAGTTCTTCTAGTGCAAATGAAAAATCGTAAATTGCCTTGATAGACCTGGTGTCCAGTGCATAAATAATGAATTTACGTCCTCCAGTTCTTGTTTGAGAAGGAAATAAAACAATTTAAAGCACACAATTAGCACATTTGTTTATTTGACAAATAATAATTTTTTATACTATCCATATTCTGGCTTTCTGTGCATTCAGATGCCCTTTTAAAATGAGTATGTTCAGACCTTTGTGGAAATGATTGCTTTTTCCTGTTGTTTTTTAGAATATTTTCATATAATTACAACAGTGGATTTTGAAAGTATCAAGATTATTGTTTCTCAAGAATTTTATTTTCTCTGTCAAAAAAAATACATGTTTCTCCATTAACAAAATATTTCATCTTATAAATCAGGTCTTTTTTCTTTATTTACAAGACTATATTTCCAATCACCCACTGAGTGTTTTTATGTGGATATTTTGTTGCCTATCACTTCATTGTCAATGTTTCTAAACAGAATTAATGATCTTACTCTCTATACCAGCCCCACTTCCTAATTTCTCAGTTTCACCGAATGACACCACTATTTCCCTCTGTCCAGGGTCAAAATCTTGTAATCATCTTTGACTTTTCATTTCTTTTATTTTCCAATTCCAGTGAATCATTCATTCACCAAGACTTCTTGAGTTTCCTTTCGAAGTGTCTCTCACATCAGTCTTGTTCTTTGTGTCTGCAATGAGAGAAATTATTGATATAGACAGAGGCCCCAGAGTGGGATCAGAATTTTCTTAGTTAGCATTTTATTAGAAAGCCATTGAAATCTGAAGGGATAGGGACAATTAGAGTAAAGAACTGGGTAGCGTTGATTTGGGGGTAGGATATATATCCTGCTGAGTTTAAGAATTTCTTTGCATAGGGGCGACTATGTAGCGCAGTAGATAAAGCACTGGCCCTGGAGTCAGGAGTATCTGGGTTCAAATTCGGTCTCAGACACTTAGTAATTACCTAGCTGTGTGGCCTTGGGCAAGCCACTTAACCCCATTTGCCTTGCAAAAAATAAACCCTAAAAAAAGAATTACTTTGCATAATGACATTTTTTGGGGGAAGCAGTCATGTTAAATAACATGCCCAGGATCATGCAGCTAGTAAGTCTGAGGCACGATTTGAACTCTGGTACCCTTAACTCCTAAACTGGTGCTTTAATCTACTGTACAATCTGACTTTCCCAATGACTTTTTTTCCCCTTTGAAATATAGACTTCTAGATAAACTTTTCAACTGTGTGTTTAGTCTTTCTGGAATTCTGAGTGCCATTTGTGGTATAAGGAATAGAGAGCCAGTTTTGGAACCAGGAAGTTCTGGATTCAAGTTCTGCCTCTGGCACCTACTTACAGTGTGACCTTGGCCAAGTCACATCTCTTTAATCTTACTTGTAGGACTAAAAATTGAAAACAGAGTACTTTCATTCCTTAGTAGAGGGAGTCTTCTGATTCTGAGAAAGTACCCTGATTCTGATGATTCCTGTGCCAGTGAAATTCTAGGATCATTTCCAATCCCTTATATGTATTTTTACCTCTTTTTCCCCAAAATAATATTCTCTTGAAGGACATCAATAGTTAAATTGTACCAACAACCAACCCCTTAGTTGGTTTACTTGATTACTATAACTTTTCCTTCTACTGCCAGATTAATTTTCCTGAAATACCTTATTGTTGCTGTTTTTAAAGCATTACACCTTCCTTATATGTACTAATTTCAATGATTCCTAACCATTTCTTATATCTCATTTAAAAGTGATCAGTTTGGGTTTGGATGCCTTCCTTAATACATTTATTTTCTGTACCTACCATTCCCATCTTGCCCATTCTTATTTTCAGCTTTTTGTCTCCTCCTCTTGATTATCCTAGTTCCTTCATTGCCTCAGAAGCATGTCATATGCTTTCCTTTCTCTAAACCTTCACTCACTTTTTTTTCCTTTCTTAAAATTTATTTTCATCCATTTGTAGATGTATATTTCCAAGTTATAAAGTTTCCCTCCATCCTCCCTTCCAACCCCCCTCCTCTTAGTTGGGAATGGTCAGGTTAGAATTTTACATATGTATTTTGTTAAACATATTTATAAATTAGTTTTTGCCATGGAATTAGGATTAAGGGAAAGAGATACATAAGAGATAATTTTTATAAAATGTTCATCAGATTTGGCAGAGGTATTTTTTTTCTGTGCATTTTGTCTTTTGTTTTTCTTCCTCTAGTTTAGGATAATATAGTCCATAATCTGTCAAATACGGTTGTTTCTCTAGAGTCCAACCATTTATTGTTTCTTATAGAACGATAACATTCCATAGTATTAATGTACCATAACTTGTTTAGTCATTCCCCAATTGATGGGCATCCCCTCAATTTCCAATTATTTCCCACTATGCAAAGGGCTTCTATGAATATTTTGGAACATGTAGGACTTTTCCTATTTTTTTACAATTTATTCTGGATATAGTCCTAGAATTAAAATTTTTGGGTCAAAGGGTATGAACAGTTTTATTGCTCTTTGGGCATAGTTCCATATGCTCTCCAGGTTACTTAACACCTTGTTAAGTGAAGCATCCTTAACTAATTAAATGAAAGTATCTTGAAGATCTGTAAGTACTTGGAGGCCCTGGAGGAGAACTTTTGAAAGGATTGTAAAGTAATAGAGACACTGTCTCAGGTCCTTGCTGCTCCTGATGCTCTCATTAGACAAGGTGCTTAACACCTTTGATTAAAGCCACTCTGAGTGTAAGGAAATACTTAAGTTAAAGTTGACACTCCTGCTTTTTTCAGGGGTTTTTAATCTTGTTGAATTTCTTTTTTCGGAGATAGGGTTGTTTAGGTATTTAATCTCTTCATTTAACCTGGGCAATTTATATTTTTGTAAAGATTCCTCCATTTCACTTAGTTTATCAAATTTATTGGCAGAGTTGGGCAAAATAATTTCGAATTATTACTTTAATTACCTCTTCATTGGTGGTGAGTTCACCTTTTTCATTTATGATACTAGAAACTTGGTTTTCTTCTTTTTTAATCAAATTGACCATAGGTTCATCAGTTTTATTGGTTTTTTCATAAAAGCAATTTTTGGTTTTATTTATTAATTCAGTAGTTTTTTTGCTTTTGCTTTTATTAATTTCTCCTTTAATTTTTAGAATTTCTAATTTGGTATTTAATTGGGGATTTTTAATTTGTTCTTTCTCTAATTTTTTTAGTTGCATATGTAGTTCATTGATTTCCTTTTCCCCTAATTTATTCATGTAAGCATTTAAAGATATATAATATATCCCCCGAGAGCCGCTTTGAGTGAATTCCATAGGTTTTAGTATGTTGTTTCGTTACTGTCATTATCTAGGATAAAATGATTAATTCTTTCCATAATTTGTTTTTTGGTCCACTCATTCTTTAAAATGAGCTTATTCAGTTTCCAATTGGTTCTGGGTCTATATCTCCTTGGCCCAATATTACATATGACTTTTATTGCATTGTGATCTGAGAAAGATGTATTCACTATTTCTGCCTTTCAGCAGTTGATCATTAGGTTTTTATGTCCTAGTACATGATCAATTTTTGTACAAGTTCCATGTACTGCAGAGAAAAAGGTATATTCCTTTCTATCCCCCTTCAATTTCCTCCATAAGTCTACCATATCTAATTTTTCTAACAATCTATTTACCTCCTTAACTTCTTTCTTGTTCTTTTTATAATTCGATTTATCTAGATCTGAGAGTGGGAGGTTGAGGTCTCCCACTAGTAAAGTTTTGCTGTCTATGTCTTCCTGTAGTTCTTTCAGCTTCTCCTCTAAGAATTTGGATGCTATCGCATTGGGTGCATATCTATTCAGTATTGAAATAACTTTATTTTTCTATGGTATGTTTTAGGAGGATAAAGTTTCCTTCCTTATCTCTGCTATTTTTGCAGCTGCTTTGTCTGACATAAGGATTGCTACCCCTACTTTTTTTCACTTCAGCTGAAGCAAAATATATTTTGTTCCAACCTTTTACAAACTTTATTCTATATGTATCTCTCTGCTTCAAATGAGTTTCTTGTAAGCAGCATATTTTAGGATTCTGGTTTTTTAATCCACTCTGCTATTCACTTACGTTTTTAAGGGAGAGTTCATCCCATTTACATTCAAAGTTATGATAACTAATTCTTTATTGCCCTCCATGCTATCTTCCCTCTGTATTTTCCCCCTTCCCTCCCCCTTTATCTGTATTCCCCAGTATTTTGTTTCTGAATACACCCCCTTCAGTGTCTTTGCCTTCCTATATCACCCCCTACCCTTTCTTTCTCCTTTCCCTTTTTCGCCTTCCCTTCCTTTTGTTAGTCCCCCTTTTTGCCCCCTCCCTTTCTTTGTCCCCCCTCCCCTTTTCCTTTTTTAATACTTGAAAGTTTAGATGTTTTTTAAGTTAACTGAGTATGTGTGTAAATTGACGTTAAGCCAAGTCTGATGAGAAGAAGATTCAGCTGTTTCTCATCTCCTCCCTTCTTCCCCTCTATTACCATAGGTATTTTGTAACTCTTAGTGTAATGAGATTTACCCCATTCAATCTCCTCCCGTCTCCTTCCTGTCCCCCCCTTTTAAGGAGGTAATGTTTTAAAAATCACTTTATCTGAGTCATAGAAGATTCTGAATATCCATCACTAAGTACATTCTATCTAATAGAGTTAAAATTCTTGAGAGTTATTAGAGTCTTTCTCCCAAGTGGGGTTATAACCAGTTTCATCGCTTTGGATAGAAGTCTCATGGATAGGTCATGAATGTCCATCTCTTCTGGCTAGGTATATTCTCTCTGTTAAAGCTACAATTCTCAAGAGTTATGAGAATCTTTTTTTCCCCATGCTGGGATATAGCCAGTTTCTATTTATTGGATAGCAGTTTTTTTCTTTTATGCCCTCCCCCTTTTTTACCTTTTCATGTGTCTTTTGAACCTCTTGTTTGATGTCCAAATTTTCTATTTAGCTCTGGTCTTTTCATCAGGAATTTTTGGAATTCTTCCATTTTGTTAAATGTCCATCTTTTTCCCTGGAAGAGAAGGCTCAGCTTTGTGGGATAGTAGATTCTTGGCTGCATTCTAAGCTCCCTTGCTCTTTGAAATATCTCGTTCCAGGCCCTTCGATCCCTTAATGTTGATAAACCAGGTCCTGTGTAATCCTTAATGTGGCTCCTTGATATTTAAATTGTTTCTCTCTGGCTGCTTGCAGGATTTTCTCTTTCATTTATAGTTCTGGAATTTGGCCCGCACCATTCCTTGGTGTTTTCATTTTAGGATTTCTTTCTGGAGGGGATTAATATATTCTTTCATTAACTACTTTGCCCTCTGATTCCATGATATCATGGCAATTTTCTATCACTAGATCCTGTAATATTATGTCCAGACATTTTTTTCCTCTTCCATGTTTTCAGGAAGTCCAATAATTCTCAGGTTGCTCCTCTTCAACCTGTTCTTGAGGTCAGGTGTTTTGCTGATGGGGTATTTTCCATTTTCTTCTGTTTTTTCTATATTTTGATTTTGTTTAACTGGCTCTTGCTGTCTCATTAAGTCATTAGTTTCTGCAGACTCCATTCTGTTTTTTTTTAGGGAGGAGTTTTCTTCATTAACCTTTTGCAACTCCTTTTCCAGTTGGTCAGTTCTACTTTTGAAAGAGCTTTCCATTTGACCAATTGAGGTTTTGAGAAAGTTATTTTCTTTTTGCATTTGCCCAATTGATGATCTGAGAGATTTATTCTCATATTGTATTTGACCAATTGTATTTTCTAATGTTTTTTTTCTTGTTGCAAGGTATTAATTGTCTCTCCCAAATTTTCCAGTTGATTTTTAAATTCCTTCATTATTTCTTCAAGGAAGTCTTTCTGTGCTGTAGACCCAATCATGTTCTCCTCAGAGGTTCTAGGACTCTCTAAGTTAGGGTCTTTTCCTTCCAAAAATTTTTCTATGGATCCACCTGTTTCTGCTGACCTTTCTTCATTTTGACTTTGAGTTGGGGAGGGGTTGGGAGGGGTTGGTTCACAGGGGTTTGGTGTTGAGATTGTAAAGGCTTTCCTCACTGAGTGCAGTTTCTCTGGCTGGCCAGTGGGAGGTGCTGGTTGCTCTCTTCATTTAACCTGTGCTGTGACCTTGATTGAGTCCTACTTCCTTAGCCTGAAGGGAGTGAATGAAGCTATTGAATCCTTTTGCCTTCAATCAGTGGTGGGCTCTAGCCTGGGGTGAGGTCATCCCTCTCCCTATTGTCAGCTGGGCTGGTTCTTGTGCTCACACACCTGTGCTTGAGGCAGAAGTAGTCTGTAATTGTTGTTTGTTCTGGGAAGAGGCCTCAGATTCAGTGGAGGGGTAGACTCAGAGTTCCTCAGAACCAAGGAGCCCAGGGATGGTGTCCACAGCTCTCCTGCACCGGAACTCTCCCCTCAGCCCTGTAGGCAAGCTCCAGAGGGTCAGCCCCAACACCAGTGCCTCTGCTCCCTAGTTGACTCAAGCCCCTGAGTTCTAGCTCCACCACTGATCAAGCAGGCCCTTCTCTTGGGCCTTCAGGCTCTCTAGCTCCAATTCATCAGCTAATTTGGCTGATCAGGGGTTGATCCACCCTCTGTGCCTGGACTCACCCACCTGGATTCACCCAAGGCTGGGGAAGATAAATCTTGAGGTAGATGTTCTTTCTCCTGGCTTTTATTTCTGGGTTTTGTGGGTAGGATTTCTGTTAAGAGGTTTGTTTCTTATGATAGAGGGGGAAAGATCAGGAGACTTTAGAACTGTGCCTGTCTTCTCTCCGCTATCTTGGATGGAAGTCCAGGGGTTTTTATCTTAAACATAGTGATGTTATCTTGGGATTCTTCAATTGAGGGAGAAGACCCAATTAAACTTATAACCCTTAGGTTCATTCTTTTCAATTATATTCTACCTTCTTATATCCTTTATAGAAGTAATGTTCAAATGAGTTAAAATTGTAATATCTTCCCTTTTAGGGACCAGAATTTGTTTAAAACAGTTTTTCAGTCCCCTTTTTCATCTACCTTTTTTATGTAACTCTTCAGTCTTGTATTTGGCAATTGAATTCTCTGTTCAGTTGTGGTCTTTGTGTCACGAAATTCTGTCATTCCTTTATTTGATTGAACATTCATCTTTTCCCCTGACAATATATGCTGAATCTTGCACAGTAGTATATTCTTGATTGTAATTCCAGGTCCTTAGGTCTCCAAAATATATTATTCAGTTCTTCTGATCCTTCAGTATTGAGGCTGATAGTTTCTGTGTTAGTTTGATTGTGTTCCATTTGTATTTGAATTGTTTTCTTTTTTGTTGTTTGCAATATTCTCTCTTTTATTTGAGGATTCTGGAATTTGGCTATTATAGCCCTCGATGTTTTTATCCTGGGGTCTCTTTCTGGAGGGGTTCTATGGATTCTTTAAGTTGTTATATTGTTATTTTGTTCTAGTAGATTGGGGCAGTTTAATTTCCTGCATGATGTTTTCCAGGTTCTTCTGTTAGGTTCAGGCTTTCTGGTAGTCCAGTGATTTGTAGATTGTCTTTCCTGAATCTGTTTTTCAGGTCTTTCATTTTTACCTAGAAGTTACTTTACATTTCTATAATTTTTTCAGTTTTATTATTTTGTTTGATGGAATCTTGTAATCTTGTAGATTCATTGGTTTTTGTTCAGTTTTAGTTTTTAGAATTTTATTTTCTTCATTCGTGTTTCCTTTTTAAAGGTATTGAATTCTCTGATCAACTTTTCACAGTTTTCCTGCATGACTTTTATTTCTTTTTTCTATTTTTCTCCTTCTTCTCTTCTTTGGTTTTAAATTTCTTTTTTAAACTCTTCTATGGATTTTTGTATTTCAATCCATTTTATCAACTGTTTTACTACTTCTACCATGAGTGATCTTTCACAGCTTTCTTCTTTAGAAATGACATTGCTGTCATCTTTATCTGTGAAGTATTTTTCTATAGTGAGTGCTCTTTTAGCTTTTTTTCTCCTTTTTGTTATTGTAGTTCTTCTCCTGGGGTATATGGAGTATAGATCCTAACTTTTATTTTACTGGTCCTGGGGGTTTGATCCCTGACTTGTTGTTGGCCAAGATATTGCCTATGCAGTTCAGGCCTTGCCTTTTCTAAGGTCCCGCCCATCCCCCACTTTTATGTCAGGGTTCTGACTTAACAGAGGATTTTTCCAGATCCAGTCCTATCTTCTACCCTGGTGTTTCTGGGTTCATACTTTGGGGTTGGATTCCTCCCTGCTTGTTTGCTATCTAGCTTCTGGGACCTCTGTTATTATTAAGGTGTTGGAACCTGGATAGCACTGTGGCTAAAGTTCTCTTGCTGGCTTTCCCTGCTCTCCTGCCTCCTGGACTTTTCTTCCCTTTTCTCCCAAAGAGACAGATCCTCCCTGATGTTCAAAGTTGAAAACTTCTTTGAATCTTCTCTTTTTTTTGGTGGGATCAGAAGTGTGAGTGTCAGAGTAGAGGCTTCATGTATCTTTGGTAGGGAAAGGCTCTGAGAGCTTGTTAGCTTTGCACCACCATCTTGACTCCACTCACTTTGTTTTTGTTGGGTAATAGATCCACTTCTTAATGCTGAGCGAAGGAATGATGATGTGGGGGCATTTCCTAAAGCAAAACAATATCATTTTATTGGCTGGATATGTTGGTATATGTCGGTAGGGACCTGATTCTACAGGCTGAACAGAAATAGAGATGACTGTTCATAATGAATTATGACTAAAGATTTTTCCCTTCTTTCAGCATTCAATATGTTTTTATGTTGCTATAGCCCTAGATGCCCTTTAATCGGCTCTTGTGGGCCTTCTGATTTTTTTGCTTTTCTTGCTGCCTTGAAGCCAGTTGTACTCATCTGAACTATTCCTACATAAAGAAATCCTATTTGCAGTTTGACCTACTCACAACATCACAGAATCTCAAGATTTGGATGGAACTTCAGAGGCCATCTAGTGTAACTTTTTCAGAAGAGTTAGTCTTTAGCTTTTACTTACAATGTTTGAGAGAGGGGAAGCCAGTTTCTCCTGAGGAAACCCATTCTAGTTTCTGATAGCTTCAGTTTTTAGATATTTTCCTCATAACATTATTAAATTTTCTCTTTTGTTACTTCTACTCATTGTATCATAGGATTATAGATTTATAGATATAAGAAACCCTGAAGGCAATTTTTCCCACACCTTTCATTTTGTAGATTAGGACCTTATGTACAGATAGGTTAAAGTGATTTGCCTAAGATTTTACAGAAAGTGGCTGAGACAGTATGGTTATCCTTTTTACCTCTCACCGTTCCCCATCATGATTTTGATATATCACTGATCAGTATAAGAAATTAAATGGAATCAGGAGTTTTGTGGAAGCCAAAGATGACACTGAGCCCATGGCCATCAATAAGCTTCTGTAAACATCCTATAAAAGTTAAAGAAGATATTCAAACTTGTCTAATATGAAAGGAAGACCAAAAGAATTTCCACCCCTAATCACCAGGATGTGGAAGAAATAACTGTATTTGAATTTGGGCCCTCACACTCCAAAGCCAGTCCTCTTTCCTTTGTTCTCTGCTGTCTCTTTTTATGTGTTATGTTTTATATATTATGTAAGCTATTTGAGGATAGGACTTCATTTGCTTTGTATGGGGACTTAGCATATAGAGAGTGCTTAATAAATGTTTGCTTTCTTTACTTTTATTATGTGTCAAGCTTTGATATATAATTTATCTACCATAATCTTCCTTTTCCTCCTTTCTACTCTGGCTCTACCAAATTATCTTCTTTCTTGGTTAATATGTATTTTTTTCTTTAACCATTTTTCATTATGGTATCAAATAAGTCTGCTTGCATTTCTGATTGCTTTCCATTGTTCCCATTCTCATTTGTTCCATGATTTTCTTAAAATGTGACATCTCAGATTGGTCATAAATTCATTAACGATATTCTTAGATATATATCTTTTATTTACTATCCTTGTGGTAATAGAAAGATCATTTTCTCTTTTTTTGGACTGAGTTTCTTACTTTGTAAAATGGTTGGGTTGGGTCAGCTTCTCTCTGAGGATTTTTCTGCCTCTGACATTCTATGGTTTTGTATCATTCTGACCTCTTGTTTCCCCCAGGGGTCATTCACTTACTTTTTATCAGGAGCCATAATACTAAGATTCTTCTCCTTATTTCTCACACTTCACTTTTCTCATTAAAGATGTAAGATAGGAGGTTTTTTTAGTAGATATATTTTGGGAATCTCTATTGATTTTGTCTTTGTGCCCATTTATTAATGGACCCTGAGTATACTTTTGCTTTAAATCTTTCCTCTTTCTTTTTCAATCTCATCTGAATGCCATAGATTTACTGTGATTTTCAGTTGTCTTAATCCTGTCACTGTAATCTGAACTGATTAGTGTTTTCTTAGATCAGCATATTATTCTTTTTCTTTAAAATGCATGAAATGAATTTTTTATATAAAAGATCAAGAGAGTGGAACCAAGATGGCGGCAGGAAGGCAGCATTTCCCAGGAACTCCTTCCCCCCAAAACTCCAAAAGCCAACAAATTCTGACTCTAGCCAAAATTTAGAGGGGCAGAATTCACAGAAAGACTGAGTGATACATTTTCTCAGTCCAAGAAACTTCAGCGTGAAAGGTGCGCTTCACCAGGACCTGTGTTTGGAAAAAAGCCATGGCTGCAGCACAACCCAGCACAGCCCAGACCAGAGATCACTAGCAACAGCTTGAAGAAGCAGTTAGAGAATTCAGCTACACCATACTGAGTGTGGAGTAAAGAGCACCAGCTGCAGAATCTGCAATGAGAATCTGGAGAAAGCAGCCTGCACACCCAGAGTCAGTAAGGGGTCAGGGAAGATGGCAGAGATTTCTCTGCTCTCCCTTGGGGTAGGACTCTGCTGCTAGCCTACACTCAGATCCAGGTTGCAGTTTGGACTTTCATACTAAGTAGACAAGCTGGATCCCTCCTTATAGCTCCAGGGCAGAGGGAAGTATGGGGTCCACCTGCATATCAAAGCACAGGCAAGAGAGCATATACCTTGGAGGAATAAAGGTCCCAGTGGGGTGTCCCCCCCAAAAAAAATTCCCCAAAGCCCTGGAAGTGCTATCTTGGGCTGAGGAAATGAGTAAACAACAGAAAAGAAGAATCTGACCATAGAGAATTACTTTAGTCCCATGGAAGATCAAAGCACATACTCAGATGATGACAAAATCAAAGCTTCCATATCCAAAATCTCCAAGAGAAATAGAAAATGGGCTCAATATGAGTTCAAAAAAGACTTTGAAAAGCAGTTAAGGGAGGTGGAGGAAAAATTGGGAGGAGAAATGAGAGTGATGTAGAAAAATCATGAAAACCAAATCAACAGCTTGGTAAAAGATATACAAAAATATAATGATGAACATAATATGTTAAAAACCAATTTAGGCCTAGTGGAAAAAGCAAAACAAAAGGCAAATGAGGAGAAGAATGCCTTAAAAAGCAGAATTGACCAGCTGGAAAAGGAGATTTAAAAAGCTCTCTGAAGAAAATAACTCCTTCAAATGCAGAATGGAACTAAAGGAAGCTGATGATTTTGCAAGAAATCAGGAAGAAATAAAACTCTTCTAAAAAAAAGCCAAATATTAGAAAAAAGTGAAATATCTCATGGAAAAACAACTGACCTCGAAAACAGATCCAGAATAATTAATTTAAAAATTATTGGGCTATTGAAAGCCATGATCAGGAGAAGAGCGTAGACTTCATTTTTCTAGAAATAATACAGCAAAATTTCTCTGAGATCCCAGAAGCAGAGGGTAAAATAGAAATCGAGGGAATTAAGTGATCGCCTCCTGAAACAGATCCCAAAAGGAAAACTTCCAGGAATATTATTGCCAAATGCCAAAATTCCCAAATGAAAGAGAAAATACAATTGAGCTACCAAGGCTCCGTCATCAGAATTACATAGGATCTGGGAGCATCTACATTAAGGACTTAGAGAGATTGGAATATGATATTCCAGAAGGCAAAAGATTTTGATTTGAAACCGAGAATCAACTACCCAACAAAACTGAACATCCTTTTTCAGGGGAAAAGATGGACTTTCAAACTTTCCTATTGAAACAACCAGAGCTGAACTGAAAGTTTGATCTCCAAGTACAGGACTCTGGTGAACCGTAGAGGGGGTGGAAGCGAAGGACTAACTTTGAGGAACTTAATGATATTGAACTGTTTGTATTCCTGCATGGGAAGAAGATATTGATAACTCATATGAACTTGCTCATTTATAAGAGCTGTTAGAAGGAGTGGAATATAATGGTATAATATAGTTAAAAGATGAAATCAATAGGTGATAAAGGAAAGTACTGGGAGGAAGGGAAAGGAGATGAAGAAAAAGCTAAGAAATTTCACATAACAGTCAAGAAAAAGCTTTTTCAATGGAGTGTAAAGGGGGGGGGGAGACAAGGGGGAATGAGTGAACCTTCATTCTCATCAGAAATGGCTTAGAGAGGAAATAACAAACACACTTAGTAGGCTGAGGAAATCTATCTTACCCTAGAGAAAAATGAAAAGAAAGGGATGGGATAAGGGGGAATGGTGGGGAGGGAAAGGGGCAATAGGTGATAGAAGAGAGGGAAGATCAGGGGAAAGGGTACTCAGATTCAAAACACTTTTGGACAGGGCCAGGATGAAAGGGGGGGGGTGGAGAGAGAGAGAGAGAGAGAGAGAGAGAGAGAGAGAGAGAGAGAGAGAGAGAGAGAGAGAGAGAATGAGAATGAGAATGAGAATGAGAATGAATGAGAATAGAATAGAATAAATGAGAGTGGGGAGAAGCTAGTAATAGAAATAGAAACTCTGGGGAAAATATTGAAGCAACTTCTCTTGTGGACTTAAGATAAAGAAAGCAGCTCACCCCAGAGATAGAGCTATTGGAATCTGAAGACAGACTGAAGTACATTTTTTTTTTCTCTCTGTTCTTGAGGTCTCTCATCTTCTTGGGGGGGAGGGGGTTTATGTTTGCTCTTATGTTTATTCTTATAACACATTCAATTTACATCAATGTACAACTTACAACAATGTACAATTTACAACAATGTAAAGAGTATCAGACAGCCTTTGGGGGGTAGGTAAGAGAGGGTTGGGGAAAAATTGTAAAATTCAAAACCTTACAAAAATTATAGGTAGATACGACTATTGTATATAAATGCAAAACAAATAAAATGCTAACAAAAAATCTAAGAAAATTAAAAAAAAAACAAAAAAGGCCAAATCAGCATAATGTAGTGGCAGGAATTGACTTGGAATCAGACCTGGGTATGCATTTAGATTCCAGATATTCACTTATGATCTCCAAGTTGCTGTACCTTTTTTTGTTATTGGCTTCCTCACCCATTAAATGGTATTTATAAAACTTGTATTATCTGTCTCACAGAGGTACCATGAAGAAAATGCTTCATATCTAAGCCTGATAATTAAATGAGAGTTATTGTAAAAACAATCAGATAGAGACATTTTTTCCCCCATTCTCTTCTTGAAGTAATTGAATAGGTACATTTGCTAAAATATCAAGGTGAAATGTAAATACTAATTGATGGAGGTCTTGTTTTATATAAGGTGAGGTTTATATGACACTATAAAATACTCAGTCAAATTTCTCTGGCCATTTAAAGTTTATTGAATACTTTGTATTCATCATCTTCTTCAGTCTACAAAATGATCTGTTAGGTGCTTAGTGTGTATATGATTAACCCTGTTTTTCATAGAAGTTGAGTGAAATAGGCTATGAATGAATGATATGTGCTCAAAGTGACTGAGCTGCTGCTACTTCTGATTCCAGGTCCACTTTACTTTTTCCTTTCCCAGTATGACTTTCTATCTCATGGTACAACCAGAAAGGTTTATTACAGAGAGTAACCTATTTGAAATATTCTATTTTTATACTATTTCACACATTTCCTCCTCACATTTATATAATGCCTTATGTTATAGAAATCATTTTAGGGTGGCTAGGTGGCACAGTAGATAGAGCACCAGCCCTGGAGTCAGGAGTACCTGAGTCCGAATCTGACCTCAGATAGTTTATAATTACCTAGCTGTGTGGCCTTGTGTAAGCCACTTAACCCCAGTGCCTTGCAAAAAAAAAAAACCTAAATAAAAAAATCTAGAAACCACTTTTTATTCCCATATCAGCTGATATTTCAAAGGGCTGAATAGTTCCTGAAGCTTTACTTTCAGAAAAGATATCACACATTGACAAAATTTGAGAATTGGAGAGGGACTTTAGTAGCCATAAAATCTAATCCATTTTTTATGCTATTTCTTGGTATGAATACAGACATAAATATACTATATACATTTATATATACACAAGTATGTATGGATACATCTTGTCCCCCAATTTTTTCATTTTAAATGTCCTACAACTGCATTAAGACTTTTGGGACATCTAGCATTATAACTACTCAAATTTACTTTCTTCACAACATTTCTATGTGATAAACAATCTGCTCTTTAAGAGCAGAAATAATTTAAGTGCCTTGTTCATAATCACTCAGCTAATAAGTATTGGAGTCAAAACTCTAATCCAGTTCTCCCAGTCCAGTTCTCATTCCATTTGCTCTGATACTTTAAAACTTTACCCATTTTCAACCCCTATTTACATTTGTTTTATGAAGATGGAAACTGGGGGCAGCTAGGTGGCACAGTGGATAGAGCACTGGCCCTAGAGTCAGGAGGACCCGAGTTCAAATCCAGCCTCAGACACTTAATAATTACCTAGCTCTGTGTGGCTTTGGGCAAGCTACTTAACCCCATTTGCCTTGTAAAATCCTAAAAAAAAAATGATCTTTACAATATGGAAGTTTTTTTTTTTTTTGATATCAAGAGAGTCCTGGTTAATCCAGAGCCAATCTCCAGGGTTCATCAAACCTTCAATTCACAAGACTGTTCCCTGCTTGCCCTGGGCATATTTATGAAAGGAAGAGAATTTGGAGTGTCCTTTCATCTTTGTAGTAGACAGGATTGGGATGTATCTATCTAGAAATTTTATCTCTTAGATTTAGATTCACATAATCAGCTAGAAAAGAATTAGATAGAGGAACTTATATCCTACAATTTGAAGAAGAGTTGAGGATTTTTTACCAGATTGCAAATTCAGTGAATTGTCAGTATCACATGACATTTAAGGAGTTAAGGGGATCTTCCTCTACCTTTACAGAGGTCTGGTTTCTGCAAGGATTTTCCTGCTGTTCTTTTTCATTGACATGTGCCATCTGTAGGATTGTGTTCACCTCCAGCTTCATATTCAAGGGAATGATATTGACTAACTGAATTATATACAGGATATGGAGGACAGGAGAAGATCAATTAAACTAGGTTTGTTTAACTTGAAGAGGAGAAGACTTGGACTGATGGTGTGATCAGATGGCTTATCATGTGTAAATACATTTTTTGCTTTGTCTCCAAGGGCAGAACTGAAAGCATTGAGCTGCAAGTTTCATAGATTCTGACAGACTGACTGATTTGAGGGGAAAACTGTCTAAGATTCAGGTTTCCTTGAATTTGAATGGGTTGTTTTAGAAAGCAGTGATTTGATTATTACTAGAGTATTTCAAGAGAATCATAGAATCCTATATTTAAAGATGGAATGGATCATGGGCATCAACTAGACAAACCCTCTAATTTTTTTTCAGATGTGGAAACTGGCTCTCAGCAAAGGAAAGTAACTCATCCAATGTCAGATAGTAAATGGAAGAATCATGATTCAAACCTCATTTGACTTTAGGTTAAGAAACTACAGTATTAAGAGTATTTTTAATCCATTTCTTTTTTTTTTCCTTGCAGTGGATGGCATATTGCAGTGCCTTACCAGTAATTTTTTTCAAAAAGGCTCTTTTAGTATATTGCTTCTAAAAATAATTTTCTGAGTTTCTCTTGTATCCTATAAGTATAAGGTATATGTACGTTTGTATGTGTATTTAGCCAAAGATGGACAATGTAGTGTATAGTAATAGGAAATAAACTTTAAATGAACACAAGTTCTTCATGAGTCATACCTTGTGTATCAGGAATTTGGGTTTCCTTTTTTATCTTGATATTTGGGGTTGTGAATCTAGAGCTTTGTGTTATAACCATGTTCTGATTGGTTGATGAATCTAAATTCCTCTCTCCCTGAGGAGATGTATGTTCTGTTTGGTTATTCAGTACTGTTCTTCAACCCCTTTCATCACTTTACAAATCATAATGACCACTGGCGTGCTCATGACCAGGCATTCTCACCTGCAGGACTAAGCTGGGTCACTCATGTATCTCTTTTTTTGAATAGAGAAATTAAAGAGAAGACTTAAAGGAGACTTGATTCCCATTTCCTAATCTTGAAAAGATTATCATAGGGAAGAAAAATCATACTTGTCTTTTGTGATTCCAAAGGAGAGAACTGGGATTAAAGGGTGAATTTTACTGGAAAGTAGGTTTCTGCTCAACTTAAATAATATATTTCATAACAGTTGGGTTCATCTAAGAATGCTGCAGGATCCATTTCATTTTCCCTGGCCTTTGGGGTACCCATTCAGAGGCTGACCAGTTGTTTCTGTAGTTTATTTCAGGGTTGATTGCTACTTAAGGCCAGTGATTGGGCAAAATGACTTCAAATTCTCCATTGACTCCTAAGAATCTGTGATTCTTTAAGAAATTCTCTGTGGTGCTTACAAAGTAGTCCATGGCAGAATTGGTGGTAAGCAATGATTTGAATTCAAATTTCTTCATATATTGAAGAGGCCAAATGTGGTAGACAGTAATGTAATCCACATCCATTAAACTTGATCATTATCTGAAATATATTTATATTTTTATTACTTTTGGCAGTAGCTTTTATAATTGAGGTAAGCAAGTTAAGAACAAATACATTTCTGAAAATTTTGGCAATTTAAGAAATTGCACTTCATCTGCTTCACCACAGAGTGCTGCCCTTATTCAGTGCATTGTTCAGCTGGACATACTGAATAGTGGTAGATTCAGATGAAACTGAAACATCCTGTGCTGCTTTATTCTAACCACAGTCCTAACTTTTCCCTTGGCAATGGGTGTATGATAATTAAACAAAGCTCTGATTTATGGGGTAAGACGAGACTCGTATATCAGGTTGTTGCTTTCATAATTTTTTAGTTTGGAGAGAAGGGCAGTTGGTTGGCACAGGGGCATAGATCCCTGCTCTTGGAATCAGGAAGATGAAAGTTCAAATTCAGCTTCAGATACTTGCTATTTACTACCTGTGTGATCTTGGGCAAGTCACTCAACCCTGATTGCCTTGAATCTAGGGCCATTACAATAATGCTGATTCATACATGGCCACTGGACCCAGATAACTCTGGAGGAGAAAGTGAGATTGGTGACTTAGCACAGCACCCCCCACCCCCTCTCAAATCCAATTCATGTGCTTGTCGTGGCATTATCTCTTTGATGTCACAGTCTTTTTTGAGAATGAAGGACAAATATCATCAATTTGGAGAGAAGATGGTTAGAATCATATTATTATATGTAAACTTTGAAAGAAACTCCCTCTGTATTTCTGAGGAGTGGGACAGTTTGTCTTCTCTTTTGGACTCAAGGGAGATTTATTTCCCCCCTCCAGATTTCTAGTGAATCCATTGTTATGCTCAGTAGGGGGAGAATTGGGTGAAGTAATATCTTTTCTGTAATAGATACCATACCAAATTTAATGAAACAGAAAATTTAAGATCAACAGAGAAATGGAATAAATGATTATTTCTTGTGTACAAGAGTAATAGAATCCTAGAATTTTAGATCTGAGCATGACCTTAATAGACCAAGTTAAGAAGGACCTTGGAAGTCATGTAGACCTGCATCTTTATTTAACAGAGAATAAATCTGAGACTCTTAATGTTGAAATTATGTTCCTAAGATCATAAGTAAATTAATGTCAGAAGTCTTCAGATTTTTTTAAAAGGAGTAAATGAAGTTTTTAATATGAAAACAATAACAGAAAATTTTAAATTTCTAAGCAGCAATCTCTTCTCTTAAAATTGTTATATTCACCTCTGCTATCTTCTCCCAGGATAGGGCTCCATTATGGGTAGCACTATCCAATGATTCATTCAAGTGTTATCTGAGACTTTCTATTATAGTAAGGGACTCTTCTGAGGTTGTTTTCAAAAAGATCAAGAGTTGTTTTCAAAAAGGTCAGGAGTCAGTGAGGTGCATTTTTTGAACTGCTGATTTAGAATATATATTTTTCCTGGTCTTCCAAGGTGAATATACCTGTCTTCTTGCTAAAAAAGTTTATCCCCAAACGGATCATTAGGGGTGTGAGTGACATGAGAAGCCACAGAGATAAACCTTGTTTTATCATTAGCAACCTAAGGCCCAGAGAGTTTAAATGGATTGCTTAGGTACACAGAACTAATAAAGATTAAGGGCAAGATTTGAACTCAGGTCTTTCTACCACTCTACTCTTTCTACCAAGTCTGCCACTCTATTTACTATACTACCGAATTTTCTTTCTGAACCCACTTCTTAGCTAAAGGAACCAGTGTTGGCCTAGCTTTAAAAAAGTTTTTTTCCCATTTCTGAAATCCATACTTCTTTTCTCACCATAAGCATTGAGATCAGAAAAACAAAACCTATATTTCAAATATGTATAGTCATTCAAAATGTATTTCCATATATATATATACATATATATATGTGTGTGTATATATATGCATATATATATATATATATATATATATATATATATATATATATATATATATATATATAGTGTGTGTGTGTGTGTGTGTGTGTGTGTGTGTGTGTTGCCTCCCCCCATGAAAGAAAGGAAAGAAGGAAGGAAGGAAGGAAGGAAGGAAGGAAGGAAGGAAAGATGTTTTAGTCAGTAGTATGAATCCATCAGGTCTTTGTCTGATGGTAGATAGCATGTTTCATCATGGATCCTTTGAAAACATGGTTGCTCATTGGGTTGATCACAGTACCCCCCAATTTCAAAGCTGGTTATCTTTTTTTTTCAAAACTGATTATCTTTACAATATTATTGTCATAGTATAAATTTTCCCCTGCCTTTGCTTACTTCATTTTTATAAGTTTATACAAGTATTTCCAGGTCTTTCTGTAACCATCCCTTTCATCATATCTTGCAGCAGAACAGTGTTCCATCACATTCATACCTTTTTTGTCTTACTCTAATTGATGGATATCTTCATTTTCCAGTTCCTTTCTACCCTAAAAAGAATGGCTATAAATATTTTTTATAAATATGATCCAAGTCTTCTTTGACTGTTTTGAATTGTAGATCTAATAGTAATATTGCTGAACATTCTGTCTGTTTTAAGATGTTATGTAATTATATGAATATTAAGAAGTTATGTAATTATATGAATAGACTTCTTGCCTTCAAACTGAATCATTAACTTAGAATTGTATCTTGACATCTCATTTAGGTCTAATTGTATTTTCAAGAACACAGAAAAAGAACCACTTTAATATTTCTTTTTTAAAAAATATTTTAATTTTTTCCCACACTGTCCCTCAAGACAGCTATAATTATGCATGGATATATATGTGTGTATATGTATATATTCATATAAATATCTATACCCATATATGTAGACATTTTTAAATATTCATGTACACCAACCACATACAAGCACATAAATATAAGATACATACACACATATTCAATATATATATACATATATGTGTATATATATATATATGTATATGTTTGTTCTGTGTGTATCTCTCATTTTTATATTTCTGGAAAGTACCAACACCCCATTCCTCTAGTCTACTTCTGTTTGCTACCTTGCCTTCTTCTTAATCAGCTGCTCTTCATAGAATCCCTCCCTTACATCCCTTCTAAACCCTCCTATTAATCTACACACCCCTCTATATCCCCCCGTTAATCCACATACCATACTCTCTTATGCTATTCTCCCTCTAACTCATTCCCCTTCCTATATCCTCCTCTCTGAACCTAGAAGCCTTTTATAGCTTTATATATGTGTGAGTATGTATATGTATAAGTATATTACCTTTTCCACCCATTCTCGATGAGAGTAGGTTTCCAGAACTAACAGCTCTCCTTCTTCATCTAACTGCTTTGTATCAGTTCTTCTTCTCATACCTCATTTGTCCAAGGTAGTAGTAACTTCTTTTTGTTAATCTTTTCCTAGACCATTTTACTTTTAAGTATCCTATTTCTATTCAGTTCTACCTTCACCTTTCTAACTACCCAGTTGTTAATAAAAGTCTTGGATATATGGTATACATTTCTACATATAGATAGTAAACAATTTGTTCTTAATGAGATCCTTGTCATTACTTTGATGTTTACTTTATATTTCTCTGTCCATTTTTTATATTTTGCTCAACTTAGCGAGATTTGATATTTTCAACCATAACCCCAGGTTTTTTTTGCTCTTTAGTAAATTGTCTTCCAAGATCTGCTATCTTTTCAAGTAACTGTTGCTATGTCTTGTGTAATTCCAATTGTGGTTCTATCACATCTGATATTTTTATCTTATATCTCTTAATATTTTCTTCTTAACCTGGGTATTTGGGAATTTAGCTGTGATGTCCTGTCAGTTTTTCTCCTTGGATCCCTTTCAGGTGTCAATTAGTGAATTTTTTGCTGTTTGTACTTTCCATTCTTATTCTAATACTTCAGGGAAGTTTTCTTTATTATTTTGTATTATTGTGTGAAGATTCCTTTTTTGTTGGTAGATTTCAGGTTGTCCATTATTCTTATGTTTTCTCGTTTTGATTTGTTCTCCAAATCTGTTGTTTTTCTTGTGAGGTATTTTACCTTCTCTTCTAGTTTTTCATTTATATATTTTGTTTGATTATTTCTTCTTCTAATTTCACTGTCTTCCTCTTGTTCAATTCTCCAAAGAGTCATTTTCTCCTTCCAGATTCTGGATGTCCTTTTTTTAGTTGATTTAATTTCTTTTCATAATTTTCTTGTTTTTCTTGAATTGTTCTGATTTTCTCTTTTAGTTTTTCCTCAGTCTCTCCTATTTGATTTTTAAAGTCTTTTTTTGAGTACCTCTTTTTTTCTTTTTTGAGCAGGTAGCCAGTTGATATTACTCTTTGGGATTAGAGAGAATTTTTTGCTTTAGCAAAAAAATCTTCCTTTGAAGATGAACCCCACCCCCTTCTTCATTCCCATAGTAACTATTTATGGTTGGGTTCTTTCTTCTTTGCCTCCTCATTGAAAAAATATTTATAAGCTTTTTCTTATATTCTCCTCTAGTCCTGCCATATGGGCTATTATGTATCTGATCTCAGGAGCTTTGCTCTGGCCCAACCTCTGCATTCCTTTCCCACCTCCATGCCACAACTAGGGCTCCTCAGCACCGTGCTATAAACAATCTTATTGCCTGAGAACCCTCTAGTAACTATAAAAATTCAGTTTTCCTATATGATCTGGATCAAGACAAGAATTCAGTTCTCTTATAAGTGTCAGCAACCAGCAGTTTCCCCAAATTTGCTGGTACCTTCTTGCCCATACCTGCATCTCACTTGCACTGTTGACTTTGGCATTTCTCAGCTTAGATTCTCCCTCCCCCCATCTCCCTCCCCCTTCCCAACTGTCACCCTCACCCCATACTGAAAGATGAAAATTCCTGTGATTGAGGTGGAGGCTACCTCCTGACTGGGCTGTCCCTAGGGCTTACAACTTTCTAGTTCAGGCAGCTAGCCTGCAGGTGTTTGCACTTCACTCAGCTTGTAAGATTTCAATCAGGGATCTACTGATCTTCTATGATTGTCCCAGAAAGAACACTAGATCTTCTTCAGTTGTCCTAGCAACAACACTGTTCTGCTTCAACTTTTGTTTTTATTTTGTTCTACTTTTACTTTGACATGTTTTTTGACTTGTTAGTGGAAGAATCTGAAGATCTTGAAATTGTTTGACTTATTCCATCATCTTCCCAGAATTCCTGTGACTTTAATATTCCTTAAGCATTTTTTTCCTGTTACAAAATAGTTACTTTTCTTTTGGTATAGATTCAGACTATTTCTAGAGTTCTAAACAGAATTAAGTGCCATCCAATGTGAGATTTGACTTGTTATGATTCAAGGAAATGAAAGAAATACTGTTTACTACTACCTAGTCAGGATTTTTAATCTGGCTAATGGGATATATTTCAGAAAAAAACATTACAAATTCTGAAGCCACCAGCAGCTGGGGGACCAGAAGAATATGGGATTTGATTTGCTACAGAAGATGGGATTTGATTTGAGTCTTGAGGGGAACCAGGGAAAGTAGGTGGGGGTAAAACTAGCAAAGTCAGTGAGATGGGAGATGGAGTGTTTTGTGTTAATGATAGCAAATAGACCTGGGTGGATTGTAGATTGTATGGTAGGGGTTAAAGTTTAAGATGACTGCATGGAATTATAGAATTGAGAGCTGAAAGGAATATGATGGATCTTCTCATATAAATCCTTTATTTTCTAGGTAAGAACTCTCTAAAAGGAAAAAAAGCACTTGTTCAAAGCCACACTGGAAAGCTCCAATCTTTTCTCTCTAAATTCAGTGCTTTCAAAAGCAAAAGAAAACATGTAAGACTGCCTTGTTGCCAGCAACAACAAATGTGGATCTTTTTTACCTAAACTTCTTTGAGGCCTGTCTCTCCAATTTATCCAGTTTAATTATTTAAAATTTTAAATGCAGGTGTTTACATTTATCCTTTCTTATCGTCTCTTGTACCTTTTCTGGTGGGAGTGGACTTAGTGATTTCCAAAGAAGAGAAAGATCAGTCATGAAATGATGGAAGTTATAGGTATATTTCTGAAATATTTAGTACCTACCACATTGTCAACATGCACCATGCTATGTGCTGAGAACTAAGAGATAAAAACAAAGAATTTTTTCTACTCATATTCTCAGTACTCTTATCAGTATATACAAAATTAATTAAATATAATCAGGTGTGGGGAAGGTTCTAGTTTCTAGGATTATCAAGACAGGCCTCGTGTAGAAAGTGGTCCTTTTGTTCCACTTATAAAGATGTTAAGAGTATGAACAAGTGATTGTGATTTGACACTGCTTTCTAAGGCTTCAGTTTGGCTTGTTCATTGATGTCAAGAGATGATACGAAATGTTGTAGGGGAGAAATATTAAGAAAGTCAGTTTAACTGGCTAAAAAATTTGAAACTCCAAATCTTATTTAAAGTTATTATCAAAAACTATCTTTACATAAAATTGGAAAAAGTAAAAACTCTTCACTTTCTCCCCTTCCAAAAAAAGGTCATTGAGTTTATTTTGAAGAGAATAATTTTATATAAGCAATTTATGATCAGAAACCAGATTATAAAGATTTGAATACTGAATGAAAGAAAAGGAAATGGAAGCATTGTCTTTTTCCACTAAGAAATAGATTGAGAAAGGGAGGAGAAATAGAGAAAGAGAAGCAAAATAGCTTGAGAAGGATGGTAGAGTCAAGCGATTTAAAAAAAAATAAGATTGTGGAGACTTGGTAAGCCCTACTGGAAATTAACCAAGAAATAGGGTAAGACTAAAGAATGGGAATAATTGTTGATTGATGGACTACTAGAGAAGATAGGGAGGAATTTTATCAGGATTCTGGATATACAAATCAGCCTTGTGACAATAGTCATCCTTTCATCAGATACTGGAAAAAAGAAAATGCAAGCTAATATTGAAAGCGTTTTGTTATGTAGAGGAGGGGAGTAGATAGAGTTTAGGGTGAAGGACTGATTTTCTTACCGAAATATTAGGTGAAATCTTCAATTGAGGGGAATGTGGATAGGAAATTGTAGAGAAGGATGTTAAACTTGAGCTGTCCATGAGAAGGGGACACCAGAGAAGAGGCTATAGAAATACATTGTACCACATTATCCTGAGAGACAGAGATATAACTGAATCTCAAGAAGGGAAAATATTGAAATTAAGTTTAGAGCAAAAGAAGATCATCATCATAAGACTATGAAAGTTTCAGTGGCAGAGGGAATCACTTATGCCTGGGAAGATCAGGGAATCTTGTGGGAGGTGGCAACTTAGCTGAACCTTGAAGGAAAGGAAACATTTTCAATAGACAATGACTGGAGATAGAAAGAAAGTGAATCCATTCCTAAGCATATCTAAAAGTATGAATAGAGGCAGAAAATACTTGAATAATATCAAGGAATCATGAATATTTTAGTTCACCTGGAAAATAGATTGCACAAAGTTAAATAATGTGAGATGAGGTAAAGCTAGAACATTGGAGCTATTTTGAAGGGAGCCTTGGATACTAGACTTAAATTTACTGCTTGATATAATGAAAAACTATGGAAAGTTTTTGAGCCACAGAATGACAAGATCCAAATAGCTCACAAGGAAGATTACTGAAAAATTTAGAAGTATAAATGATGATCACTCATATAAATGCAAGACACATATTATAAATATTTCTATTAATAGGTTTTATTTATTTGTTTCTTAAATTTTGCTGATAACTGAATGCTTTTCTTCCCAAAATTTTCTTGTAGCTAGTTAAATATAAGCATTGTTGGGGTTCATAAACAAATTTGTGTGACATTTCTTCTGAATTGGGGGTAACACAAGAGGATAATAAAACCTGAAATTACTACCTCTTGGAGTCCCTTTTATATCTAGGTCATTACTGATTTTGGGAAAAAAATGACAGGTATATTATAGTAAATGTATGAAACTTCATATAACTAAGGAATATTGGCATTATCTGCTGAAGTCATAGCAACATCCTTGAACTGAAGATACTCTCATTTAAAGCATTACTTTAACAAGATCTTGGATCAGTAAGAATATGATGATAAAATCAGATGATCTTTTACTTTTTTTTACTATGTAAAACTGAAGAAGATTCAGAGGTTTGTCAGGAAGATCAGAATGGCTGATCCTCTGACACAAATATCCAAGATGCATTTAGTATCCAAATAAATAAATTAATCCATAGGAATAGAAGTTATTACTCAAGAAGTGTTGAAAAGCTTCAGAATAAAACCTGGACATGGAAGACTGTAATAGAAAGAGTATTTGCCATGGATTTGAAAGACTCAGAACATTTATCATGCATACTATTTGCTATTTGATCTTATTTAAGTCATCTCCCCTTTAAACCTCAGTTTCCTCAAATATAAAAATGACCGACTATGTTTAGATGATCTCTTATGTTTAGATGATCCCTGAGGTTGCTTCCAGATAAAATAACTCTTGTTACTGTAAACTATCCAGACACATGAATATTAATTGTTAACAAAATTGGATGGAAAATGAGCCCGTGATAATATAAATATATTCATTTTATGGCTATTCCAAATATATTTTAGTCAAATTTCTTGAATATGCTATGAAGAGAATCATATTTTCCTATTTATTAACAATGTCTAGGAAAACATGAGCAAAACCTTATTTATAATAAAGTAAAAATGTATACCTGAATACAGAAGATCCCTGGAGTTGATCTGGTCCAAATCTCTCATTTTATAGGTTAAGAACTAAGCCAGAGACTGGCTAGATGTTATATAACTTAAGAAATTATAGAGATAACAACAGCAATCGCAATAATAGTAATAAAGAAAACTTGTATTTATTTAATAGTTGAAGGCTTATATATGCTTACATGCAAAGTGCTTTACATATGTTTTCTCATTTGAACCTCATAACAACCTTGTGATGCAGTCAGTCAACTGTTGTTCAGTTGTTTTCAGTGTCATTCTACTCTTCTTGAGCCCATTTGCAGTTTTCTTGACAGAGATACTGGAATGGCTCGCTATTCCTTTTTTAGTTCATTTTACAAGATGAGGAAATTGAAGCAATCAGGGTTAAGTGACTTACCCAGGTGAAATCCAGTAAGTATCTGATGCCAGATTTGAACTGGGAAGATGAATCTTCTTGACTCTATTCCTGGTGTTCTATGCACTGTGACGCCTTACTACCCACATAATTGTTGTTGTTGTTGTTGTTGTTGTTGTTGTTGTTTTGTTCTTAGATTTTTACAAGGGAAATGGGTTAAGTGGCTTGCCCAAAGCCACACAACTAGGTAATTATTAAGTGTCTGAGGCCGGATTTGAACTCAGGTACTCCTGACTCCAGGGCTGGTGCTCTATCCACTGCACTACCTAGCCACCCCTACCACATAATTGTTAAATAGCTTCTATGTGTTAGCTATTTTGTTATGCCCTGAGAACAAAGAAAAGCAAAAGATAGTTCCTACTTTCAAGGAGCTCACAGTCTAATGGGAGAAGACAAAACCTAAAAATAAAAAATGGAAAAGACAGGGAGTGGTTAAAGGGGGAATGGGGCAGCATAAGGTGGAAAATAATATTATTGTCTTGGACATGTTCCTTAAAGGAGGATTTGGGAAGAACTCTCTTTGTTCAAATTTCCTTCTCTCCAGTCACAGAGAAGGAGCAGGGATCCCAGAGGCAGAACAGAGGATATTGAGGATGTGTGAGCTTCAGAGTTAGTGTTGCAAGATGATGAGTTTCTATGGAAATGAAGTACCAGAGATCAACCAGGGTGGGCAATGATGTGGTGGCTATGGGAGGCAGAACATTCTAGGCAAGGGAAATAGCCAATGAAAAGGTTTGCAGTTGGGAATTTGGAAATATTTTGTAGGAGGAAAAGCAAGAATTCAATTTCACTGAATTATAGAATATATAAAGAGGAGTAAGGTGTAAAAAAAACAGAAATATAGAAACTATTATAATTTTCATTTTCATTTTACAGATTAGGTAATTGGCACACAAAGACAAAATGGTAGGTATTTGAAAGAATTTGAATTCAGGTCTTCTTGACTCCAAGTCTAGCACTTTCTGTACTTTACCACTTAGCTGTTAAAATTAGAGGACAGGCACTTTGACTGACCCTCATTTTTCTTTCACTATACTCTTATCTTTTCCAAGTCTTTATGTCAAGGACTGTTTTTCCTTTCTTTTTTATGTTAGTGCAGAGATTAGCACAGTTCTTGACTATAAATAAATAATAAATATTTGTTGACTTGACATTGCTTAAGTGTGTACACCCAAGCTAAAATGATGAAAACTTTTGGAAAAATATTTTCTTTCAGGGTGTAGATAAGAAAAAAATGAGAATATGTACAAGGAAAAAAAATTGTTGGAACTTTAGTCATATGCCAAGTTTGAATTTTTGACTTGACTACTTGGTAGCAAAATCCCTTTTCTTAACCTGAATCTAAGCTTTGGTTTTCTCATGTGTAAAGTAGGGATGGTTATACTTTTCATTTCCTATTTCACAGCATTGTTAAGGCAGAGGAGAAAGAGTATAAATGCTTAATAAATTAGAGTATAGAGTATAAATTAAGCACTTTGTTATGGTAAGCTCTTTATAGATACTAATATTTACACTTATGAGTTGTTTTGCCATTACTAAAGCATTAATTATTGTGCTCAATTTCTAATAAGTTTTTTGTCCATAGCTCTTGTGTTCCTTGAAAAGGAGAAAGACCTTTTCCCAGGATTCTTCTAAAACCTTGTAGCATGTCACAAGTCCGTATTACATAATAGTTTCTTACAAAAAAGAGGTAAAGAAGAGTTATGTAGTGGGTGTGCATAGGCATTCTCACCAAACAGCATTACCATCCAAGAATTGGAACCAAAAAGGTATGAGTCAGTGATGTCAAATTTACATAGAAATGAATCCCTACCACATTGACTTAGAAAATCACAAATTGACATTGTGTTATTATTTATTTTTATTTATTTTGTTAAGCATTTTCTATTTATGTTTTAATTCGGCTTAGTCAAACTATGAATTTATACTTGTGATATAAAGGATATAATTGACAAGTCAAGTCAACAAGCTTTATTAAGTGCCTACCATGTGCCAGGCACTTTGGTAAGCACTGGGGATACAAAGAAAGACAAGTTCCTAACCAACACACCAAAACCCAGGCCCTGCTTTTTAGGAGCTCACAGTTTAATAAAGGGAGATAAAATGCAAAAAACTAAATGGTGCATATGTATATGTATGTGTGTGTACATGAGCATGTGTATGTATGTGTATATGTGTGTGGGTATGTATATTTATGTATATATATATATGTATATGTATATTTGTGTTCAATGAATAAGGTAGAATGGAAGCAGCTCAAAGGAAATGTGTGATATATAAATTTAGAGAATCCTGTCTAGGTCTTCACATGAACTATTTGTGACTGATCTGTAGTAGATCATTCCAAGCTTGTATTGATCTCATCAGTCTTAGTCAAACACACTGTACTTTGTCTCTAGTGATGATCATTTCGATCTTTTTTTTTAATAATGAAAGATAAGAATCAACCAACTGACCAACCATGTGGTGTATTTGTGTGTGTGTGTATGTGTGTGTATGTGAAATCTCCAAGGATGGATGCTTATATTAAGACTGAAAAAGGTCAGTCAGTTACTTGACGAAAATTAGTGTTAGTTGGCAGCTCATACAATCCAGGACTATTCTCGTAATAATTAGAATAAGCCCCTTGGCATGTTTAATGAACTTCATGTGGAGGATTAACTTGAAGATATAGACAAGAGTCACAAGGAATGAAGGAAACCAGTATTCCTTCCCCCTCGCAGAATAAGAGAGTGTGAATGGATTGGGATTTAGATATATACATTGCTTTACAGTTCACTTCAATGAGATCACAGATATATGGAATGTTTGCCATTTAGAGGAGAAATTCAGCAAAGTGGGTGCTTTTTCTGTATGTATGTGTAGGAAACCATTAACTATCTCCGGGGATTCACAGATGAATGAGACACACAGTCTCCTGCAATACTTACAGTCTCAAGGGGGAATGGGAGTAAGGTATAGATGAAAACAAATTTGAATAAGATAATGACATAGGAGAGGTCCTAAGTAAAATGACATGGGAAATTTAAGGAAGGAAAAATCACTTTTTCAGTACTTGAGTCAGAAATAGAGGGGTGAACATGACATTATTTATATATTTTTGGTTTTGATGTTATCTGTAATGGATTTTAGCTTTATGAACTGTTCCTAGAGGGTTCCTAATTCATTATGGGATTTAATTTATGACTCCTTGGGAGTCATTTTCCATGCATCCCTTAAGCTTTCCTGAAATGTATGCCCATCTTAAGCTGCCTTGGGTGACAAAAACAAAAGGAAAAAATAATGATACATTCCTCATAAATGTTTAGGACCTGGAGCCTAAATGCTAGTCTTGTGCTAGAGGGATTTGAAGAACTCTGTATTTGGTAGAATAAGAAGCCTTAGAGAGATGAAATTAGGCTCTTTGTAGAGAAAAATTTTCCAATTATCAAGGCTGCCTCACAATGAAAGCATGCTTTCCTTATAGAAAATGAACTCTCCATTCAGCTGAAACTTGTCAGCACTACCCTAGAAGTTATTCTTGTAAATCAAATATAGAAGCATCTATTAAGCTCTTATTATATGTGAGAGACTGAACTAAACACTGGGAGTTTCAAATACAATCAGAAAAGATGGCTTCTCCTCTCAAGGAGCTTGCATTCTTGTTAAAAAAAAACACTTAAAAAAAAGCTGAAAAATAGAGAAGGGGGTGGGATGAGGAGAAAAAGGGAAAGAGCGGTAGACAGCACCTGGGACATGGTTGAGATAGTCTAGAGACCCCAAGAGTGAAACCTTGAGTGTAATGAGGACATAGTAATTTCCTTTAAATGGACGTTCTGGGAGGAACTAGCCAGTGGAAGGGACCATAGGGACAGAGGCTACTTACCAGTTTGAAAATTCCAGGAATGATGTGAACTTCCAGGGTGAGGAGACTTGGGAGATTAAGGTTTTAGGGGAGTGAGTGGAACCTTTAGAGATATGAAGATAATTGGATGATTTGTTGGATTAGATTAAATCTGAGGTCCATTCCAACTCTTAACCTTTATGTATTTTGTATTTCAAAAGCTTGTATTTAAATTTTCATTTGAACTAAAGGAAACAAAAATAATTTTTTAAATACTTAAAATATTTAATGATTTGAAATGATTTTAATCTTTTCATTGTTTTCATCATTTAATCACTTTAATGATTAATAAAATTTTTAATGATTTGAAAAAAAGCCATAGATGGAATGCTTATTGAATTTGCCCCCAATTAAAAGTTATGTGGTACAGCTTGTACTTTTGGTGATAGAGCCAGAATGCAAACCAAGTCAAACCAGATCTTTTTGGTAGGCCAAGATTTATCAGGGACAAATGTAAAATCTTATATTTGGATTAAAAAAAATCCAATTTTACAAGCACATATATAGGCAGTTTTTCTGAAAAATCTCTGGAGATTTTGGTAGACAGCCACCTCAACATAAGCCAGTAGTATAAAATGACAGCCAGAAAAGCTTAGCAGATTTTAGATTTCAGTAAGTTAGTCACTGTCCTAGACCAGGGATCTGATTGTCTCACTGTCTTCTGCCTAGGACTGACCAGTATGAAGTATTATGTTCACTTCTGCCTTCCACAGAGTAGAAAGGACATAGATAAAATGGATGGTGTTTAGAAGAGGGTAACCAGGAGGGTGAAGGGCTTTGAAATAATACTTTCATATGGTTCTGTTTACTTTATTGGAGTTTAACTTTAAGGAAAACCATATTGAAGGGGAGAGTTGCATAACAGCTATCTTCAAGTTTCTGAAGAGGCTGCATCTGAGATTAAAATAAGCTTATTCTGTTTGGCCCCAGAGAGCAGAACTAGAAACAATAAATAGATATTTCATAGAGACAAATTGAGGCTTGATATCCTAAGAGGGCTATCTCAACTGGAATGGAGTTGCCTTAGGGAATTATTAGTTCCTTGTCATTCAAGATTTTCTTGTTTAATGACCACTTGTTGGGTATGTTGTCTAAGGGATTGTTTTTTTAGGTGAGATGAGACTAGAAATAGCCTTTGAGATGCCTTCAGGATTTTAAAACTCCATTTAAATTTAAGCATGTTAAAGTAAAAGGACAATAATTTTCAGAATTAGAATAATAATCTTTGCTTTTGGTTTTTTAGGGTTTTTTTTCCCCCCATGGAGGTCAGCAATGGGACAGGTTACGATTTTTAGGTAATAAGTTCCCTCATGTTGAAGGTTATTACTCCTAGGCTTTATGACTATTTTCTGAGAAGAGAAATAAGCATTTATATAGTTTCTGTTTTGTACTAGGCACTGTGCTAAGTAAGCATTTCTTCCAGCTATGATGTTCTTCTTTCTTTGATATGTTCTAAGGTCTACTCCAACTCTAAACTAATCCAATGTAAAGGTTGGTAAATGGCTACTCCTATAATCTGTTTTCCAACTTAACTGAAATGATTGCACAAAATTAATCTTTCAAGTATGTATTGAAAGGATTGTAATTGTAAAAATTGTTAATTGCTGGTCAAGCATTTTTCTTTGGGTTGATCTTGTCAACTTTTCCCTGCTTTGAAGGAATGCAATATACAGTTAGAGCCTGGGGCTCAAACAATTGTCTTTTCAGATTTCTTTGTTTCTATTTGGATTGTTGTCTTGGGAAAAGAAGGTCAGAAAATGTCACGTTGCTGATTGTATGCTGTGGGTGCTCACTTGCAGTCATATGAAACAAAGAAAATGGAAATTAGAGAAAGTGTCTGTGTCTCTTTGAGTGTGTGTGTGTGTGTGTGTGTGTGGTGTGTGTGTGTATGTGTAGGGGGTGGGGAGAAGCAGTGTTTCTAAGGACAAGTGTTCATGTGCGATATTGTTGAGCTATTTTTAGCCTACTCCCCTCCCAACAGTGCTGTTTAAAGATTCAGCCCAGGCTTCTAATAGGTATATTTATAACCATTCTGTCAACTGCCACAGCATGAATCCTGCTACAGATGATTCTATTCTTGGAAGGAGTTACCATGGTTACCATTAACCCTTTGGCCATGAAATAGTCTATAAATCCATAAGCTTTTTTTTCAAGGGACTATAGCAGAATACCCTAGTCTAGTTTGTTGAGAAATTAGGAAATATAAAAAATCAGTGCATTTAATGTTTAAATGATGAATAAAAGTGATAAATGAAAGAAAATACTACTAATTACACTAAGTACAGGTTTTCCCCATATGCAAAAAGTTAGATTTTTATTTTTAAAAAACCAACCACCATTTTCTAGAACAAATCAATAGAGTATCAGCATTGCTTTTTAAAAATTCTCCAGGAATGTATACTACATAGGTTCCATAAGCAAATGAACTTGGGATCAGAAAACTGCCTTTGCAAAAACAAGGATAAGGGAGAAATGAATAGATCTTAGTTCTTACAAAGATTTCTGCTCATGTGATGTGGCAGCCAAAACACTCTAATGTAATCTTATTCCATTCCTTCAGTGAATTTGTATTCTCATTGATTTGGACACATCCTCCATTGGTGAAGAACATAGTCATACTACACTTGCTCATTTTCTGTGATTTTGAAATATTACTGTCCATACATCTTTCAAGAGTATATAACCTAAGAAGGAGAACATCTAGCCTGAAGCATTATTTTATAGACAAGAAAACTGAGTCTCAGAGAAGGGTATGCTCTTAGTTTTCATCATCAGGATCATAGAATCCTTTGTGAGGAACATGATAGTCCTACAATACCTTACCTTGTTCATACCACATTTAGAAAACTGTTTAGTTTTAGATTTTTCTTTGGTACCACATTTGAAGAATAATGCTTGAATGATGAATTCCACTAATTCATGTTTGCTTTGATTATAAATTAATTGGTTGGGTTACCCTTTTCAGTATTATTCTTCCCATAGTGAAAAAAAATTAGTGTCTTAAAAAAATAAATCATTGGGCATGTCAGTATAACATAGCAGATTCTGTATCATTTACGAATAAAAATTCTTTTGAAATTTGCTAGAGAAATTGAAAAATATAGCAAGCATTGTTTTTCAATTAAAAAACTCCATACCAATATAGATATTTGGGCTTCATTTTTGAAGGATGGATGAAGCTCTTTGATATTGATTACCCAGAAATAATGAAAGGGTAATCATCCACAGAAGCTATCAAATATCAGATAGGGAATAAGAATTCAGATTAGTTGGAGAAAGACTCTTTTGAAAAATCCTGTATGTTTAATTTTAAATATTTCTATTATTACACACACACACACACACACACACACACACACACACACATCCAAGTCAAGGCAACAAGCATTAATAAAGTGCCTATGATGTGCCAGATATTGTGTTAAGCCCTGGGAATACAAAAACAAACAAAAAGAAAATTCCTATCTTCAAGGAACTTATATTGTGATGGGGAAAGCAACACATAAAAAAGAAGTTCAAAAGTGGATGGCGTCGGGGCGGCTAGGTAGCGCAGTGGATAGAGCACTGTCCCTGGAGTCAGGAGTACCTGAATTCAAATCTGGTGTCAGACATTTAATAATTACCTAGCTGTGTGGCCTTGGGCAAGCCACTTAACTCCACTGCCTTGCAAAAAAAAAAAGTGGATGGGGTTGTTGGGTTAGGGAAAATGGAAGTTCAGAGTCAGGAACAAGAGCCTGCAGAGGAATGAAGTAAATATGACTATCCTAGGAATTTATCCTTATATGACTCTTAGAGGAACTAATCCATCAGAAGAGGTAGGTGTAGGGATGGAATGATCATCCATGATAAAAAAAAACAACATCAACAAAAAATTACAGGAGGGGAAGTGAAGTTCCAGGGTATAAAGGCTGCATATGCATCTAAATTTCAAGCAGGGTAAATTTTAGATGCTTTTATTCCTGGGAATTGTAAAATAGTGGACCATAACCTAGACTAGGAACCAGGAAAATCTGAATTGAACACCTCTATTCCATTAGCAAGATATGTGCAAGTCTCTCTGGGTTACTATTTTCTTAGGCCTGAATAGCTAAGGTAACTCCTAAATAACATTCTATGTTCCAAGTTTCCTCCTAGTTCAAAGTTTGTAATATTCAGTGAATTTAAAATCCTGAAGTTAGAAATTGAATTTGGGACATAAAAGTTTTTACCCCTTGCTAGAAATGCTAGGGTAATCCAGATTGTTGTTGTTTGTCCTTCATTCTCAAAGAGGACCATGCTATTGGGGACCATGCCAGTTGTGAAAAAGTAACCAGCCTTACCTTCTCCTCTGGAACCATCTGGGTCCAGTGGCTGGGTATGACACAGGAACAATAAAGACAGAGGGGTGTGAGATTAATATAAAGTAAAGAAATTAATGGGTCATATCTTGGAAATGGTGGCAGCTTGGTAGTGCAGTATATATGATGTCTAGCCTGGAATCAAGAAGACTCATCTTTCTTAGTTCAAATCTGGCCTCACACTAGCTTTGTGACCCTGGGCATGTCTACTTAGCCTTCTTTGCCTTAGTTTCCTCATTTGTAAAATGAGCTAGAGAAGGAAATGGCAAACCATTCCATTATATTTGCCAAGAAAACCCCAAATCGGTTCATGAAGTGTTGGATGGAACTGAAAACAGAAGGAAAGAAAACATAGCTGAAGGCTTTGTAAAAATTGAATTTTTTGAATAAAGTGAAGTGAATAAAGACTACTCTTCTTCTCTTTAAAAAAATTTATTTTCAGTTTCAAATTCTCTCACTCCCTCCAGTACTTTCCTACTTATTAAAAAGAAAAAAACATATGATACCAATTATTCATGTGAAGTCATGAAAAACATTTTCATGTTAGCCATGTTCTGGAAATAAAAGGCAAGAAGAATAAAGAAGAGGGGGAAAATGCTTCAGTCTGCACTCTTGAGTCCAGTTCCCTATTTGGAGGTGCACAGCATTTTATATCATGAGTATTTTGGAGTTGTGGTGGAATATGTATTGATCAGAGTTACTAAGTCTTTCACAGTTAATTATCATTTTGATATTGCTAATTCTGTGTAGATGTTCTTGTACTACTCACTTTACTTTGCATCAGTTCATATAAGTCTTCCCTATTATTTCTGAAATAATCCCCTTCATAATTTTTTATAGCTCAATAGTATTTTATCACAATTACATACTATAACTGTTCAGCCATTTCCCCACCTTTAATAAAAGAAAACTGTGTTCAGGTGGAGTGGAGATACAAAGATGGAACAGTCTATTAGGAAGCTTTGAAGAAGTGCCTACTGTGAACCGGGAACTGTGCTGGCTGCTGAGGTTAGAAGTAAAAAGAATGAAATCATCCTTACTGGCAAGGAACTTAGTGGAGAAAAAGCAAGTACCTCTATAAAAATATCCAGCCTGACCGTGAAGTGGAAAATACAAATAGCTATGCAATATAGTGATTGCAAGGTAATTTGGGAGAGAGAGCACTATAGAAGTTGGAGGGTGGACTATTAGGAAAGACTTTGTGCATATGGTACACTTGACCCACATCTTAATTGAAGAGAAGGACTTCAGAAGGTTGAGTTGAAGAGGAATTACATTCCAAGAATGTAGAGTGGCCAGTGCAAAGTGATGGAGAAAGATGTGGTTTTCTAGTTTAAAAAGGTCAGATTTGGAAAGCAGAGAGAAGGACATTTTTTTTTCTGGATCATAGAGGGTATGAAGGAGAATGAAGTCCATTAAGATTGGCAACCTGCTTGTGTAGGGCTTTAAAAGCGAAAGAATTTATGTTTTGTCCTAGAGGTGGTAAAGAACCCCTAAACTTGATTAAGCAGGATATTCACATGGTCAGATCTGCACTTAAGTAAAATTGCTTTGGCATTAGTTTATAGGATGAGCTGCATCCTAGAGGAAGGGAGTTCAACTATGAGGTTATAACAGTAATCTAGGCAAGAAGTGATGAATCATCAAGGAGCTTAGAGTTCAGTAATAAAGATCTAGTATGTAGGTGTCCCATCTTTTAGCTCTTCCTGACTGCACTGCCCAACAAAAACTTGTCAGGGGCTACATAGAGAATTTAATATTTATTTATGACTACAGTGAGTAAAATAAAATGTTATAATGTAATAAAGTCTAATAAATCATAATAATATAAAATATTAATACAAATTTGCATTTTAAATGAAAAATAAGAACATGAACATTGAATTTGCTTTTTAATACCAGTGTAGCTATATCTGGTTTGTTAGAGGTTGTGGCAATGCAAAGAATATTTTCAAGAGGCTTATCTGAAATTTTTATTATATTTTTATGTAGAATATATAAACATACTTTTGTATATATTTTCATATAGAACAACTTTTTGTATGCTTTACATGGGAAAAAGCTGCTCACAAATATTCCTACTCTCCAGAACAGATGTCATGAAACATTTGTGAAATCCTGGATATTTTTCTTTTGTCAGGTCCAACTTATAAAAGTACAGTAAAGACACTTGAATAAATTTTTCTTTCGTTTGCAACTCTATACATTCTATTATCAAATTCCCAGGCAGATTATTGATATCAATTGAGAATGGAATAGCAAACATTCTGAAATGCATTTGATGTTTTTTAAAATCTTGAAATCTATTCTCAAAATCCTTTGACAAAATAGAAATTAATGTTTCATCAATAAAGTTGTCTGTTATAATTGTAATGAATCTTATAATGTTTTACAATAAAGATCCTAATTTCTATTAAATGCATGTATTTTTGTAAAAAAAAAAACAAACTTTGGTCTTGAAATTGCACAATGTTAATTGTTGTGAAAAAAGTCAAGCAGTATTAATTAAGGGTTAACTTTATCTGTGATGTTGAAATGTGAATGAGGTAAAAGATTAAAAAAGATTCAGGTCAGATTGTGAAAGACTAAAAATGCTTAGCAGAATACTTTATATTTGATCCTGAAGGTAATTGGGGGCCACTGCAGTTTATTAGATTAATAATATAGATTTGCATTGAGTGGAATAAGTTATGCAGCAATGTGAGACAAGGCAGGGATAGCAATAGGAAAGCTACAGTAGCTAGGGAAGCAGTAGGGAAGAGTAGAAACTGTACGAGTGAAGGGAATGATAAAGATTTAAGAGGAGACTAATATAGACAACCAACTGGATATGAGAGTGAGTCAGATCAAAAAATCAGGAAGGCACTGAGGTTGTAAACCCTAAGTGACTTGAAGGACATTGATACTCTTGATAAATAGGAAAATTCAGAAAAGGGGTTGTGGGAAATGTTAATGATCCAGACTTCTATTTTGAATATTTGGTGTTTGAAGTGACCATAGACTATTCTGTATGATATGTTTAGTAGACAGTTGTTGATGTTAGACTGAAGCAGGGGAGAAAGATAAGGTCTTGAAATAGAGATCTGTATATCATCAGCATAGAGATAATAATTAAACAAATATGGAATGATGAGATCATTCAAAGTGATCAGGTCATCTAAAGCCCAAGATAGAACTTTGGATAATTGAGGGTATGTGTGTATGAATGCAGGTAAAAAAATTATCCAATAAAGGAGAATAATAAGGCATAGTTCAAGAATTGAAACAATGAACCAAAAAGCATTTGTTACTATGTTCTAGGAATTTTGTAACAGTATCGGGGGAAAAAAGATAGAATCTGAAAAATATGCCCTTGCAAGATTTTTTTTCAGAATGCTCATAATATAAGCCCTACCCTCCTAGTGCATCCATTGAAATATAATGGATGTATTGAATCATTAAATAATTAAATATAAATAACATTATTGGCATTAATGCTTTAAAAATATGAATAAATGAATAATATAGATTGTTGAACATGAAAAAATAAGACATCCCCTGAAAATTAGGGCTGAAAATAAGCCCTAATATGTCTTTTGGAACAAAAATTAATATGACCTAGGCTTATTTGTGAGGAAATACAGTAAACAAGAGAAATTGCTCATCTCCAATCCAGAAACTTGAGGAACAGGAAGTTGCTGAGTCTGAAATTTGATACCAAATCCAGTGCTTCTTTTGTTCTATTGGACTAACAATCAAACCAGAATAGGATCACAGAAACCAAGAGCCTAACAATGTCCAGGAAGAGTGAAGTTGCTGTAGAGATCAATTATAAGGGTCCAGAAAATCATTTATAATTTGAAGATTGCCAGTGTTTTTGGAAAGGTTGTTTTCAATTGAGGTATGAATTCAAAAGCCAGATTGTTTAGAGGAAAATGAGGAGAGGAAATGAAGATAAAGAGTGTATCTAATACTTTCTACTATAGGGATTTGGCTGAGAAAAAGAGAATACATAGAGACAATGATGATATTGTTAGGTATATGTTGTAAATGAAAAAAAAAACAGAACTGTAGAGATTTCAGGTGGGCAAAATCCAGTAAGTATAGGGGTCAAATTTTGAACAGAATTCTTCCTAACTCCATTTCCAGGGTACTTTTCACTGCAGCATTCTTCTTTTCTACTGTAGTAGAATGTTCCAAGCAAGCTATATATATAGGATAAGCAGGAAATAATTAAGAAAGGAAGAGTAAAAGAATTAAGAGTGTTTGGGAAAGGCTTTCTTTTTTTTTTTTTCTTAGGTTTTTGCAAGGCAAATGGGGTTAAGTGGGTTGCCCAAGGCCACACAGCTAGGTAATAATTATTAAGTGTCTGAGGTTAGATTTGAACTCAGGTACTCCTGACTCCAGGGCCGGCGCTCTATCCACTGCACCACCTAACCACCCCTGGGAAAGGTTTCCTATAGAAAATAGGATTTTGGGGGGATTTAAAGGAAGCCAAGAGACAGAGATGAGGAGGGAGACCATTTCAGCCCTGGGTGATAGCCAGAGAAAATGCCTGGAGCAAGGAGGATAGAGTCTTGTTCATGAAACAGAAAGAACAGTGTCTTTTGATTGATGAGTATATGGTAGGTAGTCAAGTGTAAAAAGACTGGAAGAGTAATAGGGACTAGGTTGTTACAGACTTTCAGTGCCAAACAGAACATTGATCCTAGAGACAATAAGGAACCCCTGGAGTTAATTGAATATGGATGGAACATGATTGAACCTGTTCTTTAGGAAAATCACTTTGGTGTCTGAAGGGATAATAGATTGTAGTAAGGAGAGACTTGAGGCAAGTTAGTCCATCAGTAGAATATTGGAAGAAGCTAGGTATGAGGTAATGAGGGCCTGCACTTAAGTAGTAATGTGTTGAAGGAGAGAATTGATTGGGTGTATTTGAGAGAGCTATTGTAAAAGGAGAAATTGATAGGGCTTGTCAGCAGATAGGATATGGGGGAATAAGAGATAGTGTGAGTCCAGAGTGACCTCTGGTCACTGTTGTGAATCTTATGGACTTGTTGATGATGTTGCCCTTGACAGTAATAGTAAGGGTGCAGGGGAGGATTTGGGGAAAGATGATGAGTTCTATTTTGGTCAAATTGAATTTAAGATGTCTATTGGACATCTGCTTAGAGATGTCCAAAAGGCAATTGGGAAGGCAGGGTTAGAGGTCAGGAAGGATCAATTTGAGAATTGATCAACAAAGAAATGATAAATTAGATATATTGGAGCTAATGAGATTACCAAGTTAAATAGTATAGAAGAGAAGGCCCAAGGCAATCCTGTATGTAGGCCACCCTTTGTTATATGGTTTGATATGGATGAGAATCCAACAAAGAAGACTAAGAGGGAATGTTCAGATAATTAGGAAAACCAAGACAGAGTGATGTCCTGAAAACCTAGAGAGAAGAGAGTATCAAGGAGGAAAGAATGATCAAGTCAAAGACAGTAGAGAGGCTGAGGAGATTTAAGCCATTAGATTTGACGATCAAAATCATTGATAAATTTGGAGAGAACAACAATTTTCTCTCCAAATTGAATGATGATGTAACAAGCTTAATTTTAAGGTTGTTAAAAGAATGAGAGAAGAGAAAGTTACTGGTGATATGTATTGTAGGTGATATTTCCAAGGACTTTAAAAACAAAGGACAGAGAGAAATAGGATGATAGGTATGTCAAAGTTTAGTGAGGGTTTTTATTTTGATTTTGAGGATACTCAGACATGTTTATCAACAGTATAGAAGGAACCAGTAGACAGAGAATGAAAAATAAATGATAGAATGAGAATCACAGAGGGGATAATCTGTAAGTAGAGATAGAAAGCAATGAAATTGCTTGAATGGGTAGAAAGGTTAGCCTTGGTAAGGAGTTAGATTACCTTACTCTGTGAGGTACAGGTAAAGGAGAAGATAATCTTACAATGTATATGAATCATATGAGATAAAGAAGAGGGGAGAAACTCAAAATGGGTGGCTTTTTTCTGGTAAAATATGAGGTAAGATTCTGAAAGAGTAGGAATAGGGAGAGCCAAGGAATGAAAAGTTTGAAAGAGCCACCTTAGGGAGTGGGATAGTGATTTGATTAGGAAGTTTTAGAAGGATTGCCTAGCAACAATAAGTGTCAGTTGAAATTGTGTAACACAGATTTTTAGTGGACCCATACAGAAAAGTTGTGTGATTTTTTTCCCCTCCATCTTCATCAGGCAGCACATATGTAGCAGTGAAAGTAGTATGCGAGAGGAGTGATACAAGCTTAAGTCTTGGCAGGATGTAATTGGTGAATGATGGGAGTGTTAGGGTAGAATTGATTCATTTAGGAATGCAGAAGGATATATGAAATATAAACAGTTCACACTGGTAATTAAACCCTCTATAGTTGATTTCTACCTGCTTCTTCAATAATATTTCATATTGCTCTCTTTTATACGTTCAAATTTTGGCCAGATTTTTTTTCTCTGTATTCAGCTTTCTATCCTTTCAATGATTTTGTAATATAACTCGTTTCATCTATCCTCTAAGTATCGTTTTCTTTCCTAGTGCTTACATCACTTTTCTTCTGGATAAGTTTAATAGCCTTTTAACTGGACTCTGCCTCAAGCCTTTCCCTTCCCCATCCATCCTCCACGGAGTTGCCAAAGTGATATTCATTAAGCACAGATCTAAGTATGTCATAAAACTGTTTAATTAACTATAGTGGCTCTCAAGGTCCAAATAGAAACTCTTTGTTTCCCGTTTAAAAGCCTTCACAATGTGTCTTCAACTTACCTTTTCAGCCTCATTAATACAAGACTCCCCTTCATGTACCCATGTGGTCCATTCAGATTGGCCTTCTGGCTGTTCTTTACTTATGTTATTTATCTCCATGCCATTGTATGGGCTGTCCCTTATGCCAAAATCATACTCCCTTCTGTATCAAGAATTCCTGATTTCCTTCAAGTTTCAGTTCTTTCCCCACCTCTTACTTGAGGCTTTTCTTAAAGACCTGATTCCTTCCTCTCCTCCTCCTCCCAGTTTCTAGTACAGCTTTTCCAAATGGCCTTGTTATTTTGTTAATATTATATGTTATACACACAAATATATATATATATATATATGTACATATATATGCCTATATATGTACATGTTGTAATCCTCAAAAGAGTTTGGGGAGAAGAGTCTTTCATTTTTTGTCATAACCCCATTATTTAGGATTGCTCCTGACACATGTTAGTCAATAAATGCTTGTTAATTGATTGGAACTGGTTATTTCATTTTTAAGCTTCTGAATATGAACAGGAATAAGAGTGTTTTACCTTTCTCTATAAATTTTGGAAATCACTTTTAAAACTATATCCTTAAGGATATAAAACTAAAAAAGGAAAGATTATAAATATTGTCTTTGGGTATTAATTGCTGAGCAGGGTGCCTTGCATACTGAGGATCTACAAAAGATGCTTATTGAATTGTATAAAATATAGTAACAAGAAAACAATTTTTCACTAAGGAGGGAAGGGGTTGAGAAGGAATTAATAAACAAATGTGTTTCTTTTGGCTTTCTACATTTCTTTGAACTCAGTTAAATTGTTTTATCAGGGATGTGTGTTATCTGTGACCTCTGAGTCCAGTGATAGGTGTGAGAGGTTGGAGGTAAGACAATATCTTCCCCAAATAGTGAAATCTTTAGCAATTTTCATAAAGTTGAATTTATAAGTATAGAATTTGGATGATTTTTCAAATTTTTTTCATGATTTGTAAGAGCTTTCCCAATAGCAATTTTTTAGGATGGTTCATATATAAATATTAGCATCTCTATTTAACAGGTGAAGAAACTGAGTGTTAGAGAAGGAAAATGATTTTAAAATGTCATGTACCTAGTATGTGAGTCAGGATTCAAACCAACACCTTCCTATTGCAAGTAAACTGTTCTTTCCTTTATACTATTTTATTTCTTGATTTAGTTGTAATAATGCTGCAGCTATTAGAGTGAAGCCAACTCTACTGAATAAACTGAGAAAAACTCATTGAACAGTTGTTCCTCTTGTTCTTAATAAAACCAAACTAGAGAATCTAAAATCTTTAAATCTATTGTCATTTCTTTTATGAGTGTAGCCTCTTGTTTTCTTAGCCCCAGTGAAAAAGAAATCCTTGAATCATTATTGTGAATCATTTAGTATGTCAAATATAATTTGATAGTTTATAATTCATACTGCAGATGTAATTCTAATGCTTTGGCACTTAAAAATTCTTACAAAGTGCATATATGTATGCATGTTTATATAATATACAACTATACATATAACATAGTTATATATGTTTGTGAATTTATATATCTATATATTTATAAATTTTAGAGACACTGAAATCATTTTAACTTTTATGTGTACAGGAGTCTTGTTATCTTTAGCAGCTGGTTGCTGAATATAAAAGCCTGTAAACCAATACATTCTTTACTATTACATTTTTATTCACTTCTTCTTCTTTGTACATGCCTTAAGACTCTTCCATTATTAAATTTTCTCTTTAAGTATGAGTAATGTTGCCAAAACAATGCTTTAAAAGATATGGTTTTGGAAGACCCTAAAAGTTATTTGCTGTGTGACTTGGGGGGAGGCGTTTTAAACACTAAATGGTGCCTTTAAAGTACTCTAAATAGGTTGTATGTGCCTTACAAGGTTATCATGAAACAAATCATTTATAAATACAAATAATATTACTTCTGCTGCTAATGCAACACTGATAACCACAACCATCTACTACTGCTGTTTTAGTAATTCAGAAGATTCTTTTTTTCATCAGTGTAGGTGGCCCTTCCATTGATGTAGATCAGCACACATCTATGTTTCATTTATTTATTTATTTATTTGTTTGTTTGTTTATTTTTGGTTGTTGCAAGGCAAACAGGGTTAAGTGGTTTGCCCAAGGCCACACCACTAGGTCATTATTAAGTGTCTGAGCCCGGATTTGAACTCAGGTACTCCTGACTCCAGGGCTGGTGCTTTATCCACTACACCAACTAGCCGCCCCATCTATGCTTTATTTAGCACATGATGTTCTTGAGTTAATATGTATGGCTGAAAAAGAATGTATTGCTTCATGGCCAGCCTTCTGGATGTGAGCCTTTTCCAATACCTAATGAAGTTGTACCCTAAACAGCAGACATATTATTTGTTGCTGAGCTTGTTCTAAAACCCTTTCCAGCTTCTATTATGCTGGCCCAAACTTTGAGATTCTAATTACTTTTATTCCATGAGTTATCAGAAAAAAGAATTTAGTAAGGAGTTGCTATTTTCAATAATAGTCCTCATAGCATAATAATGTAGACCTTAAGGGTCTCCATTTTGAAATTTCTTTTTTTCCCTACGGCCATGTCTTTGTCTCACATTATCAGTTTGGTACAAGGATGTTAGGCAATAGAATGTTCAAAAGGGAATGAAGGTAAATTGGTGCAGAGGTAAGTTCATGCTCAGCTTTTTACCAGTCATGTCCTTTTTATTTCAGGTGATTTTTTTATAGGGTTGTTTTTTTTTTTTTTTTTAGGTTTTTGCAAGGCAAATGGAGTTAAGTGGCTTGCCCAAGGCCACACAGCTAGGTAATTAAGTGTTTGAGACTGGATTTGAACCCAGGTACTCCTGACTCCAGGGCCAGTGCTTTATCCACTGTGCCACCTAGCTGCCCCCCAGGTGATATTATAAAAGGCATTTTAGTAGGGAATAATATTATTATGTGCCTTTTATTATAACAAAAGTTTGCTGAAACAATACTATAGGGAATTAGCCCAAATAATTTTGGAAGCTGTGTCTCATCTGAGTAATGGTTCCTGAGAAGTTTTTAAAAGCCTATTTCCCTTTTCTAATATTTAAAAGACATAATAATCAAATAGGATATTTTGTAAATATATTTATGCAAGGGTGTGTTGATCATCATCCTTGTTCATTTTATTACATGTGCATTCTTATTCTCTCTCTCTCTCTCTCTCTGTCTCTCTGTCTCTCTCTCTCTCTCTCTCTCTCTCTCTCTCTCTCCTTACTTTCCCCTACCTTCTTCTCTCCCTCCCTTTCTTTCTCCTCTTTTCCTGTATTTTGTGTCTCTGTTTGTGTGTGACCTTTATCAGTCTGTCTGATATTATCATAATTTTCTAGCACTAACTCATGATCTCATCCTCTGAACATATTTCTTTTCAACTTTGTCTATATTTCTTTGTATCTTCCTGTATATGTTTTTCTGTGTATATCTGTCTCTGCTTGTGTCTTTGTGTCCCTCTCTACCTATGTCTCTATCTCTGTGTATATATGCACCTTTGCCTCTTTCTATGTGTAGCTCTCTCTATGTCTCTTTCTCTATTTGTATATGAGTTCATTTTTTTCTTTCTTTCTCTGTGTATCTCTATTTGCATAGATCTCTATCTATATATGCTTTCTTCTTTCTTTGTCTTTATGTATATCTCAATATCGCTTGAATGTGTTCCTTTCTATTTCTCTCTAATAGCTATCTATATCTCTGTTTCAGTTCTGTGTGCAGCACATTTGACTTTCTCCTCTGATCATATATTCTTTTCATATATTTCCCTGAAGTTCTCCATGTCTTTGTTACCCTCCCATATAGTATAATGTATAAATATATTTTAAAAATAAGTTTAATAAATGCTTAAATTAGTTTTATGTATCAGTTGGCATTTTTCATTTTAAATTATGAACAATAGTAAATTTAATATTTAAGCTTATAAAGAACTTATAGTATCTGCAATTTTTGATAGTATCAAGTATTAAACTGCCTTGTTTTTCTGTGTCCTTTTCTGACCTTTTCCTTTCTTCTTTGTATTGTTGAATGTTTCATTGTCTCTCTTTTCATCTTTTGTTTTGCATTACCATTGCTACCTACTGTTTTACCCTTCTTCTCAATCAGTAATGTTCTTCCCCCAAGATAAAAATCCTTTGGTGTAAAAAATTATTATAGCTAAGTAAAACAAATTTTATAAACTGGCTGTATGTTAAAATTCATGTTCTCATTCTTTAATCTTGTTTTTTACTTCCTTGACTAAAGGTAGGAATATGATTAATTATCAGTCTTCTGGAGTCTTAACTGGTTATTGCATTAATTAGAGTTATTAAGTCATTTAAAATTGTTTTCTTTTACATTATTATAGTCATTTTGTGAATTGTGCTATTGGTTCCACTCATTTTATATCAGTTCATATCCTCCCAGTTTTCTCTGATCTGTGCCTTTCATCATTTTTCATTGTCACAATATTAATCCATTACATTCTTGTGCCATGATTTGTTCACCCATTTTTTAACTGATAGCTTCCTACCCTGGTTCCAATTCTATACCTCAAGAAAAAGTACTACTAGAAATATTTCTGAAAATACTGACACTTTCTATCTCTCCTTGACTTCTTCATAGTATATACCCAGTAATAATATCCCTAGTTCAAAAGGTATGCACATTTTACTGGCTCTTGGGGTATCATTCTAAATTGCTTTAAAGAATGATTGAACCATTGGTAGCACATTTTCTATAGATTATTTTTCTTTTGTTAATGGTTTTACAAGTAACCCTGTAATCTTAAAAACTATTCCAGTGGTCTTGCTCTATTTGCTTCCATGGAGTTTGAGGTCAGCCTATATAAATGAAGAATTTTAGATCAGCATAACTAAATGAAAAGAGGCTTATCACCAAAAAGTTTGTTACCAGGTAATTAATATTTTTATTACCTCTTAATGAAGTGGTTGCCTAAAATCTAAAGATGGACATTCTGTATCAGTAATTGTAGTCCTCACAAAGATGAAGTAACAAATCCTTAAAAATATTGAAATATGCCACTTTATTGGAATTGCATTTGGTTTTATTCTTGAGCAAAGCATTCTTGCATTGAGGAAGACAGTGTAGAAAGTCCTGAGACTAGAAGTCAGGGCATTAAGTTTCCAAACCTAATGAACATCTATTTAATTTTGTGAAAAATAATTTATTTCCTTTGAACCCCAGTTTTCTTCTCTGTAGTCCTAGAATCTTGAACTGGATTACTTATTTCTTTAGTCCAAATATTCAGTGGTTCCATGATTAGTCTCCTATAAAATAATTAGACATAGTAAAATGGTGTGATAAGTGTACTCATCAGCCCTTCTAATTTAGTCTCTACATTTCAGTGTTTTTTTTTAATCAACAATCATTTATTAAATTCCTACTGTGAATAAAGGATTGGACTAAATTCTGGCAATATAAGTAAGGACTAAGGTAATGAAATTTATGGAGAATTCCTGTGTATGGGGAATCTTTACAGATAAATACAAAGAAATTTTCAAGATAAAGGAGGATACTTTCCATCTGTAGTTTACCAAACATTCTGTGGTTTCTGGACATGCTCTCAGTCTTTCCACATTCACTGTAGTAATCTTGGAGCCTACCCTGGAAGTCCCTGATAGGTCTATGTTCCCTTTATCTAGCCCAGAACCAGGCCTTGTTACTTGTTATCACCACTGTTATGATTCTTTGTATCTCATTTGCTATAACTCTTACTTTTTAGAATATAAGTTTCTCTAGGGCAAGATCTATCTTTCTTATTTCTATTGGTAGACCCAGTGTTTATTAAATTCAACTATCTGTCTACCTGATAGTCTTAATTGAGATGAAGAGGGAGCCTGTTCCAGTATGAAGGACAGTCTAGGTAATGCATAGAGATAGGAAATCTAGTGACAAGTATGGACAACCACAGGTAGATTGGTTTGGTTATAATGTGATAAAGTGGGAAAGTTAGGTGGCACAGTGGCTAGAGCATTTAGACATTTGCCACTTATTAGCTGTGTGACCTTGTGCAATCCAGGGCCATCTCCAGTTGTCCTGGTTCATATCTGGCCCCTGGGCCCAGATGACTCCGGAAGGGAAAAGTGAGGCTGGTGACTTAGCACAGCATCCCCTCACACAAATCCAATTCAGGTGCTTGTCATGGCAACATCTTCTTGAAGTTATGGTCTTCTTTGAGAATGAAGGATAATCAACATGAAGGTTAGTACTGTATAGTAAGCTTGAAAAGAAAGGTGGAGCCAGACTGTGAGAGGATGGGTTTTGTATGTTAATTAGAGGAGTTCTGGTAAATTCTTCAGGGAACCCCAGAAGCTCTTTATAATCTAGCAACTGAGGGGCAATTGGATTAGAAAAGGGAAAAGACCAGAAGTAGGATAGTAGGCTATTGCCACAATCTAGGACAAGGATAAGGATTTAGCCAAAGTTGTTGACAATAGGAGGAGAGAAAATGGGATCAACACTAGAAATACTATGGGTCAACAATAAATTGGACTTGATCACTGCTTGGATGGGGATTTAATGAGGACTAATGAACTGAAGATGGGCACCTAGGTGACAAAAAGAAAAGTGATTCTACCAACAAAAACATAGGGAAATCAGGAAGTAGAGCAAGTTTGGGGAAATTATAGAATCATCCTATTAGGGTTGGTAGAAAAAGTTAAGAAGCATTTATTAAGGTCTTGTTATGCATCAGGTTCTATGCTCTGTAACTAAAAAAAAGTAGTCCTTGCCCTCAAGGAGCTTACATTCTCATGGGGGAGACAACAGCCAGTGTGACTGTATTATTTTACAGATGAAGATATTGAGGCCTTCAGGGAAGAAGTGACTTACATAAGGGATGTAATTAGAATTATCTTGGATGGAATTAGAACCTTAACCCTCTGACTTTAAATTCCTGAGTTCTGATTTGTTCACATGGATTTTGCATTGTCTACAGGACATTCATTTGGAAATGTCTGGCAAGTAGTTGATGAATTCACAAGTCTAAACCAAAAAAGAAAAAAAATCCCGTTTTATGGGAGCTCTTGTGTAGTTATGGTTTTCCCATTTTCTACTTGGTAAGTGCTTTTTGAATCCATGTCCAGCATATTACATTTGTTCCCAGCAAATTATACCTGGTTTGATTTGACTTGTTGGGACAGGCTGGTTCTCTGGACATTAATTATCTAGAAGCAAAGGTGGCTCTGAATATATTGACCATTCTTATTAGACCAAATTTGATTAGGACATTAGAAGTTACCATTTTTTTTCCTTTTCCAGAGGGAAAGCCACAGAAGTAAAGACTTATAGAATCTTACATTTGTGCTTTTCCCGAGACTGTAAAATGCTAGAAAACTTTTATATAATAAAATAGGAAATCAGAAATAGGAAGTGATTATCACAGGGTCATACAATGAATGTGCTGCCAAACTAGGAAAAGAATCCACTATTCTTAAATTCAGGGCTTGTAAGGTTTGTTGTAGATTTTTTTGTCTGTTGAATCCTATTAGTTTTTATGTGAGTGTTTTCCTTCTTTCTCATTATTCTGCCTCCCTCTTCCCCTGTCCTCAGAACCTTTTCTAAAGGGAGTTTTCCTGGTGGTGCCCCAAATGTAAGTGCTGCTTGTGCTTAGATTTATTATAAGTCCGGAAGAAACTTATTTCCTTTTCAGCAATTCAATTTTGAATCAGTTTGAATATTCACAAGGTGTTCACTTCAGTATATAATGACATCCTAAAATTTGTAAATTACAGGCATTTGCTGCAATATAATAATCACTTAAAAAAGCAAACAAATGAGTCATCTCCATTCATCTGGTTCTATGCAATGCTCACCCATACTCAGGTAGAAAGGGAAAAATGGTTTTCATGTTTCCCTAACTGAATTTTACTGAAATTTGCATAAGTGAATTTGAATGAGCCTTAAATATCCTGAATATGTGAACGATGGTCACAGAATTTTATGAATTTCAGAGTAGTTCTTCATAGGTTCCCATATGTACCAATAAAGTACACCTTTTCTCATTGATTTGATTTCTGAGACTTTAAGTTATACAATAACATTATTCATACAGGCTGTGAAATATCAAGGTTTCTGAGTCATCAAAAATTATCCCCCTAAGTTGTGTTCATTTGCTTTATTCTATCTCCTTCACTTTTCCTTTCTCTTTGACCAGAAGATTAGGAGTGATATTTGGATTTTTATGCCAACAAGGTAGTATTGAAAGTTAACTGATCCTCCAACAGCAATATTTATAGAACCCTTAATAATCTACTAAGCACTTTACTCACAGTAATGCTGTGAGAAAGCTCACAATGGTATTTTAAGTAATACAACTAGCCATGCAGTATAGTGGACAGGACTCTGTACTTAGAATCTGGAATTTTTGGACCAAAGTTAACCTCTGACTCTTATGGTGTAAACTGGGCAAATTGTTTGAACTCTTTTTGCCTTAGTTTCTTCCATCAATAAAATAATCATAATAATACCTTTAATATCTACACTCACAAGGCTATTGTTAGACTCTTGATAATGTATATTAAAAGTTTCCTAAATTTAGTTTTTTATGACTATTAATGATTATAATTATTATTTATCAATTTCTATTGGGCTTCACAGATCAAGGCAACTTCACAATGAGAGCAAATCTGCTGAATTTATTATCTTGCATTATACCCTTCCTTTATAATTGAGACAGGTTTATCTTTCCAGTTGGTGGGCTTTCAGTGAACTGAATCTGGTCTTCTGGAATACAGTCTGTAAATCACACAGTTTATCAACTGTTCTTCACTTTTTTTTAAAAAGAATTACTCAACTCCTCTTCTTTCAATTAAAAATTTCCTCTAGCACAACTAGCCCTGCTCCCTAACCCCCAGCCTATCAGTCCTCTATCCCTGTATTCCCCCTGACAGCTTTAGTTAGGTATATGAAGTGCTTACCTCCAAGTGGAAGATCTTATTTTAAATCTAGTGTTTTCCCCATATTTTCCCCTCTTTAACATACCACAGAACTTTTTAATACATACCAGTCAACCTTCTATTATAGTTGCTTTTTGTATTTCTTGTTTTCCCTAATGAAGGATTAAATTTCTTGAGACCAAGGACTGCATGTTATTCAAAGAGGTAATTAGTATAATGCAAAGTTTATTGTATTTATATCAGAAGTCCTAGATTAAAAACTTAACTTTTACTTTCTAATCAAGAGTCTCTCATTCTTATCTCAAATTTCTCCTTTCTATATATAATACTAACATTGTGCACTTCAGGTCAATACTTTGAATAAAGTATTTTTAATAGTTAATTGTTATGCATCTGAGCTACTATTAGTAGTTTGTCTTTTTTGTCTCTTTGTGATGCTGTATGGCTCAAAATCCTGAACTCTAGGTTATCTTGGCATGATTAAAAACTGCTAAATTAAAGAATAATAGAAAGATTCTTGATAGTATAATTAGGATGAGCCATATAGTGAATTATGATTTGATGTAAAATGCCTTATTAAAGATGAAATGACTAGGAAAGGATTTGAGAGAAAGACACAAGCCAGAGTGATATAAAGTATTAAGATAATGAGAAGAGTACTTCCAGTGTAACTTAAGTGGATTCCTGTAAAGGGACTATCTGTAAAGCCAGTGATAAGAATTCTATAGGATGAAAAAGTTCAGAAGGATTGTGATCTGTGCAAGGAGAGAGATGACCCTCACAGATAAAAACTGAAAGTGGTACCTCACTTAGAATCTTGTATAGAGTCCAACACATTTTTTAAAAAAAAATATTAGTTGAATGAAAGAAAATGACCTGGGACAAAACCAAAACTCATCTTTTTTTCCCTCTGTGATATTTTAAAAGATAGAATAATTAAATAACAATTTTTTATTTTCTTTTACTTTTTTCATTGACAAATAATTCTACCTACTAGCATATCCATTTTTAATCCTCTTTATTATTTGAGCCAGATTTTAGTTGAAAGAGTAATTATACAACCACATCAGTTTGACAGAGGTTCATAATATCATAGGATTTAGAGTAGGAGGGACCTTAGATATCATCTAGGCCTGAAACCCTTCATTTTAATCAAGTGAAATAACATGTAAAATAGTTTCTAAACTTTAAAGTGCTATATAAATAACTTATTTTACAAATAAGGAAAATGAGATCTAGAACAGCAATGTGATTTACCTAAATTCATACAGGTAATAATGGCTTAATGGCAGACCAGAAATTTGAACACCCATCTTCTGACTTCTCTTGACTGGACATTCTCTCAACTGGATCCTATCAGCTTTAATGGAGAAAGGCCTCTCTGAGGTGTTCTTTGCTAACAAAAGCAGTGAATATTTCATGAAGCACAACATAGCCTAGTCTTACCCATAGTGATTGTTCTTCAGCTTTTCTCAGCAGTTACCTTATTAAACTGTCACCTTTGATAGAGTGTATGAACAGATCTCCTCCTCTGTAAAGCATCCTTCCTTTCCTAATCACTTTTAAAGTTATAAATATTTTCAGAAGTTTTATCTATTCATTTATTTTTCTGTCAACTATTAATCTTTTTGGTACATCACATGTCTGGATAATGTGCCTGTATGTTTCCCTGTGAAGGAGTCACAAATGCTGCTGCCAGTTATTATCACTTCATGCTTTTCACCTTAGAACCAAAAGAGATGCCTACTTTTCCCTTAAGAAAATGTAGGTAGTCTGTTGCTGGTTTTCCTCATTGATCCCTCTTAGACTTTTCAATTTTTACAGTTTGATCGAGGGTTGAGATGCCCCTTCCCTAACTGTGGGTAGAAATTGTTCTCATTACCATCTTTCTAAATGCTTATGTTAAATTTCATCAACCCATTTTACTGAGGTTTCATGGAATCAGTGCATTGGAAGGGAATTGAATTGGCATCTAGACTTAATGAATATCTTCAGGAGGATGGAATGTCTGTCATATGCACCTAGGAATTGCCTTCCTCTTTTCTAGGAGATCTCTCAGGAAAACCCTCTGTCTCTTAAGGTAGCTCATTCTATTTTTATCTATTTCTGTTGTAAGGCACTGTCTTCTTTCACTGGGTCTGAATTTGACTCTGAATGTCATCCTACTGTTCCTTGTTCTAGCATCTGGGAACAAACAAAACAAGCCTTGCCTGCCTCCCATTGGATAACTAACTCTTCAAACACTTGGTGAGACATAATTCATTCCTCATCGTATTTTCTTAATTTGTCATTTCTGCCTCTGTCCTATTGTTTCCTCCTCTCTATTTCTGATATGCCCAAGCTAATTCATGCCTTCATTTCTCTTTAGACTGTTGTTATAACAAGCTAAAAGGTCTTCCTGCTTCCATTGGATGTCCTCTGGAAAGCACCTTTTATGTACTTTCTGAGTAATCTTCCTAGTCAACTGCTGTGGTCAAGATATTCCCCTACTCAAAAATTATCTGTGGTTCTTTTTTTTTTTTACTACTTATTGAATTAAGCATAAACTATTGACTATGGCCTTCAATCTGTGGTTTAGATCTTTCTTGTGTATTCAGCATCTTTTTTTGTTTTTTAGATTTTTCAAGGCAATGGGTTTAAGTGGCTTGCCCAAGGCCACACGGCTAGGTAATTATTAAGTGTCTGAGGCTGGATTTGAACCCAGGTACTCCTGACTCTAAGACCAGTGCTCTATTCACTGTGCCGCCTAGCTACCCCAGTGCATTGAGCATCTTTGCATATTAATCTCTTTCCTGCATTTTTCATTACAGCCAAACTTGACACCATTCTTTTTCTCATTTTCATTGCTGTAATTTTGGTCATATCATCCATGATTATGATTATTTTATTTTTCCCCCTAATTCATGTCTGTTGAGTATTTTAATTTTTTGAAAGCCTAAGTAACACTGCCCCCCAATGAAACAATGTCTTTCTTATGATGTGTTGCCACTTTTCTCCTTTGTCTTTCTATTTCCCTTATACTATATTAGTGTGCTAGTCCTTTACCTGTTTTTGCTTTTTGGTTTCTTAAGTCAGACTTATATTTATCTTATATCCAGTCTTTGTTGAACTAGAGGCCTAAGTAGGAGTTAGAAAATAAATATTTTCCGAATTAAAAGTTTGGGGATGGGGGGGGGGTGCACTTTAGCACTTATTCATCTAAAGA